>NC_045438.1:157161633-157293716 GCF_002776525.5 Piliocolobus tephrosceles
CCCCCCCCCCCCCCCCCCCCCAAAAAAAAAAAAAAAAAAAAAAAATTCTGTCTGCCCTGAAAAGAAGTGGTTTGGCATAGTGAAAGTTTTTAAATATCCATTTTCCAGATGGATATCCTTGTTAAATTTAAAAAGAAAAAGAAAAAAAAAAACTAAACCATGTAGAATGCTCCTAAGTGAATATTATTGTTTACTAGACTTATTCCATCTTACAGCATTTTATGACAAAATATCAGCAAGCTCATAAAGAGGGCTTTTTTTAAGGTCCATAATCTTTCTAACCATAACAAAAGGGTGGTAAATATATTGTACAAGAGCACGATGGAAAAATGTGCTAAAGTATTTCCACAAATCAAATGTAGCACTTTGGCATTGGCTCTAAAGCATTAAATTTAGTAAATTAGAACCAGATGATTTTAAAATAGAAACTTACATAACTTTATGGTGTGATTTCTTTTTCCCCCAACACAAGTTTATCTTCCTGCAGCCGCGTTGGCTGCTACTGTAATAGGTATTTAAGAAGTAGGGCAGCCTCTAGGTATTATTCATCTTTGTAGCTCCCAAGGTGCCTAGCATTATGTTGGGCAATTAGTAAGTATTGGTGGATGGGTGAATGACATCTCAGTAGGGATTAACAAGTACTAGTTAATTGGCAAGGAAATGTAATATAAATATTTATACAGATCTACAGGTAGACAAAACACTGCTGCTGCCCCACACATAATAGTGAAAATATGTGTTGCTTTTCCTTTCATTGTTAAAGTTGTGGATTAAAATCAATGAACCTGAAATAAAAGACTGGATCTGCTTCGCCTTTGGGTCACTGTGCTCCAAACCACCATCACCCTGGAATGTTCCTAATACATAAGTCTCATGTCTATTTCTGCCATCATAGCAGCCACAGAAAATGCTCCTTTTGGTCATGTCTCCCTCTCCTCCCACACACAAAGTTCACAATGTAGCTAATACCTTAAAGATAAGCTGGGAGTTCAACACAGCATATTGACTGAGTACCTATAATCTCCAAGACCCTGTGTGTGCTGCCACAGGGGGTACAAATGAATAAGGTATAGTCTTTGCCTTCTAGGAAAATACTTTCTGGTACAGGGTTGTCAGCACGCTGTCATTGCATGTGAAAGAAATCTAACTCATACTAGGTTAGTCAGGAAAGTGTATTTATGGCCTTCTAAATTGAGTTGTCTAAGAGCAGACATCAGGCATGGCTGGATCCAGAGGCACAGACAACAGGATTAGGGTTCTCTCCATCTCTCCACTCTAAATGTCTTCGCTTCTTTTTGGATATGGACTCATTCTCTCTTGCTATTGACTGTCTCTACAAGGGGAAAAAGATATTCACCACCAAACACGCATTTACAGTCTATGATCCAAAGACAGAGAAACTGTCTCTCTCCCAGGCTTCATATACAAATCTCAAAGAAGAGCTTGGATTGACTCTGAGTTACATGTCAAGTTCTCAGATTAATCACTATAGAAAAGAGGATGTATTCTATGACCAACCAGGCCTGAGTGGTGGTTGACTCTCCCTTTGTGGATGAATGAAAAGGAGGTGATTTATGTCTTAAATATTGATATTTAAATATTGATGTGGCTTGGCAGCTGATTGGATGTGGGAAGTAGTTGAGAGAAAGAAATAAAAGATCAGTCTGAGGTTTTGATTCTAGGTGACTGTTAGGGTCATAAATGGAAAGAGAATGGTTTAAAACAGACACTGTTTCAAAGGGAATTTACCATTCATATGTGTATTAATCAGGGTTCTCCAGGACATGTGTGTGTCTGTGTGTGTGCATGTGTTTGCGTGCATGCACATGTGTGTGTGTGTGTCTAGAGAGAAAGAAAGTAAAAGATTGGTTTGTTTTCAAGGAATTGGCTCCAAGTCCCAAATCTGCAGGGTAGACCCATAGCATGTGGACCCTGGGAAGAGTTGATGTTGCAGCTTGAGTCTGAAGGCTGCTGGAACAGAATTCCCTCTTCCTCAGGGGACCTCAGTCTCTTTTCCCTGAAGGCCTTCATCTGATTACATGAGGCCCACCCACATGGTGAAGGGTATCTACTTTATGCAAAGTCTACTGATTTAAATGTTATCTAATCTATAAAATACCTTTATAGCAACATTTAACATCTAGACTAGTGTTTGATCAAATATCTGGGTAGCACACATGGCCTATCCAGGTTAATATATAAAATTAATCATCCCAATATTTGACTATAAGGAGCTTATGAGACGCCTCTGGAATATTTGGGTGCAGTAGAAAATGAGGGTTTGGAACTCAGAACACAGGTTAGGAGATGTGATTGTCATCAGAGTAGAAGTCATTGGAGAGCATGACATAGATGAGGGAGAAAATACACAAGGAAAAGGGGCTGAGAATGGAACCTTGAAGAAAGGTTCCTGAAAAGAAGACTGAAACATACTGGCAAGGGAAGTAGAAAAATCAAAAGAGCTCACTGCTGTGGAAACCAGAGGAGCTGATTTCATAACAGGGGAAGTAACAGGCAGTTTCAGGAGTTGAGGGGAGACCAAAGAGTTGGCAGGCAGAGAACAGTCCCCAGCTTAGACAATGGAGGCTGGGGGTTCCCCTGAAGCAGGACTCCTCAAATGTGATCTGCAGACCTGCACCAGGCCACACACTGGACAGGCTCACCAACAGGTAGGTGCAGAAATTGCGAACTAGTGCTTAGAAGCTCTGACAGCCATTAGAGAGGAGTGATTATTTATCAGCTGAATTCAACTATCATAATGCTCATCGTCATCATCATCATCAAGGCTGGCATTTTGCAAGTCTTTTTCATTCCTTTTTTCTAGTAATTTCAACACTACTCCTATTCTGTGCATCAATGGCTTTGATGGTTATTGGTGGAACAGGGGTCAGAAGCAGATGCCTGGAGGACTGAGCAGGAGGCCAGGATGCTGGACCACCCACCCTCTGGTCATGGCAAGTGAAAGATACAGGGCACTTGGTCAGTGTTGGGGAAGGAGAGGTGGCAGAGGGAAGATCCTGAAGACCCAGAGAACATTGTTTGTGGCTCATATTCATCATCCACAATAACAAAATGTAAAAATCTGGAGTATTTTGATAGCTCACTCAGCAGCACAGCCTGACTGGAGTTGGCCCGAGGTGATGTGTTCTTTTACCCACTTGGCATGACTCTTTGTAGATTCGATTGCTGAAACATGCATGCTTTTGCTTATGGGACGCAGCCATGGATTTCACTGGGAGTGTCTTATAATATGTGGTATATGCTCTAAATCTCTTTCTAAAATCTGAAATATTCTGAATTCCACAAGCTCGTCTGGCCTCCAGCTTTTTGAACAAGGAACTGTGAATCTGTTTTCAGGGTAAGAAAGACCTGAACTTACTTGCAGAGAGAAGGGTGGGAAAGATTAGGGGGCACATGAGAGAGGGGATGGTTGGGGAGCTGAGTCCCAGAGTGGGCTTGAGAGGAGAGAAAAAATTGCACAGAGCTCTCTGGATAAAAAGGAAGGATTTTTTTTTTCTTTTTTTTTTTTTTTGCCTGGTGACCAGAACTGCACAGGTGATGACTTTTGAAAACATAGAGTAATTTTAAGATGGCAAAATGAAAACTGGGGGGAAGACATGGCTCTGTCAGCCGGGCCCAGGAGGGTACAGCATTGCTTCTTGTCACTACTCTCCACCCCTCCTAAGACCAGACGCTCCAAAAGCGGGTTAGAGCATGAATCAGGAGAACTGCCTGCCTTGGGTTCAAAAACACCCTTGCAACACTCCCTCGTCTACATCCTCAAGTCTGAAATCACAGGGTGCCAGGCCTTAGCAAGTTAAGAGAACTTACACTTAGTGCCTGTAAAGCTCAGGGGTACCAGTGAGCAAGACTTCAAGCCTTGTGCATGCTCCTTGCCGGGCCCCCCTTCGGCTTTTTGTATAAAGAAGAGAGCTGCTCTTTATTTCCGGGCTTAGTGGGCAGAAAGGAATGCTCCGTCCATATTCCGTTTGGCAAGTCAAGGGTGGACACTGGTGTCTTTACCACCAGCCAGTCCTCGGCCCACTCTGGCAAGGCATTCCTCTAGCAGACAAAATAAAAGACTGCTGATAGCTGGAGCACTTTGTTTTCTAAAACGAGTCAAACTCTTCAAAAGCTTGGCTTGAACTGTGCAGGGTGTGCTGTGTTCCCCACCACATTCCTCTCACCCGCCTCTCCACCAGACCTTATATTATCCGGATTCCTTTTACACGCTCATGAGCGCCAGCTGGCGGCTGCTTCGGCTGGCCAGACAAGCCAGAGGCCCTGGGCCCGGGGCCTGCTGGAGATTGTCCGGCCTCAGCCAATGAGAGAAGTGGGGCACGGGAGGGAAACCTTGGAGGGCTGGGTCAGCTGGGCTCTTTTAGGGCACGAAGGGAAGAAAATACATCTCCAGTCCCCGAAGAAATGATGTACCCTGGGCATTACTGGTGGTCATTTGATGTTTAAAATACTCCCTTCTCCCCCATTCTGTGCCGTCCCTACCTCTGCCCCTGGAGCTATGCTAGATGCCTGGTGTGGAAGATGACTTCCGGAGGCCAGTGTGCACTGGAGAATGGCAAAGCTCGGAAGTAGACTGAAAACAGAACATCCAACCCATCTAGGAAGCTTAGGCATACAATCCATAAGCCTTTTCTGCTTAGTCCAACTAGACAATAGCAAGACGTGGAGAGTGGAAGAGGGCTACAAAGTCCCATCATATCACATGATGTCATGCCATGGCAAGAAGGAAAGATCATGTCTTATACCACATGACATCACATAGAAAGTGCTAATATGTATGCCAGAGAAGTCAGGGAGACTTTTCAAATGTAAGAACATACAGAGGAAGCACGAAGGGTTAGCAAGAAGACCTGATGCCTTTGCTCCCCGTCATTTAATAGGTATTTTGCACCAAGATGATTGTGTTGGGCAGTGCTTCTGGAAAGAGGAGACAGCCACTCTCATTTCAGCCATGGAATTCCTGTTTATTTGATGTTGACAGATCACCTCAACCTTTGTAAAAATCCACAGTGTGAAGTTTCTATCAGCAGAAAAGATTTCCATGACAGTTTCATATAACAAGTTGTTTATTTGGACAAACTAAAGCATGTAATAACAGAACATCTCATGGCTAGAGAAAACAGGAGAGACGCTTTGCCAGGCAGTCTGCACCATTTCACTATTAAACTCCTTTTTTTTCCACTGAATTCTATGCCTTTACCTAGCTGGGGGCACATAAATAGTAGAAATGTGAACCTTGCACATTTATGGAGATAAATAAGCCCAAATCTTTATGCGTTTCTAATTTTTCTTATCACTTCACCTTTAAGTTAATTTCTCCAAGTCCTTAATATAAAGAAAACGCTAAAATAGAGCTTCACAATTGCTTGTCACATTTCACTAGAGTCGAGTGCATTTATTTAACACCTAATTTAATCTGTCAACGTTTTTCAATTCTTTGAAGAAAAAAGGTAGTAATTAAGTATTCCACAGTTATAATAACACTAAACATCAAAACTTCACAATCGCACAGTGTTTTAAACATCAAGTCAAGATATTACCCATAATCACTCCACTTTAGGTGGTCTGGCTGGGTTTTTAGTAGCATGGTAGTGACAAGGTTTTACATGTACTATTTCGTGGTTTATCAGGAGCTAAGAGGGGCCTAAGACATCCTATTTTAGTACTTCACTCTTGGGAGAATTAAAAGCCACCTCAAAGAGATAGAAGGCGGAGAGCAGCAGGAAGAGGGCTCAGTAGGAGTGGTGGTTGTAAGGCGCTGTACAGCGATAGCCTGCTCAAGCTCAGCTGAGTGGTAAGAGGCACCAGGCCCTCGTCAAGTCTTCACAGCGTGGAGATCCACCACATTGCTGTAACCTGGAAGATCTAGAGAAACCGCTTCCATTCTCTGCTGCCTAGCGCTCCACCGTCCCCAGGCAGCCTGTCCTTGAGAGCGAAATGAGTTAGGAAGGAACCAAATGAGAAGAAATTCAGGGATCATGAGTCAAGGAGCCTTTTTAGAAAACACTACCCTCCATCTGCAGAAACAAGTTTCTTTTTTTTTTTTTATGAGACGGAGTCTCACTCTGTCGCCCAGGCTGGAGTGCAGTGGCGCAATCTTGGCTCACTGCAACCTCCGCCTCCTGGGTTCAAGCGAATCTCCTGTCTTATCTTCCTGAATAGCTGGGACTACAGGTGTGCACCACCACGCCCAGCTAATTTTTGTATTTTTAGGGGAGATGGGGTTTGACCATGTTGGCCAGGATGGTCTCAATCTCCTTACCTTGTGATCTGCCCACCTTGGCGTCCCAAAGTGCTGGGATTACAGGTGTGAGCTGCCGTGCCTGGTCTATTATTTTTTTTTAATATTGCCTTACCAAGTCTTTCAGAAAATTGAATGTATTCCTAGGACACTGTTGCTAAAGAGGTAGCTGAGGGTAAGGTTGGGTAGCCTTCACGAGGTCTCTTGTGCCAAAATATTAGTGGAGAGAAAGTGAATGAAAGCCCCATTTCACGGCATGTAAGGAATCAAGCGTTAAGACTGTTCTTAGGCTTTTCTCTAATTATAGACTTTCATTCATTCCAAGAGCTTGACCAGTCCAGCAGATAAAAGAGGTTTATTGCCTTGAAATGAGAAGAGCTCTTTCCCTTGCCTTCTGAGAAGTGGCTTATTTTTTCCCCCTGTTGAATTCAGTGAAGGCAGTGTGCACAGAAAAGACACAGGGCTTTGAGAGGACAAAAGATGGGATGCAGTCACCTACATAGGTGCAAAACAGGATACAACAAAAGAAAAGACAGAACCCTCTTCTATAAATTGCTCAGAATCTCGTTGTGGAGAAGCAACTCCCACAAAGGAAACCGTGTAAGGCAATACCAAGCACTGAATGGTGTGTCATACACATAAAACTGACTGGAGATCATATGCAGACTTTTTATTTTTATTTTTTTAGAGACAGGGTCTCACTCTGTCTCCCAGGCTGCAGTGCAATGGCACAAACACGTCACACTGCAGCCTCGACCTCCTGGGCTCAAGTGATCCTCCCCACTCAGCCTCCTAAGTAACTGAGACTATAGGTATGCACCACCACACCTGGTTAATTTTTATTTTTATTTTTATTTTTGTAGAGATGGTATCTCGCTATATTGCCCAGGCTGGTCTCAAACTCCTGGGCTCAAGCAATCCTCCTGCCTTGGCCACCCAAAGTGCGCGGATTACAAGTGTGAGCTACCGCTGGGTGCAGTATGGATGAAGATCACTTTAAATGGGTAGATTCCATGGCCTCATACTAAGCCTACTGAGGCTCATACTTAAAGGAGAGAGGCCTAAGCATTCCTTATTGTTTCTTAAGGGAAATTGGATTTGGGAAGCACTGACTTAGGCCACAGGTGATGAGAGTCCAGAGATACAGGGGAAGATTGGAAGGAGGAGAGCAACAATGGAAAGATTTTTCTAGGAAAGCTTTTATAAAGAAGATGGGGTACAAGTGGGAGGCAGAATGGGATGTAGGTAAGCAGAGCCACAAAGGGCGGCAGAGTGATGAAAGAAGAAGTACATACACACAGGCTCGAACGTGCAAGTGAGTAAGGGGTGTGTGTGTTTGTATTTACACTGCTGTATCAGCCCTCCTCACAACTCAAGAGCAATACCTGTTTCTTAGTTGAGCTTAGTCCCACTAGGGTGGAGACTTGACCTTATTGAGCAGACAAACATGTGCTCAGATAATGAAGTGCATTCATTCATTCATTCATATGAAGAGAGGAAGCCTTTGGCAGCAGTATAGCTCCATGGTCAGGGCCACACAGACTCAGAAACCAGAAAACCTGGGTTCATAAACCAAACGTGCCATCACCCTGTAAGTTGGCACATGCTGTAGAACTTCTCCAGTCTTGGTTTTGTGAAGTGTAAAGTAAGAGCAATACAACCTACCTCACAGGGCTGTTACGTGAGATGAATATTAAATGGACTCATGCTTGTAAACATCTGGCACAGGGCCTGGCACCTGGGAGGGTTTCAGTGAAGGCTGAATGAACCAAGGGTCAGTTAGATGGAAGGAGAAAACCAAGGGTCAGTTGGATTGAAGGAGAAAACTCTCAATGGCTGGTCTTTGGGGAGGTTTCTGGAGACTTGCAAAAGACTGGAAAAGTTGCTGCCTCTATTTATTTTTGAAATAACTTTGGTATATGTAGATTGTTTTCAAAAACTATGTCAAACTAGAAATGATAAAACATGGCCCTAGAATGGTTCCTTTTTAGGACTGGACTTGTTCCTCTGGTCTAGCACTCACTCAGCTTCCAGATTGTTCTCCTGTAGATGTGGAAAGATCTGTACTTTATTCTGAACTCAGGCATAGATGTACCTTGCACTAATCTAGACTGTGGGTCGGCAAACTTCTAGAGACAACCATATAATACTTTTTCTTTGGCTTTGGGGGCTTTGCCATCTCTGTGGCATCTGCTCAGAGTCTGCCATTACAGCTCAAAAGACATCCCTACATGAATGTGGATGGCTGTGTTCCAATAAAACTTTATTTATAGACATCAAAATTTGAATTTCACATCATTTTCATGTCTCATCTTTGGTTTTTTCCCCAACCACTTAAAAATGTAAAAGCTATTCTTGGTTCATAGACGCAGAACTAGCAACAGGCCTTGAGTTGACTCTGAAAAGGTGCATCCTAAGACCATTTTAAATAAATGGAAAACTCACAGCGAAACTCAAACACACAGGGGAATATGTCTTCCCTGTTTCCTTCCTGGGCACCAAACAGAACCTCGTGATAAACATACGTTCTTTGAAGTTACATTTATCTTCTTACTCATTGATGCTGCAAGCATTCATGCACCTGTAAGGTATACAACAGGACAGGGGACACAGGGATGAACAAGATACCACCCTGTTCCCCAGGAGCACATATCAGAGCTGGGGAAACAGACATCAACAAATCATTATGAGACAACGTGGAAAGCCCTCATAATAGAGCCGTGTTCCAGTACAATGGGGGCATAGTGAAGGGAGGGAGGAATTAGTTCTGAAAGGGCGAGGTGGGTAGGGTGGGGGTTGTAGACAAGGATACACAAAAGAGTTAGTGTTGAGGCCGAACGTGACAGCAGAAGAGTGAAGGGGGTTCATTCTCAGCAGAAGGGCCTGCCTGTGCAAGTCAGGAAGGTGCAAGCCCGTCTTGGAATCAGTAAGTTCCCCCCAACCCCACACTCCCAAGTACAGCTAGAATGTGGGATGCGGGTGGGGGGTAGAGGGAGAAAGAAAGGGTGGATTCAGATGGTGGTCCACACCAAAGTGTCTGGATTTTGCTTGCTAAGCCATTGAAGTGTCATTCGAAGTTTTTAAACATGCTGGTAATGTGATCGGCTCTGTATTCTAGGAATTAAACATGTAGTGATCAATGTGGAAGATAGATGACAGCAGGGAGTTAGGCAAAGACACTAAAAAGAAATCATTAGAATAGACCAGACCAAGAGATTCAGGGGCCTGACCTCACCGCTGATTGCTGTTATAACTCAAGCTGGTGGGGCCCTGTGTGAGGCACTCAACCTCTCTGAGCGACAGCTCTGCCCTCTCCATGAGTGACTGGATTAGGTGATTTCCAAAGTCACTTCCTGCCCTCACATGCTCTTCACTCTTTGCCCTTCACTCTTAGAGAGCAGTCACATGGGTTCCTTCCAAGTTGTCAACAGAAATATTTCTTCCTTCTAGCTTCCTCTTGATTTTTTGCTGTATTTATACCAGTGCCCAGTCGCAGCTGGAAAATCATTAGAATGGCATCTGGTGCCATTTCCCTGACTCCTGCCTGCACGAGCATCGGGAAGGAAGAGTGCTTGGTCGAGGAGCAAGCAGGTGGCAAGAATGACAGGCGGGATGCCCGCCAGAGTGCTGGCAAGTGCAGGAGGTGGAGCCGGAGCCCCAGAGTTCTAGCCAATTTTAGGAGGGTGTCTATAGGAATACTAGGGCTGCTGCCTAAATCAATTACATAGCCCAGTTTAAATATCATTTTTGCATCGGATAGTAATAAATGAGGAAGGGAATTATTTCCGTATTCACTGAGACAATTTGTGTTTCCCTGAAGAGTTTTAAGGGAAATCTACTAAATGACACGAATAAAGTGACAACTATCTGCATTATTTAAGCTGCGTTAAGACAGCCTGCTGCCCTTGAGTGTTTAACAAAACAGAGAGAAATAGATTACTCCCTGCTCAAAACACCGCAGAGGCTTCATGTCACACTCAGGAAAAAAATCCAAGCTCCCGACCACCTACCTCTCTGAGCTCATCCTCTCCATCCAGCCCTGTGTACACCACGCTAAGCACACCGGACAGCTTGCTGCTCTTAGACACACTAAGCTCATGCCTACTGCGGGCCCTTTCCCTGGGTCACTTCTGTCCCGAATGCTCATCCCCCAGATCTCTGAGTGGCTGGATCCCTCAAATTATTCAGATTTCTGCTTAAATATCATCTCTTCAGAGGAGCTTCCCTGACCACTTTATCTAAAATAATACACATCCTGTCCCACCCGGATCTGTTTTCCTCTAGCCATTTTCCCTGCTTAATTTTTCTTCATAGCATGTATCACTGCAAATCATATTATACATTCATTTAATTATTTTCTTCAACTCTCACTAGACAGTAAGCTCCATGAAGATGGGAACTTTGTCTGGGCTACTGCTGTATCCTTCCCTCCTAAAAAGGTACCTGGCACATGCTAGGTGCTCTAGTGATAATAGTTCAGTGAGAAAGCTGCCGTATGAAAGAATGACACACAGAGAACAGGGTTCCTCCAACTTTTCCTCAATGCCTACCACACTTATCAACAGTAGTCTAACAGTAATACTAGTTATAATTAATACAATAATTAAATAATAATCTACAATAGAATATAACACTAATGTCATATAAAATATTAACAAAATAATATATCATAAATCTGATATTAATATTAAAATAATAACTAATACCAGTAACAAGAATAAGCAACCATTTACAGTCTTATAATGTAACAAGTACTACTAAATTCTATCCACATTATCTTATTTAATCCTCATTATGAGGCTAGCAAGTATTATTATTTTCTCTGTTTCATAGTGAAGGACATCAAAATTAAGAAGTTCAACTGGCCAGGCACAGTGGCTCATGTCTGGAATTCCAGCACTTTGGGAGTCTGAGGCGGGTGGATCACCTGAGGTCAGGAGTTTGAGACCATCCTGGCCAACCTGGTGAAACCCAGTCTCTACTAAAAGTATAAAAAATTAGCCAGGTGTGGTGGCGGACAAATGTAATCCCAGCTACTTGGGAGACTGAGGCAAGAGAATTGCTTGAACCCGAGACGCGGAGGTTGCAGTGAGCCAGTACTGTGCCACTGCACTCCAGCCTAGGCAACAAGAATGAAACTTTGTCTCAAAAAAAAAAAAATTTAAAATGTTTTGAGGTTCCAGCACAGCACAGGTTTACCTGATTCCAACACCCTTGTGCTTTCCTTTATGCAACTAACTATATACTGATCCAAACCTTCTTGAAATGAACTTCCGGACATGTGTCTTAATTACCTCACAGGACAGAAACAGGAGAGCAGGAGGGCCACTTGTTGGGAACCAAGCCTTCTAGCCAGAGAATGAAATTACAAAAACCCCCAGCACAGACTTTTGGAAACTGTTTGAAAACATTAAAATAGAATAGGACAGCACTCATTTACTCAATGATACTCATCAAACAAAACAGAAAGAGGATTCAGCTTGACCACTTAGGAAGCCAAAGGAATGTTATCTAGATCTCTTGGAGGCCACAAGACTCATCTTACAAATGGGAAGGGCTTCGAATCATTGTCCTCCTTTATCCAGGCAGACACCAAAAACGATTTCCTGCAAACTAACGACTCTCCAGTCAGTCTGCAGGATTCTTAGGGAGATCTTTACAATGCAATATGCTGCATGCTTAATATGTGTTCAGAAAGGCCTTGCACATTTGCTCAGGCTTATTTTTGCTCTAAGGACAAATGAGGAAAAGCAAGGCCTAAGACAGGTTGGAACAGGTATGTCAACCTCATTAGAATGGCCTGGGGGGGGGTCACGTCCCTGGAATCGGTGCCACTTTGAACTGCAAACGAACCTGCCAACCCTGCATCTGGAAACCACTTTTGTAGGACAGCTGCTCTCTCATTCCTTTTGCTTAGATCATAAAAGTGGAGTTTTCATCCATTGGGAATTTGTGTGTTAGAGGCGAAGGGAATCAGATTCTGATCCAACTTGGTCAGGAAAAAAATAATAATAATAATAAGGGCTGATTTTTCCATCCAAGTCATGTAGTCTGGTTGGAGTGCATCCCACTCAGGGACAGCTATTGTCTGAATTCACCAAGTCTCAGTCTTGCCCAGGAAAAAGGAATTTTTCGCCTCACTGCTCTATCCTTGAGAAGAGTTGCAGAAGGTGACCATTTCTGTTTTCTGGGTGATTCTCTTTCTCTATAGAAATCCTAAAGTGGAACCTTTATAGAAATTATGTTCTGTGCTGACTGGTCTTTTAAACCAGGCTCATCAAACAGTGGGCATTTTCGTTTCCCTGGATAATAAGTGTTGGTGGGTTAATGGGTCATCCTCAGGACAGAGGTCAGAAGGAAAAACACTGCAGCGTTCAAAGCTGGAGCTAGAAATGCCAGCCATCAAAAAACACAGAACTCAGTGGACGGTGATGATGTATAGGGCGTGCACTGGTCAACCCCATCTGAGAGGTCACATCTAACCTTTATCCTCAGCAAAGCCACTGAAGGTCGCTCAATATGTACGACCTGCAACTCTGAGGCCCTGGTGAGAAGCTGTCCAGGAAAACCCTGGGTGCGTGTGCTAGAGGGTTCCTTTTCACTAAGGGAGAATTGTCTTCCAGCTCCTTGTAGACTGACATCGCGAAGTACTTTGAACGTTGAAAAGAACAAAAAAAGCAAACAGTCACACACACACAAAAAGGAGGCAGAAGGAGGGGGAAAGAAAAAGGGACAGAGAGAGAGAGAGAGAGAGAGAGGTATCAGCAGGGGTGGTTAGTAAAAAGGGGCCTGGAGACAGAAAACCTTTTGTTCCCGGAGTTCGTTTCATGTAGAGATTGTGAGGTGAATGGCTTTGAAACGAAATGGGTTTATGAAGGAGTTGCTAGATCACAGGAAGCGCGACTGTCAGACTGCTTTTGTGAATTCAGTTTCTTTAAAATTTGGGTTAATCTTAAAAAGAATGTATCTCCTTTTCCTGTTCTTTCTCTTTCTTTCTGTCGTCTCCTTTGGCGGGGGCGGGGGAAACAGAGTAAGGTTCAAGACGGCTCCCCACTTTCTATTTTATTTTCCACCCTCTGATAAAGCAAAAAGAAGAGATCACATTACAAGTTCTTTGTCAGTTTTTCAGAATTAGGGGTGGGCAGGGCCTGAGCATTACCTTGTCCCACTAGCCAATGGCGGGGCGGCATGCAAATGAGGTCCGCGATCAGCCTGCCTCAGTCACAACAGTGAGCTCAGAGACTTTGGGGAGGCGCTGCGACTGACAAGCGGCTCTCCCCGGGACCTTCTCGATTTCCTCTAGCGCTGCACTCAATGGAGGGGCGGGCACCGCAGTGCTTAATGCTGTCTAACTAGTGTAGGAAAACGGCTCAACTCAACGCCGCCGAAATGAAGTATAAGGTAAGAGAGTGCTTTTTACAGGTTTCCTTGCAAGCTGAAGGCTGTGCCTGCGTGTGTGTGCGTGTATATGCGTGTTCCCTACTGTGACAGTCCCTTGTGTCTCCCGGAGAGTTCTAAGATGGGTCTCGGGTCACTGAGGTTGGCATGTAAGCAGGCAAGCAAAGACCCGGTCTTTGAGACTCATTCCAGGGGTTCACAGTACACCCGAGTCCAATTGCTCTGAAAGTTGCCGGGGAAATACCTCGGTGAGAAGTTAAGACTTGGAGCCGCTTCACAGCAGCCACCGGAGATCAGAGGGTGTCTGACTTGAATCGCGGCAGGCATTGGCTCAAGTCTCCTTGGCTTCCCCAGGCCTGGCTTCCACTGCCCTGGGGAGCCGTAATAAGGGAGGAATGAGGACTGCATAGTCTCTCTCAGACTGGCTCTTAGTGCAAAGTTTTCCAGCCTTTCCTTTAATCGTTTGGTCTTGGAAAGAGTATGCCATATGCACTTTTGGTGGGAGAAATGAAAAGCGCAGATTACACAGCTGAGGATGGAAAATGTTGACATCCTTATGTGATATTGGATGTAGGAATAAATAAGTATGAGCCATTTCTTGAAAACATTTTTATTGGAGTTTGAATGGGGTGAGAGTGTGAAGGCTCAGGCTGGTTCACTGTACCTGAAAGCTTACCGAGTGTTATAGTCATAGTACTTCAGCAGCGTTATTTTCCAATGCATTCTACACCATTGTTTGTATATTTTTCTTGCCAAAAGGATTTTTGACTTGCTCCACATATTCCCCCCATCCTTTTTTTTTTCAAAGTCACTCCCATCTAAGGAGGCAAGCAGCTTCCAGGGGACACAAAGAAAGCAGACTGCAATGAATTGGGCATGGATTTTTCTTGAATGGTGAATAGACATGAGTGCTAGTATTACTATTTTATTTTATGCTATTTTAAACAAAAGTGTTATTATTAAGGTGGATTTGGGCAAGGGTGCTAGGCTTTCGGATTGACAATTTATGTTAACTGTATACTAGCTGGAAGCTACTTCGTGTTTTTTCTAAATTTTTCTGGTCCATCCTTTTTTGATGTAAGGTTGTAAATACTTGGTCTAGCTGATAGCCACTGACTAGCCTTAATAATAAAGCTTTTGTTCAAAAACTGTGAATCTTATTCAAAAGCTTTAATCTAAATGTCAAAAGTCTTCATTGTAATGCCTACATTACCACTGTCTGAAGACACAGGTATCAGCTATTTCTGTTTTATCAGTTTTCTATTATCTTCTTCAGTAGGGAAGATCAGAGGAAAGGGTTATCCTGAAGACTATTAATATTTGACTTTAGGATGCAACCAGAAACAAATCCCTCTACCTGGCAGGAAAGCTATGTTTCTTAAAGTGGGTCACCCCATATTCCCTTATTTAGAACAATGATAGGACCAGATACTACTCAGCCTGGAGTGACTTTTTTGCTCCTTCTTTCCTTGTTGTTGAATAAGAACTGGCTTGCAGAATAAAAGAGAAAGTATGTTCATGTGTCTATTATTGGAAAGTATAAATGGCTGAAATTAACATTGAGTGCCGTAATCTAGAAAGTGACGAAAGTGACAAAGTCTCAAGTCACTTTTATTCAATGATCTCATCGTGTTTAGCTTTACTCTTTATGGAAAGAAAATCTAAAGGCAACCGATAAAGTGACTGACAATGTAAACTGCAATTGGCATTCATGGAGAAACCTGCTTCTCCACTGGGCCTTACTGGTGTTGAACACTTTGCCAAATGATGTAAATACATGATTTTTATTAGCCTGTGGGCAACTTCACCAGCAAAGAAGTGAACTTCTCTGACCGGACAAATGACTTACACCCTATGATGACTACTAAATCAACCAACAACTGAAGAAATCCACTTTCCTTTTTTATAAAGTTTTCTTTCTCTCTCTTTAATAATGAACAACTTTACTTCAGGAAAGGATTTTGTTATTGTAAGTAGAGGAGAGACACAAAGGTAATGAAGTAACATTAATTGAGACTTACTGTGACAATACAAGATTGTCATATTCAACTCTCCCAATAGCTCTATAAGGTGGGTATTATTTTTATACTCAATTTCAAATGACACAGAGAGGCTAAGTAATTTATCTAATGCCACACAGCTAGAAAGTGGTGAGCTGGGATTAGAACTAAGGCGATCTGGCTGCAGAACTCACGACTTGAACCACTATTAAGAGAAAGAACCATCGTTGACCTCTCTAAAATATGGCTAGTGTTTTCTTTTCCCAGAAAGTTTAAGACTATTTCATCCCAAGTATTCCTGCAGGATAATTTCTTTTTAAGACAGTAACTCTACAAAGTAAAATGAAATGCACGCTTGGCAGTTATTTGTTTAACTTGAGCCACTTAGGTAGTAAAACCAGATAATGATTAGATTGTAAAATCCTGGAGACAAGAATTATCTTTAAAATACTACATTGCTCTATGCACTGTAAATTTAGCACAGATCTTAAAATGTTCACTGAAAGACTTATGAAACAGGTCCTATAAGATTTTTTGTCGTTGTTAACCTGATCATCTGGTTTGGCTGCCTCAGGGATCACAACTACGGAACAACAAACCTTCACTTATTTTGCACTTAACACACACAGCTTCAGGCCAGGCAGCAACATACGTGCAACAATCCTGAGAACTGGGGAACGTAAGCTATTACTCCGGACAGACATTTCTGGTTAGTACATATCTAGTCTGTCTTTATTTCCCTGTATGTTTTTTATTTGTCCACAGGAAGGTTGCAGTCACTGTCATATGTACTTAATTTTCCATTTCTCTTAGAAGGGATTCAGTCTGTGGTTATGTGATAGTAAATTATGGGGGCTTCATTTATTAAGAGTTTTCTACAAAATCCCCTTCATATACAGAGCATGTTCTTAATTGGGCGGGGGCTGGGGGGTTAGGGGATTGCCCGGATGGCCTTGGTTTGCTTACCCAGTGAAGGCTCGCTCCTTAGGGTCTGGAGGTGGATGGTTGTGCTGTTTGCCGGGAGGGTGATGGAAGGGTCTCTGAGCAGCTGTGTTTGAGCAGAAGCCCCGAGAACCCGCCCCGTTTGTGCCTGCCAGGCCCGAGGCCCCGCCCACCTCAGGCCCAGCCCTGGCGGGGGCTCAGCAGCCACTTGGCCTGGCCGCTAATGGCTGAGCAGAGATGCTTTTGTGGCTTTGCCAAATTTCTGAGCCCTTACGTGCCTACATTAAAATTCTAAATTATTTATCTCGTCTGCCATGCAACAAATTCATTCTTTAACGTTTTGACTGGAGAAAAATTACAGACGGAACTTACAATGCCATTAAGAAAGCTGCATTCTGAAAGTCAGAGCCCTGTGTTCTGGTTGAATGGAATAGATCAGGGAAAGGAGAACCTGTGTGCTGAGAAACCGTGTGCTTTGGAAGGGACTTTGAAAGTATTCGTATTTTCTCAAGCAAGACTGAGGAAAATAATGACAGAGGGTCTTTGATTTAGTCAATATGGTCATGTATAACCTATAAAATTCCCAATTATTTCCTCGCTTTGATATTTTGGTTTAAAATGCTTTATTTTTCTCTATATGATTTTTGCAACCAATCCAAATGTAGGACTCCTGCCCTTTTCCTTTTTGAACCTTGTATGAGATCTATGGATTTAAAAGCACTAAAATATGCTTTGAAAAATATCAACTTGGTTTTTTATGTATTTATGTATTTATTTAGCAAACCCATTTGCAGAGCTAAATGGCTTAACTACACAGAGATAAAAGCCTTTAGAGAACTGAAGGTGCCTGATAATACCAAATTTAGCAAGTTGCACAGTGCGTAACATACCAAGGATTCCTTTAGCATCCTTTCCTTGCTGGGATACACGTCAGTCCAGTCCTGTTCTCAGAATTCAGTGACTCCCTGTCTCTCCCTTCACTCCAGTCTTCTGAAAAAAACACCTTTCTCTCCACTTTTTTTTCTTTTTTTGATGTTGAGTTTTACTCTGTTGCCCAGGCTGGAGTGCAGTGGCACCACCTCAGCTCACTGCAACCTCTGCCTCCTGGGTTCAAGCGATTCCTCTGCCTCGGCCTCCTGAGTAGCTGGGTTTACAAGTGCCCGCCACCATGCCTGGATAATTTTTGTATTTTCAGTAGAGACGGGTTTCACTGTGTTGGCCAGGCTGGTCTCAAACTCTTGACCTCAGGTGATCCACCTGCCTCAGCCTCCCAAAGTGCTGGGATTACAGGTGTGAGCCACCGCGCCCAGTCTTTTTGCAAATTTCCTCCCTCTTTCGTGCTTTTATAACCTCACCGTTTCTTCTTCTTCTTCTTTTTTTTTTTCTGCTTCTTCTTCTTTTCAGGCTTTCCTTATGCTTCTTTACTACTGACTTCGGTAGGTCTTACTTCCAACCCCCACTCCCCAGGCCCCTCACCCCCACCTGTCTACTGCTGCCCCTCGCCTCCTACACATGGATGTGACATCTTTAATGCACATCCTGTAGCCCTCATTTTTCCTTCTCCTTAGATTCTGCTATGGGAAATCCTGGTCCGCTGCCCGCATTCATCTGCCTGTCTCTTTGTGCTTGCATGACTTGAGCGGCCTGTCAGTCCTGCTAGTAAAGTCTCCTCATCCAGCCACTCTGTTTAAACAATCAAACTCTGAAACCTTTGTCTCCTGGACTGTCCTATAATCCCTAAAATAGGCTGTTATGTTTTTCCTCTGCCCTACTCTGTTAGCACTACCTTACTTATTAACCTCTTTCAATCAAATCATTATCTAAAGGATACATGTAACTCAGATAGGTTGCCTACTGAGCCTGTTTAGTTTTAAGTAAACCCCACTGAATATGAGGGACCCACCCTTTATTTGTATGTAGAGGCAGATTGATCGGAAAGTCCTTGAATAAAAAGCATGATCTAGGGTCTGTGAGGTTTTGAGGGGGCTGAGACTTGGTTTTTTGTGCTCTTGTATTAGAGACATGATAGCGCATGGGCTTTGGAGAAAGGTATTTCTATTCCTTATGGCTTGTAGCTCTGTGACCTTAGGCAAGTTAAGCTCTCTAAGCCTCATTTTACAGCATTATCTGTAAAATAGGGATAAGAATAACTGCCTCATACTATTGTTCCAAGACCTGAGATAATACATGAATGAAGTACTTACTATGGCTCTTGGCATATAGTAAGCAGACAATGCTAGCTGGCTCCAGTTCTCTTTGTATAGTAGATGCTCAATACATGTTGAAAGGATGGTGTGTACTCAAGACTTGGTGACAGAATTATGTCAAAATCCCAGTTGCTAGGTTGAGATGGTTGAGTATTGTTGAGTATTCCCTGGGCCTGGATGTGTATTGTAAGCATAGGACCCTAATAGCATATAGCTCCACTTGCTAAAATTCTTTCGCGTTGGTTCCTTCATTATTATTCATTGGACTCAATATTCCTGAAATTATAAGCCTTTGCTCACAGGAGAAAAAATGTATACACGAATAGCCATTTAAGAGGATCTTAACACTATATGGCATAGAAAAAAAAAATGGACTTTGTTTCAAATCCCACTTTTGTTACTTTCTAACAGTATAATTTTATGCAAGCTACTTTAAACCCCCTTTTCCTCATTTATAAAATGGGAATAATACCTGTCTTATCAGATAGTTATAGGATATAATATATGACAATTGTCCTTTCCAGCAGATAGTAGGCATTTAATAAATGGCAGCTATTATATGATGTTATATACACATACACACAAAGATATACAGATATATAAATATGGATGTTTTATATAGATAAAAGTTTAAGAAGAAACATTCACTAGAATTGTTTGCCCATAACACAAATATCAATGAGGAAAAGAGAAAGGCATCAATTTGAAAAACCGAAGGTAAAATCCAAAGAATGTAAGTTGGGAGTACATGAGAAGTTCAGGGTAAAATCTCTTATCCAACCGCAGTCAATTAGAATGACATAAATGTAAAGTAAGAGGTCTTGGTTGTCTATGTTTAGATCATTTTAGGGTCAGAAAGAAATCGAAACAAATTGGTTTGAAATGCCAGCCACTAGGACCAAGGCAATACTCTGCAGGAACATATAGGCTGAATTACCAGGACTTCTCACCAAGACAAATAAAACAGGGCCATTGGGAAGAAATACTATATTTCTAACTTAAAATGCCAGAGAGTAACTGACGGTTTCCTAGGTGATAGATGATTGCAAAGAGTACGGGCATGAAAAGGGGACACACACTCACAAAAAAAAAAACCCTGTTTATACTTTGCCAACAACACCCCCTCCATCTTATTTACTTTGAACATTCCAGCCATCTCGCTGCAGTAATTCCTGCTGGCTAATGAGGACTCCACACAGCTAGGGAACATGACAGCCTGCAAAGGCCTATTTTCCAGAACAATCTGCATTTTAAGATAAGTGACCTTGTTGGTGACCTTTTCTACCCTTCACTGGAAAGGGAGACTCTCTTAGAAGACAGTTTGACTAAACAATGAGATCTAGGTGAATGTGCAGAAGATAGAACAGGCACTCCAGAAATATGGATAGTGGTGGTGTTGAGAGCAGTTTTTCATGGTTGAGGTAGGGAGTGGAGGCAGCTCTCATGGAGATATTAAAGTTGCCAGTGTCCAATACATATGCCTGGGCCCCACAATGGACTACCAAATCCCAGTTATTCTTTAAAAAAACAAACAAACAAACAAACAAAAACAGCAGCATCTTTCTCCCTAATCCCCTCCCTAACCACTGCTGGTGCTTAAATGATATCTAAATAGGTAGTTCATGATCCTCAGTCAAAGCCTGGGTCCAGTGATTTGCAAGTGTCATGATTGTTGGCAAATCTCAGTCTTGCGAATTAGAATTCCCCTGATATGTCTGTCTCACATGTCAAGGTAATAGTTATATGATGTTGCCAAAAATGTCCCTCATGTGAAATGTTCTGTTTACGCCCACCGGAAACAAAGATTGAGCAACCATGAATATGTAAAAGTGAAACCATTTCAAGCAACAAAAATATTTGATAGCTATTTTGAAATTAATTTTAATTCCTTTTTTTGCTGTGTGTGGGTGGTTGACGTGGGGGCAGTGGATGGATTAATTATCTGTGAAACCCAATAGAAAGTTGCAGTAACCAAAACACAAGTAAAGTTCAGATTTGAACCAGATCTCCTGTCTACTTATTAAGGCATTAGGCATTTAGATAACATGATGTGTCATTAATGTTTTTCCTAGTATTTTTTGGTTAGGCAGAAATCCTGTGCTATCGTTTGGTAACTGTGAGTTAGCCTTAATCTCAATGATTCATAATAGTCTGTTTGTTTTCCTTAATTGAATGCCTTACTCCCACAGGAGATGAGGCTAACCGAGGACTCAGCTAGAGGACTCTTTAAGAATGAGCTGGGCTTATCTGCCCCCCAAAATAACCGTAACAGGCAAAGCCAGCATACAGAAAATGGCAGTAAAGTGGACTTCTAGACACTCCAGCTACTTCTGAGTCTTTAGTGTCAGGACACATCAGTCATCTGTCGATGAGGTTTTTTTCTCCTTTTATTCTTTGGTTCTTATTACGAGTCATTGTGGCACGACCGAGAGTTTGGCAGGAAATGGGTTCGTGGACCCTCGGTACGGCCGCACTAGCACAGCAGCATGGGCCTAGCAACATGTCGAGCCCTCTTTCCCCTGCGTGCTCCCCTGGGGAAGAAGTCCAGTGTTATCGCCGCTTCCCTGACCCTCTCCACTCAGAGCCCAGCATGACAAGCACACCTTTAAATGGTCTCGAGGAAGGGAATAGCAGAAATGCACGCAACTGGACAGCCTTCTTTCTCTTAATAACCCCTGTCACTGTGGAGCTGGACTTCTAGGCAATCTCACAGAGGCCCAGAGGCCCTAGAATAGATCTCATTTCCTTACAGAGATCACCTTGTCAATTAGAGAACACGTACGTTGATGGAATCTAAGATTCTTATCAGTGCCTAGCTCTTTTTCTCCCAAATCGGAAATTCAACCGTGGCAGATCCATAATCAAGAAAAATACTTGCATTCCCATCCTTTATTGTTGGTTTCAAAAATATTTGTTTTTTGTGAGTATGTATCCATGTTTTACAAACCAAAAATAATGGGACATATGGTCTGACAAAGGAAAGGATATTTGAACCTGGGGACTGCCTGGGAGAGTTCGGAAACACATGGTCACTCTAGAGACTGTCATCAAGAGCTGCTCCTGAGATTAACCCACTGTCGAAGGCATTATCCCACCTTCCTTACAGCAGCCTTTTGCAGGAAACTATCTAAGATGTTGTGGGTTTTTTTTTTTTTTAACATTGACTTGTAAATAACAAAGTGCTCCCTTTCCTTTTCTTTACAGAAATAGGCATCTTTAGAAATAAAGGCATGCCCATTTTGAAATATGGACTTGTTTGGAACACCTGAGAGTGTCAAGCAGTGCGGCGGATTTGCATCCAATTGTTCTTGCTTTAAACCTGGCATGGGCGCTCTTGCCTCATAGCCCGCAGCACCTGAATCGAGCCTTCTGCCTCCCTTATTAAGATCTTAATTACAGACTCAGCTTAGTTCATTGCTGAAGGGAAAGAATTTCATTTCTCTGAAGTGTGTCTGTTTTTTGGTGTGGCAGGTGTAATCATGATGAGATCATTTCTGTTTTTTTTTTGTTTTTTTTTTTTCCTGGAGGAATTTTTTTTTTCCAGGGAGAGGAATATAGTTCTTAAGACACAATTTCATGAGCTCATCTTGGCACACTAATAATAACTGTGCTTTGATTTCACAGAGACCCTTTTTTCTGAAGAAACCAGAGCATTTGGAGTATATAATTTCATGATTCCTCATATTTGTATAACAAAGAAGAACATGTCTATTAATATTTATTTTGCAGACAGGGAAACAGAGACACAAAAGGCAGAGATTTGGTGGTCCATTAGTCTTAAAACGTGAAGTCTGAAGCTAGACCCTCCTGATTCAGTCTGGTGTCCATTCCTCTATCCAGGGTTTCTCAACTTTGGCACTATTGACATTGAGGGCCGGGTCATTCTTTGTGGTGGGGGCTGTTCTGTGCACCGTAGGATGTTTAGCAACATCCCTGGCCATTCTACCCATTAGATGCCAGTAACACACGTGTGCATGCACACGCACACACACGGTGACAACTAAAAAATGCCACTAAACATTGCCTGTACCCAGAGGGGACAAAAATCTCCTAGTTGAGAAGCAGTGGTCTAATCTCTTCTACTCCTTCTGCTTAAAAAATAACTGTCCTACTGGTTTTATGTGACAGAAGAACAAAAATACCCCCGTAGAACTGATTGCCATAATTTTATCATTACTGATGTTGAGCTTAATGTAACAGGTCCTAACCAAAAAGCAACTTCCTCTTACAGGCCTAGCCCCAGTTTGTTTCAGTGAATACCACAAAATACTAAGAAGTGCAGAGTTTCATTCAAGTCAAATGTAAAACCCATCAAACCATCTCTAAGGCAACTTTAAAGTATTTCTCTGGCATCTCTCTCTACAATATGTACCTTATCATGGAACATGCATTTAGAGCTGGGTCTTTAAGAAAGCTATTTTATTCTCATAAACTGGTGTAAAACATGTGCGTGTAAGAGCTTGTCTCTGCACCTCGGCGCTGAACAATTTCACAATGAGGGTTTTTTGTTCCCTTTGCTCCTGCCACCTTTCCCCTGTCTTCTGAGAAACTGCAGCTTCGAAAATTCTTCCTGGAGAGAGCTTAGCGGCTGCATTGTTGACAGTGTATGACTGTACACACCTCTCAGCCAAGCGTGAATCTATTTTCTAAAACTCTCTGAGGACCTCACAAGTGAAGTAGATAATACCAATCAGGCACCAAACCCAGGTCAGGTGACATCTAAAAGAGTTCCAGGGAGGGTGGCATCCCATTTCCATCAGCTCGGTTCTGGCTGGAAGATGGACAAGAGTTGCCAGGATGTGTATGCATCTGTATTGGTGGATTTAGGTATAACCTTGGGCTGCATAGCTTGGTGAAGGAAGATAAGATAGACGGGAATGGAAAATGGGAACCTCTTTCTCTTCTTTCAAACACCTTATCGGATGTTATAACTTGTGCATTTTGACTTTGAGAAATGACATTATTTTTGGAAGTATATTGTAATATAGTGGATTGCAGTTTCCTACTCCATTAAAACTTAATTCTTATTTCTCTCCCCTTGGTACCTGGATGTTAGAGGGATTTGTCTAGACAGGCAGATAGATATGATCCAGTGCCAATACTGTAATGCTGGCTGGAATCCAGATGGTTGTTTTATTGTTAATAAAATCTATCTTGGGGGTGGGTGGGTGTCAGGCCTTCATCATTATATGGTGCCTGTCAGATTTATCTATGGACGGAACCCTGAAAAGAGTTTGTGCCTGCCCCGCATTTTTGACCCCTTGCCAAGATACTGTACTGAAATCTATCAAAACTGGGCAACCTAGGACAAATGCTTCAAAATTCCAAGGCTTAATAGCAACAGAGCTGACTTCTAAGATGGAGAAGATTCTCAGGAAGGGCATCCCTGTCTGGCGGGAAAAAATTCTAGATTAAGAGGTGAGCAAGATGCTAGCTCTGGCTCTGCTGCTAATCTAATAAGAGACCCTCTGGGCTGTAAAATAAGGAGACTGGGTTAGAATGGTTCGTTCTTACTAATCAACTCTGCTCAAGATATGGGTGACTTCTGGTTCTAATACCTATGAAAAACCTAGGTGTTCTTCCACCTTTTTTTTTTTTTTTTTTTTTTTGAGACGGAGTGTCGCTCTGTCACCCAGGCTGGAGTGCAATGGTGCGATCTCGGCTCACTGCAACCGCCGCCTCCTGAGTTCAAGCAATTCTCCTGCCTCAGCCTCCCGAGTAACTGAGATTACAGGTGCATGTCGCCATGCCCGGCTAATTTTTTGTATTTTAGCAGAGATGGCGTTTCATCATGTTGTCCAGGCTGATCTCAAACTCCTGAGCTCAGGCAATCTGCCTTCCTTGGCCTCCCAAAGTGCTGGGATTATAGGCGTGAGCCACCATGCCTGGCCTCCACCTTCTTTAAGACTCTCAGGAGTTGCTTCGGTAAACCCAAAGACGAGTGAAAAATAGAACTCAGCAGTCAAATTCGTCTTCCACCATGGGCCAGGAAATAATAGAGTTTGACTATAACATCGCACATACACACACATATATGCAATCTGCCTACTAACTTTTTGCCCTAAGATTTTGTTGGTTACATAGTAAACAAATCCTAGCATATGAATGTGTCTGTCCAGCATGAACCCTAAATCAAGCAAGAATACATGGCATTCATTCAAGTGTGGGGAAGGAGAGAAACCCAGCTTTTGAGGAAACCCTTTTTAAATGCACAGCTATGTTGTCCATATCATGTTACCAAATCTCGTCAGATAGAGATTTCTTTCTGAGATCCAAATATCCAAATTTGCAATGAGCATCGGATCTTTTCATCAGCTCTCAAAAAGTAACTTTACTTTGGTATATCAGCCACCAAAATTGTGCTGGGTTCCAAATGATCCCTCATCAGATTGGATTGGCCAGTGTGGAAGAGATGTTAAAATTCCCAAGCCCTGGATCCACAACCACACACAAGGCACTGCCCCATAGCACATCCAGGGAGTATTAACAGCGTCTCTTGCCATGCCAAAGAGTACCTTCGGGAGGCAGGTATCTAATGTCACATTTCTCAAACCTTCTCCCACTCAGACATGCTCAAAAGAGAAATCTATAGCTAAAGTTCACACAAAGCTGGAAACTCTAAGAAAACTTGAGAACTCAGGACAAAGCGAATGATGTCAAGATTCAGAGAGGGTCCAAGATACTCACGTAAGCTTTGTAACCATCGTAGGGGTCTAAAAGAAGTACTTTACAGAAAATAAAAATTACTGCCTGAAATGCAGTCTGGGTGACAGAGGAGTCCTTGGTGGGAAATGCTGAACACCCCTCACCAGTGGGCAGAAGGATGACGGGGATTAGTGGGACAAAATGGGATCCTGCTCTTGCCTTTCTGTGAGCTCGTTCAGCTCACCTAGTGAAAAGTGTATCAGAACACATTCAGCAAATAGTACTGGGAAAAGATTAGCATATCATAGCATATCTTATATCATATCATAACTTATCGTATCTTCTGTCTCCTGAATGTGAAAGCTTCATGTCTGCGACTTCATAATCTCAAGAGGAACCAACTCAAAAAATTCAACATTCCAGATCTTCACATGCAAGAACCTAAGTGTAAACCAAGTATTCTGAGAATTAAAATCCTGATACTTATAGATATTCATGTTTTCTGACTATGGCTGTTTCCTTCTTTGGGGAAAGCCCACATCCCCCTCTATCCCAAAGGTGATGATGGGAAGGAGAGGAGAAATATAGCCAAAATGGTTTGCAGTCCTCAGACCAAAGCTGGTTTTCATCAGTATGCACAAAAGCATGTGAGCCTTTCTCTTCCCCGTTGTGCCCCGAGACTGACCTTGACAATGTTCATCCCTCAACTGCCTGCCTTAGGATTGACTTCCTTGACGATGGCCATTTCCTTGAATGTGTCTGTTTCTCAGGGTCTGTCCTCTGCATGCATTTTTGTGTGCAGGCACGCAAACCCACAAGAGTCCAGGCTAAAATTTTGGGGGATTGGTTACAGGAAAATAATGTCATTGAGAATGGGGCAACCCTGAGGCCATGGCAAGATCTCCTGCATGACAAATATAGAATGAAGTAAAAATAATCAGAGGAAGCCGGGCCATTGATGATGCTATCGGTCTTAGTGGGCTGATACACCAGACATAGTGTCTCATTTCTCTTAAAAGGACCGCATGAGTGGTCATGGAAACTACAAGTCACACCTCTCCATATATGGAAAAGCAGATTGTTTCTCTGACATAGGAGTAATGAGCTTTCTTGACATTTTGATAGCAGTGAGGGAAGGAAAAAAAGGCAGGGAGCAGTTGGAGGTGGGGTGAGTGGTAGAAGTCGTCATGTGACCTAGAGCTCTCTGTACCCGCGTTCTGGTCAACTGTACAGTATTTTCTTCCTTCTCCTCAGGCATAGCTTGGGAACCAGGAACAGCAGAACCCAAGTGGTCTGGCAAAGTGTCTGAATGGTGCTCTGTCACCTAGTGCCAAAAGCAGATTGCTACACTGAAGGGAGAAAAGCTCTTAAAAGAGACTATTGTGCTTAATCTCACTGGGATGGTCAGTTCCTCTTGGCCTTCCTGTTTGCTCCGTAGTTGCAAACACTAGTTTCAGGGGGGTCAGGCTCCCGATCTGCGTCATTATCCTGTTTTAATAGGGAGGGGCAGGCGCTTTCCTGCTGTCTGTCTCCCATAGTCTCTGGCTGTGAGGCTTGAGTGACTTGGACATGACATTTCTCTTTCTGGTTCATTCATTTTTCCCACTTCCATCTGAAAATTCTAACCAAATGTCTTGCTGAATTCTTTAAGTAAAACAATTTCACCCTCCCTGCAGACAATGAGGAAATCAGAGTCCAGAATCCATTTCAACTTAGCAAACATTTAATGAGTCTGTATTTCATTTTGGATACGGGGGTAAAATTCTGGAAATGCAAAAGGAATTTGCATCTCTGAACTTAAGGAGTTCACAGTCTTGAACTGGGCAATCCAAGTTGTACTGTAAAGAAACAGTATGATCGAGAACTGGGAAGGGAAACAGCCTTTGGATAGATACCCAGTCTGGTTAAATGGAAGATGGGTTTTGAGGGAGGAAGAAGTTTAATGCAGGAAAACCAATTGGGAAGCAATCTCTGTGCTATAGAAAAAAAAAAAAGTTGCTAAGAACCTGAATGAAGGGTGGCAGTGAGGTGGAAAGCAGGGCCCCACTGATGGATTGCAGGTCATAAAGAGACATAACAAACCTCTGTGGCTCCTTCTGGACAGCTGTGTGCATGCTGTTAACCAAGCAAAGCAAAGCAGGAGAAAAAGGTGTTTGCACTTGCTTTTAGAGAGGAAAATGCCCATTAGACTGGATATAAGGGACTGGAGTGCAGAAGAAATATCCAGCAAAAACTATGGCTTTAGGAAATATTTGTGTGTTCAGATGCCATCCCATAGATGAGATTTCCTGTAGAGAGTAAGCACATAGTTGAAAAGAGGAAAGTGCAAAGGACAAATCTCTTTGGAACATGGTCACTTTACGGATGGGAAAAAGATTTAGTCTCTGATGGAGAATAAGGATTAGAGTGGTCAAGAGAAGAGGGAGAACTAAAAAGTGGTATCATGGAGGTCAGGAGAAGACAGTTTCAAGGAAGCTTGGGGTGGGGATCAAGGCTAGAAGCTGCTGCAATCAGGGTTCCCTCAGATAGGGCTCATGATCCCAAATGCTGGTTTCCAATCCTGATTAGTGCCACAGCTTGCGTTGCACCTGCATTTCACTTGACTAAATTCTGTCCTAATTCTGGACCTCAAGACAAAAGGCCTGAATTCCTGTCTCAGCTCTAAGACTTTCTTGCCAGGTGACTTGGCAAATCATTAACTTCTTGAGGCTCATTTTTTTCTTTTGTAAAGTAAAAGGGTTGGACGGTAATTGTTTAAAGTTCCTTCTGGCTTTCAAGTTCTGTGCCCTAACTGTTTTGGCATTTTGCCAAGCTCTAGCTGCACTGCTAACTGCCAGCCGCTGGAGACTAACCATCCAACTGAATATAGAGTTACATAGTTCTCTTATCTCTCCTTGATTTGTTTCTGTGTTGACCTTCCCTACCCTGGAGATAAATATCCAAGGTGGTGGGGCAGGCAGGAGAAAGGGTAGATCTTGAGTAGACGAAACTGCTTCTCTGGAGTTTTCCTAAGATAGCAGATCATCAGTTTCTGACTTTATGGTCTCAAAGAATCACACCTTTGCACTGAAGGAAAGGGTCCCTTCACCTCCTTGCCAGAAGAATTCATTCTTGATTTTCCTGCTTACGAGTGATGTGCACTTTTGAATGAGATGGTTTATGGTCCAGCTGAAATTCATTTGGCTGTTAAGGTCTTACAGAAACCTTGCGCCAATACCAAATCTTTTCGAAAGCCCAACTCCTGCCCCATGCCTTTCCCTGCTTGCTGATGTATTATCTGTGTTGGAATCTGATGAGATTTATCCATAATTTATCAAGTAGTATCATTATTAATATGTTGTCTTAGAAGTTCCCTTGAATGCAACCAATGGTTTCACTATTGCTGTTTGTAGGCAAATACTCAACAAGAGGTTGCAGTGACAAGAACTCATTCATAATTCAGAAATATACTGCTTTGAGGTAACAGTTCTTCTGAAATGTAATCGTAAGTGAGATAAATATCAGATAGGTATAAAACATACATAATAGCATCACTAGAATAGGACCAAGCCTGGACTGCGAAAGGAGAGGAGGCAAGGTGGGGAGGGAGCCTGAAGCCCAAGGGCCATCTAGCAAATTAATTAAAACATCACCATAGCTTACCAAGGACCAGGAAACTAAGGCCCAAAGGGGAGCTGTTGCCTGGCAAAGTAACACAGCTAGAACCAAAGACCCCAAATACCCAATTTATTCCATAGACACGAAAAGAAGAACCGGTCCTCTTCAGTACTTTATCGTATAATGGAACTGAGCCCAGTAACAAGGACGCTGTGTGGCTGAGCTAAGGTGGCTTAAAGTCCTGGAAAGAGGATTAAACTGAAAGAGCGCAATTCTCTTTCCATCGCTGCCAACAGTGTGGCCGTGGGCAAATGATAGGCCTCCCCAGACCCATTTCATCATCTGTGACTCAAGGGCATTGTGTCCAGGTGATCTCTAAAGGTCTCTGGAGCTGTAAGCTTCAGTTTAGGAGAGTGGTTTGATGTAGACATGGGCTCTGTGTAGCTTGCACAGATATTAAATAACTCATACTCCTGTTCAGCCAAGGCTGAGAATATGTATCAGTGTGTGAACAGGTGTGAGACTAGTGCCGGGGTCCTGGCTACTAACAGCAGTGTCAAGCTGTGCCTGAAACCTAATCTCTGTGGGCACTGA
This sequence comes from Piliocolobus tephrosceles, assembly GCF_002776525.5. Lineage (NCBI taxonomy): Eukaryota > Metazoa > Chordata > Mammalia > Primates > Cercopithecidae > Piliocolobus > Piliocolobus tephrosceles. The sequence goes on from NC_045438.1 coordinate 157,191,279, forward strand.
GGAGGACCGCTGGGAAGTCCTGACAACCCGTCCGGAGGACTCACCTGCGGTGCCTACATCAGCCCAGACTGTGGGGCTCTGAGAGTTTTCCCCGAAAAGCAGCTCACAGGCCGGTGTAGAAACATTAGCCGGCTGCTCACCAGGTGGTAAGAAGGTTACTGGGACGGGAGACAAAGAACGCCCAGGTCGACTCTCGCACGGGGATTTCTATCTGCCTCTGATCAATCATGCTCCGGTGATCCACTTCAGTACCTCAGGGTGCTCTTGGAGTTGGAAGTGGCCCAATTCCGAATACTTTGAGCTGATTTGTGCTGATGAGATCTGTAGCCCTTTGCCTTTCTACTGTTTTCTGTTTCTCTTCTTTCCCTTCTTTGTAGCCAATATAATTGCACAGCTACCAACCCCCAGCTCTCATACAACTGGCCTGACTCTGTTACTTCTGATTTCATGTAGGGGCTTCCCGATTGCTGAATGGGCCCAGAATAAAGGGACAGACAGAGGCCAGAGTGGTCAGCTCTCTCCCCACTTAATAATCTCAGTACAACTCTGGTGGAATCATTTCCTAGAGGTCATTTTAGTAAAAGGACCAGAATCTTGTCCTCTATAACTCTATGATTTCTCTTGTGAAATACAGAACACCCAAAAGATGGGAGAAGAGAAACAGAGGCAATTTTAGGATTATGACACCATCCTTAAATGGTTCCACAAACAGGATAAACTGCTGCCTGATTTTATCTTTATGTATGTGAACTTTTAATTGTTAGATGAAACCCAACGCCTCCTGGAATATTAACTACCCAGTGAATCCTTCCTCTGAAACACACAGTCCTCAGTTTCCCTTTAGCTTCCCTGGCCACTCACCTCTCTGTGTCCCACACTTCCTGGATCTCATAACTGTCAAGAAAAAGGACTTCAACCTTATTCTTGAAGAGTATCACAAAGCTTCCTGAGGACTGTCTTCTATGGCTTTATCTCCTTTAATTGCCCTGGCTAAGAGGAACCTGGCTCACAGCAGCAGAACTGGACCTTCCCAACTACTGAATAGAGGGCAGATCCCTTCCACTGCACAGCCCTCCAGAGTGGAAAATGTGTACAACCCGTGGCAGTGGGGCTGACACAGGGGGGTGCGAGTGGTGCAAGTCAGCCTCAAAGAAATGAAAAGCTCGAGGCTGAATGATCAAGTCCATGTCGCTAGAGAAGAAAACAGAGGGCAAAAGTCCAGACAACCTCAGCCGAAAATCCCACGAATATGTCATGGTATGAAATAAAGTCACGAACCTGCCCCATCCAATCTGCAATCCCTTCTTCCATAAATGAGCTCCACCTCAATGACATTAAGTGCATCCAAACATCTTAACAAAGCACTAGAGATCACTTTTAGTGTTCCAAGGGCTTGTGCTGAATCAACAACGTCCCCGACTTCTCTGTGCTCTGGGAAGGGGGCAGGCATGCGGGAATGGCTGCCCGCGTGCTGGGAAACTTTACTAACGCCAAGAAATGAAATCTTCCCAGCCTTTGAAAGGCCTCCAGGAATGTCAGCACGTACCGCCTGCCCACTCTCTGCTGAATGCCTACTTTGGCTGTCTGCTTAGTACTGAATGTGCCAGACAGGCCTTCATACAAAGACGGAGAGTGTGTTGGACCCATGAAAGGGGAAGGCACAGCTTTTCCAATGTGAATGGCGAGATTCAAGAAGTAGGTGACGAAAGGGGAGGGCGAGGAGGGGCCCTCAGGAAAGGTATGCATAAAAGACCGAAAGAGAAGAGTTGGCATCCTCCTACGTGTTAATAAATTCATTGTCAAAGCTGGAGATGTAGATGACTGCCGGCCTATGCTCCATGCTTGATGGCATGTCTATATGCCTTGCTTGTAGATTCTCTCTGGATCCGAGGCTTCTGTCATCTGAGAACAAGAATTTCTAAGCCCTGCCAAGGCATATATATGTGGACTTCTGTTGATTTTTCAACTCCAAATATAAATGCTATTTGTACTGTGTTATTTGGGATTTTTCTTTTACTCTTTTCACCTCCAGTATAGAACAATATTAAGAAATGTTCATTGTTGTACATCTGAATATCTCGGGATTTTTTTTTCCTTAAGCTCACTTTAAAAAAGGAAGAAAAACATTTTGTATAGTGAACCATGCTCTAACTCTGTAACAGTGCTACTCATAATTCCTTGGCACGGCATCTCCTGCTAGAGGAAAGAACTCTTCTGGTATTTTGAGCTTTTCCAAGGAGGCAGTCTGATGTCACTGGTGGCAGATGCAGTGTGTATGTATCTGTCTTTTGTCTGCACCATCTGTTTTTCTCCTTACAGTCTATTGTTCAGATTTATGCTTCTCCCTTTCCAGGAAGTGTGCCTTTCCATAAGAGCATGGGCCTTAGGTGCTAAAGGGATCGACCCAATATTGTAACACGGTTTCCTTCTCTTCCTTCTTTCCTAGAATCTTATGGCAAGGGCCTTATATGACAATGTCCCAGAGTGTGCCGAGGAACTGGCCTTTCGCAAGGGAGACATCCTGACCGTCATAGAGCAGAACACAGGAGGACTGGAAGGATGGTGGCTGTGCTCCTTACACGGTCGACAAGGCATTGTCCCAGGCAACCGGGTAAAGCTTCTGATTGGTCCCGTGCAGGAGACCACCTCCACTCACGACCAGCCTGCCTCTGGACTGATGCAGCAGACCTTTGGCCAACAGAAGCTCTATCAAGTGCCAAACCCGCAGGCTGCTCCCCGAGACACCATCTACCAAGTGCCACCTTCCTACCAAAATCAGGGAATTTACCAAGTCCCCACTGGCCATGGCACCCAAGAACAAGAGGTATATCAGGTGCCACCATCAGTGCAGAGAAGCATTGGGGGAACCAGTGGGCCCCATGTGGGTAAAAAGGTGAGTAAGTGACTAACTAAATCTTTGTTCCTACTTATTTTTTTTCCCATTGCACTTGGAGCATTTGGAAATGTTCCCAAAATAATAACTTGAAGCTGCTAAGAAGTAGATATAACCAATACCTTAGCTCAGGTATCATGTATGCATGATTTTGCCATTCATCCATCATTCAGCAAAACCTCTTTGAACTACCATGTGCTGAGTATGGTTGATTTCCAGCCCTCCTAAGTTCCTGTGTCATCCTGGGTTACATGGGTTGTTAAACTGTTTCTCTCCATCTTTCTCATACATTAGCTTCTAAGCCTTCATTCTGTGCTCAAATAGTTTCCTATCTTTTCTGTTTCTTCATGGAGTGGAACAGACACCAAATCTCATACAAGCCTGATGATGCAACAAGGATCCTCCCTTGGCCAAAAGCTGAATCATGACCTCGGTGGCCTGGCTGAACAAGGAACCCACCCAAAGTAGTGAGAGTGAGGAAACTGGGAGTAGGTCATGCTGACCAACTCATTCTGTAGAGTTGTTAGCTCAGTTTGACTCATTTAAAATGCATAGATACCAGTGGAATTGGACTGAAGCCATCCTCCTGTCCTTCAAGTCATTCTTATAATAATGCCCGAGGTAGTGGGTGAAAACAGTAGAACTTGGATATTTAAGAAGGAATTAATTTAAAAATACAGTGGGGGGGGGGGGGGGGCTCTGCAACACCCTGTATAATCCCAAATACTTTAGCAATTTGAGGTCAATAGAAATTCACTAATTGAACAATGAATGTTGAGCATCTAATATATTTTTGATGCTTGTGATACAGTGATTAATTAAAGATAAACAAAGCCCTGGTGATGCTTACATTGCTGTGGGGGAGACAGAAGCAACCAAGAGAATTCTAGGAAGGGACATGTGTTATCAGGAAAATAATGTCAGTGGACTGATTGGGGTAATATCCACAACCAAGATGATGCTTATGTGAACATCACAAGGGAGGGATTTCCTCTTTCATTTACTCGCAAATGCCAGTGGGTCCTGCAAGGTTTGGTATTAGGAATGAACCACTTTAACTGGATAAGAAGATATCCCTGAATTACAAGAGGAAAGATGCAATTACATACCAGAAAGAGCTTGTTGACCCTTAGAACACTAGCTATAGATCTGCCCTGTCCCAAGTAAATCTAATATGAAATCTGATTTTACAAACCTCTGTAAATTAGGGAGTATCTATTTGATGCTATTAGAATCCTCGGTTGAAAAAACAAAGGATTCCTTTAACAACGAAAGCACTAATGCATTTTTGGGTACATGGAGAGAGGCAGCCTAGAGACCCAGGATCAGGATAGTGCAGAAAGCCCTTGGTGTTTGGCAGGGGAATGTGTCAGGGCCACCACCCTCCTGCCCTCCCCATCCTGGCCATGTCACCACCCCAGACCCTGATTGTGCGGGTGGATTCCTTTAAACAATAAAAGCACTAATGCATTTTTGAATCACCTTTTTATATAAAAAGCATGTTTTACAAAATAATTCTCAAGAGCATGCATGTGGCATGAGCTGAGTGTATGTTCCTTAAGAGAGATTCCTCAAGGGTGGTTCACAGCTTTTAGACTTGTACTGCCCATGACAATGATGCCTGCCTAGAGGTGATAAACTGACCTGTGGCTTTTCAGTCTTCCTTGTCCTAGGAATTGTAGTTTCAAAGGGAAAACGAAACCTGGCCTCTATCTACAGAGGGGAAAAAAACAGTTGAAAATTGTAACTATAAATAAATAACTTCTCTCATTCTTAGTCCTGGTTGTTTGCACCTTAAAAATAGCTCTCCCACATCTGAGCCAGTGTGAGGCAGATGGGGAGGCCAGAACAGGAAATGCTTGGCGGAGAGGTGGTGGGCTCTAAACTTTCATCACGGTTGACTTTGGCAGGAAGGTAGCGTGTTTTCCTTTTTAGACCCAACCTTTTCAGCTCCAAGTGGGAGAAGCCTAAGCCTTCAGACGTCTTCCCCTTGCATCTGCTGGGACTGCCCTGCAGGCTTCCCCCATGGCTCCCTGTCCTTCCAGAGGGCAGAAATTTTGACTCATCTTCCCTTGGATTGATGTCAAAGGGCTTGGGTGCTGGGGTGACCCTCAGGCACTCACATTCCATGTTTTGTTTTACTTTCTTTAAGTCTACACTCAGTAGAACATTTTCTGTTTAGCAAAAGGTAGATGAGTCCTGCAGGAGGAAATCAGCTTCTGAAAATGACCTGTACCAGCCCTTCCAGGAGTTGCAGCCAGGGCTGAAGAGTAGGTCATGCCTGAAGCATCACACAGTCAGGGTCTGGGGTAGTGACAAGGCCAGGATGGGGAGGGCAAGAGGGTGGCCCTGGCACTTTCCCTGCCAAATACCAATGGCTTCTCCACAGTATCCTGATCCTGGGTCTCTAGGCTGCCTCTCTCCATGTACCCTAGACCAGTGGTTCACACCCATGGGAGTGTGGTAGCCTCTTCCTTTCTTTTCACTCTTCCTCACTTCTCTTCTCTCTCTCCCCCCCCCTTCCCTCCTTCCCTCTTCCTTCTTTCCTCCATTCCTCCATTCCTTCCTTTCTTTCATAGTGGAGATGGCTTTATCTGCTAGGAGGTGATTTTAGCCTTCCTGGCAATTGCAACTGCTTTAAAAAACATCTGTCAACATCTTCCTGAGTATAGGATATTCTCAGTGGGTGGGAATCATTCTAATGACTTAAGCCTAGGCCCTAAGCGATAATCCCAGCGCACTGGGGATCAGGCGTGGCTTATTCATTTTTCTGAGTTTGCATTTTAGCAGTTTTACTGACTTGCTTAATGAAGCAATTTGCTCATTTTCTCTTTCTGTAAGATAATAGTGAGCCCAGAACTAGATATGCTTGATAGTTTAAGCTATGGTCTTTAAAAGCTCTTGAATAAGAAAATGAGGAGGCAGTGGAATCTTATTCTGAACCACCGGGGTGGGGTTTAAAAATGTTAATGGGCATAGAATCACCCCTAGAGGTAGGGACAGTGAGTTTAAATGTAGATTCCCAGGTCTTTCCCTCAGAGAAGCTAATCCAGTAGGTCTGGTTTGGGGCCCAGAAATCTGCATCTTATTGAGCTCCTGGCATAGTTTTGGGGGTGGTGGCCTAGGACTAGATCTTGAGAAACACTGTAAAGGGACCATGAAGGAGCTGGGACATGTTCCAATCTGATTATGATTTGGGACTTTCCATACTTCAAAATTCTCTTGATATTGCTACAGACTGTGGGCTTTGGAAGTTTTATCCAGCACTGCTTTTTTCTACTAATGAATCAGTTAAGGAAAATAAAAGAAACAAACAAACAAAAGAGACAGTGAATTCTGCCTTCTATCACTTCAACTTTGCTCTCTTGGAAACTCCAACCTCTACCCACCCTCTTTTATCCCCTCCACACTAACTGACATTCATCACTTATTAAATCAGCATTTAGAGAAAGAAATATGTCATAAAATCCCCACCCTTTCAGGAAACAAGCAGACAGTATGAGAACTGTGGAGAGAGTAAGGCCTTCAGGGTTCAGCTGATGCTGGGTTGTTTCTCCATAGCTGTATATCCTTTGGTAAATTACCGACCCATCTCTAAGCCTTGGTTTCTTCATCTGTTTTATGGGAACGATCCTAACTACTTCATAGGGCTGTCATGAGAATTAAATAGAAGTATATATAGAAAGTCCCTGACTCAGTGCTTAGCATGGCAGGGGCTTAAAAGAATGCATTCCCCTCACCTTGCGCTTCCTTTCTCAGAGTTTATTTTCTACTACATCAGCCCTGTTGTGTTTCTTACTACACACCGAAGGTACAAGTGCTTTCTTGCTAACACATACGCTGTGCTTTTTGAGTGTGTGGCTTTCTCTTTGGTTCTATAAGAATTCTGCAAAGGGTGGAAAAAAACTCTCCAAGTTATCTGAAAACCATATACGCTGACACCTTTACTTAATTTCATTGGTCGTTTTCACTCTGGGTTTTGTGCACAGGGCCGTTTTATCCATTAGACATTGTAGGCAACATGCCCAGTGCCTATAAGAATGTTTGAGAGCTGAATAAAAGATCTTTTGGCTCCAAAATACGAAACACAAAAACTGCAAAACAGAAATTAATAAACATTTAAGCCAATGTCTAGGAAACCATATCATGTCTACCCCATTAATTCTTCTATTTAGGGCTCATAACTATTTCATCATATTAGAAAATAATATGTAGGTTATATTTTTCTCACTTTGCAAAGATTTCTAAATATGCATCGTGATTGCCAAGAACCCATAGGCAATCCTAAATTAAATGAGTTACTCATAGTCGAATAATTTGAAAAGCTGAATTATAAAAGAAGAAAAAAGTTTTCAATTTTTAACAGCAAAAGTTCTACTTAATATGGGATTGTGGTTTGGGGTAAATGAAACCTACAAATGTTCAAACCCAAAGGCCTAAAAAGATCTAAAATCGTCTCATTTCTCTGCTTCAAAGATCAGTGACATTGTCACCTGAGCTTATTCATTTCACGGTTGATCTGCATGGGAAATTATGTGTGCTTCTCTGATTATTCTTTGGATGTGTCGCTTTTATTCTAACTGCCGGAACTATTTGTTGTACCTCTTTCGGAAGATCAGTTTGGGGCTAAATTACAAGCTCCTTCAACGCAGGGGCCGTGGCTACCTCCTGACTGCTTATAGGCTGAGCACTTGGTAGAGCATCAGCCCACAGATAGCAGCCCAGTGAACCAATGAACAAGGTGGAAGCGAGAATCAAAGTGTTAAATTAGAGTTAACCTTTAATTAACTGAAAGGTGGTTCTGATCTTATCACACATCCACCCTCACACGCTGCTACTCCAATCCCATGGTCCAGCTCATTACCATCTGGTATGAGAGGTGTCAGATTATATACAGTCACTTCCCCTCGCTGAAGGACCTTTCAGAATGTCACGGCCTGTGTGCTGTAAGCGTAATTATTCATACACAATAAATGAGTACCTTGACGCAAAGCATGAGTGATATACAGTTGGGCTTATCTGAGAGTTTAACTTCTGTGCATTTTGCCCAATTTAGACAAGATTAGTTAACTCCTCTGTGGTCACCTAAGGAGGAAAACCAGCCTTTTTTTTTTTTTTTTTTTTTTTTGAATCAGGGTCTCGCTTTGTCACTCAGGCTGAAGTGCGGTGGCGCCATCTTGGCTTACTGCAACTTCCGGTTCCCGGGTTCAAGCGATTCTCATGCCTCAGCCTGCCCAGTAGCTGGGACTACAGGCATGCACTACCAAGCCTGGCTAATTTTTGTGCTTTTAGTAGAGATGGGGTTTTGCCACGTTGGCCAGGCTGTTCTTGAACTCCTGACCTCAAGTGATATGCCCAATTCAGGTTCCCAGAGTGCTGGGATTAATAGGCATAAGCCACTGTGCCCGGCCTGACTTTTTCCTCTGAGGAGCAGAACTTCCTTTCCATATGTGATGATTTACCTAAAATGCCTTTCCCATCTATTCTCCCAGTGAACTCCTATCCATTCTTTAAAACCCACTCCAAGGTTCATCCCCTTCATGAAGCTTCCTCTCGGCAACCCAGCAGTTTCTCCCTTCTCTATGGTCCCAGAATATGTTGTATATTTCACTGATCTCAAGAGCTTCTTAAAAATGGAATGGTCTGACATAGCAATGCGTGTGATGGTCTAGACTGGGGTAAGTATTGCTTTGAGGTGGCACTTGGAAAACTCAAGTAGTATTCAGATTTACCAAGATCCTATGACATCATCTTTAAGGACCATTTTCTACCTTCCAAAATGGGTCACAGCCAAATGTTGGCAGGAAATGATTCAAAGGTTTTAGCCAGGTCTTCCAGGCTCATTCCTGAAAGGTAATGTAAGAAACAGAAATAGATTAGCTACAATGTTTGTACCTTCCTAGACACTGAGTCATCACAAATTATACACATACACCTACATACACATACACACACACACACGCAGACACCCGTAAGCTGTTGGCTAAGGAACAAGGACTTCCCTTATTGGAATTTGAGGCATTGTGAAATCTGGTTGCCCAGAGCGACACTCAGATACTAGGCAACTAAGTGCTATATATTAGCAGCATGACTTGTCTAACAACAAGCAAAAAATAGGTTTAGAGGAAATGAAAGCTTCCAGAAAAGTTAAACCCTGACTTCACCTCACTTTCTCCTATTCCCTGCCTATACACACACAAAATACATACACACCCAAAAAATACTTCTAGGGCAGAGGGTACTTCAGTTTCTTCATTTATAAATCAATAAAATACAACTATGTTCCAGAATTGTACATTTCTACATAAAGATAATCCTAATTTAAATGAATTGTTTGCCTGGATACATGGTTTTCGGGGCTATGCAGAGAACTGAACTTGCCATCTAAAATGTCACCCCTGAAGTTTCAAGATACATTTTAATATTACACAAAACTGGAGGTCATTCAGCACTTGAAGGGCAGGACTTTATGAGCTCACTTTGAAAATGAGAAGCATCTTTTCTCAGACAAGTCACCAAAGCCAAAGCAATGAGCAAACTGTAACACCCCTCCTTAAAAATTAACAAAGGTCCTTTTTGTTTGGCCAGTGCCAAAGCTTTCAAACTCAGTTGCACTTCGTTCTAAAGTTTATAGATAATGCATATTTCTAAGAGTGCATTAGTAACTTCTTATAAACCCACACCAAAGCAAACAGAGGTTAACCCTCCTTTTTTAATGATTTCATGCTAAGTGACTGTGCTTAGCAGAGTGAAGAGGTAAGACACTGCTTTAATATGACGTCTGGCTAAGTAGGAGAACACTGTATTTGTGAGAGAGAGAGAGAACAGAATAAATTTATTTATTTAATTTCATGATAAAACAAACAATATTGGTTGAACACATCTTTTTTTGAGACAGAGTTTCACTCTTGTTGTCCAGGCTGGAGTACAATGGTGCAATCTCGGCTCACTGCAACTTCTGCCTCCCAGGTTCAAGTGATTCTCCTGTCTCAGCCTCCTGAGTAGTTGGGATGACAGGTGCCCACCACCACACCGGCTAATTTTTGTATTTTTAGTAGAGATGGGGTTTCATCATATTGATCAGGCCAGTCTTAAACTCCTGACCTCAGGTGATCTGCCCACATCGGCCTCCCAAAGTGCTGGGATTACAGACATGAGCCACTGCGCCCGGCCTGGTTGTACAAATCTTTAAAAAAAGACTTGCTTGAATACATCGTGCAAAATGCAGAACTAGAAACTGTCAGCAATCAAAAGCACTTCATTCTAACTAGCTGTGCCTTAAACGTTGTCAAGATAACTTCTAGAGAGACGTGCTGCTCCTGTTTAAAGTGTGTCAATGCCACTCACATAGGACAATGTGTGTTCTTCAAAAGTCGGATGTAGCGCGGGCGCGGTGGCGCATGCCTGTAATTCCAGCACTTTGGAAGGCCGAGGTGGGTGGATCACCCGAGGTCAGGAGTTCGCAACCAGCCTGACCAATATCATGAAACCCCGTCTCCACTAAATACAAAAAAATTAGCCGGGCATGGTGGTGCATGCCTGTTAATCCGAGTTACTTGGGAGGCTGAGACAGGAGAATCGCTTGTACCTGGGAGGCAGAGGTTGCAGTGAGCTGAGATCACGCCATTGCACTCCAGCCTGGGGAGCAAGAGCAAAACTCCTTCTCAAAAAAAAAAAAAAAAAAAAAAATAGGATGTAACTCCACTAACATTTGAAGAGTACCAAGAAGTCCTCTCTTTAAAGGGATCCCATAGTATATTAGTTTTTTGAAGCAAAGAAGCCTTTAGCAATGCCACAATCACCTCTGATTTATTTGATTAATTTTTGTAATACTTGTTTTTTTTAAAGCATGGCACACTTAAACCAGTTATTTGTTGGAAGAGTTTTTGTTTTCAAAGTCACCACCAATTGAATGTGCAGCCTTCACTGGTGTCATTACCCCATGCTTCCGTCTCATTTTGCAAGACAGTTTTAGAACCAGAGTGGGGATGACCCCAAGGCAGCTCAAGGCTTGGCTCCATGTTAGGGATCCTAGAGAGGTACTACCACCTGATCCTCTCCACAGCCTCGTGAGGTGCACCTCACAGCATTCACTGTTCAGAGGAGGGAACTGAGGTCTGAGAAGGAAATTCACTTGCTGAAGTTAACTTGCTGCCTCCAGTGAGAGGACTGATATTTGAGCCCACGTCTGTCTGACTCCAATGCTAATGATTTTTACATCCCGGCTGAAGGATGATGTTGCCAAGCCCTTAAAGAAGAAGGAGTATTTGGATACCTCATTAGCAATTTGGGTGCTAAATCATACCCTGTTGGCAGGATGAATTAAAGTTGCTGCCCAGGGCTCCCACCTCAGGTCCAGGGAGTAGCCTCAATGCTGAGGGAATCTGAATTAAGGAACATGGAAGTTCCTCCCACCCAACTGTAGTGGGCAGTTTCAGAGTGGGCTGATCCAGGAGTCCCGAGCAGGTCACTAGGGTGATGTCTAGATTCCAGTACCACTGAGAACGTTGCTATGTTGGCTTTCTCTGCCACATGGAAAGACTGTCTTTTCTTTTTTTTTTTTCTTTTTGAGACAGAGCCTCACTCTGTTGCCCAGGCTGGAGGGCAGTGGCACCATCTCGGCTCACCACAACCTCCACCTCCTGGGTTCAAGTGATTCTCCTGCCTTAGCCTCCCGAGTAGCTGGGACTATGGATGTGCACCACCATGCCTGGCTAATTTTTGTATTTTTATTAGAAATGAAGTTTCACCACGTTGGCCAGGCTGGTCTCGAGCTCCTGACCTCGTGATCTACCCACCTCGGCCTCCCAAAGTGCTGGGATTATAGGCGTGAGCCACCACGCCTGGCCTAAGACTGTCTTTCCCAATGACTTCAAATTCCTCCAAATGGGTAACTTCATTTAACCAGGTGGAGGCACCTCCCAAAACACAAGTTACCCAGTTTTCAAGTTTTGGCTGTCATACAAGGAAGTAACTTTTTTAAAGAGAATTTACTTGTGAAATTAGAAAAGTAGTAGATTTCTGGAAAATGTCTAACATGTATTGCTAGTGTAGGCCACAGGGCATCGAGAAAGGTGTACCGCAGCACTGCTGGCCCAGCTAACCGACGGTCTCCTTCGCTTCTCTGTCATTAATAGCCTGAGTAACTAACTCCACTTGAGTTCCCTCAACTGTGAAATGGCAAGTGACGCTCGATTATCTCTAATGATCTTTGCTAAAATTTTATGATGCAGATATCCTTATCTGGTTCTTTCTCAGAATCACTTTAACAGTTTAATAAAAATGGCCTGACATCAAGAGTCTTTTTTTTTTTTTTAAAGAAAAGATACTCAAGCATTGATTATAAATTTCAACTTGACCCTTAAGTTTTTGCAGATTTTTCCCACTCTTCCTTTAGGATCCAGCCCACCATCCCATCCAGAACCACAGTGCACTTTGGAAGACAGAGCTGTGCCAAAAGACAGCAGGAGCAGGCAGGGACACAAGGAGGCAGGGGCTGGAGTGTGCTGAGCCAGTGAGAATCAGTCTTTGACAGACCCAGGTCTTGTACCCCAAAAAACTTCCAGAGTTCCCCACTAAGGAGCACCCTCATCCCTGTTTTGTTACCAAGAGCTAAGAAAGCACTTCATCCTGGAACTCATTGTTTTCTGCCCATTTTCCCCTATTTAATCCTATTGGATTTTGCAGAAGACATTTTAGGCCTGGTGTCTCTGGACACGACAACCACCTTCAGAGCAGGCACCAAGTTCTGCCTCGTGAGTGGTTGGGCTCATCAGCTACTGCCTCTCTTCTTCCAGCGAAACCATGAGAGTTCTATTTAGGAGGAAATGATACCAATCGGCATTTGGATCCCCAAATTCTCATCTCTCACCTCCTCTCCGTAGTCCTATTCCCATTAGGGCAGTCTGCGGGCATCTCTCTAAAATCCATTTCCCAGTGTAGATGTAGTGGTCAGTGTCCTGTTGAATTTATTTGGACATCAGAGAGCCAAAATACCTGTGCTTTTTCATAGTTTTCATTCAAAGAACATTTCAGTTCATGAGACAGAAAAAAAAAAAAATGGCTTTGCTGTATCCAGCTTGTCACAGGCTTGTATTTGGCATTGTTCTGAGAAAGACCTCAACCACTTGTGAAATCCAGACGTCATTTCCCGTCGTGTTCTTTCATGTTAAATGCTCCTAGCTGCTCACTGGTGCTTGGTCACTCTATAACTAAATATTGCTTTAGCACTTGCTACACAAAGAGCTTCCTGAAAGCAGCAGGGGAGACATGCTAGGGGCTTAACAATCGGGGCACTGTTTCCATTGAGCGGGTTTGCTGCCCGATGCTGTGTCAAATGAAAGTGACCCAAGAGCGCCACTGCTCCACTTCTGAGCTTCCAGTTGTGACTTTTTCCTCGCTGGGGAAAGAAGCTGGCTGTGATTTAGATGTGGGTAGCAAAAGGTTTGGTTCTGGCATAAAATCAGGCATCAGAACAACTTTGAAAGAAAGTAAATCACCTCCCCAAATACATGGGAAAAAAACTTCATGAGCACAAGGGAAGCATTTGGAAGGGTTAACCATGGACACGGCTTACGAGGGTGTATTTTTAAGGCCAGACTCAGTTTTCATTATATTGTTGCTATGCAAGTAAATAAATGAGCTCACCGCTACACCCAATCACCACTACACCCAATCACCGCTACACCCAATCACCGCTACACCCAATCACCACTACACCCAATCACCACTACACCCAATCACCGCTACACCCAAGCTGGGCAGAACAAATTTACAGAGAATTAATAAATCCAGAGTAGGCAACATGTGGCTTTTCCTCTGGTCATAGAAAAGCAACTAGTACTCTTGGATTTTAAACAGGCAAACCTCTGTAGCTTTACAGTTTCTGAAAACTGGATCCCAGTTCTTATGGGCAGGCAGTGATAATGGTAATGTTTCTTTTCCTCGGGTTTTCTTTAAAGGAAAGGGATCAAATAGTTCATTTAAGACAAAGAGGTTATTATAAAGTCTAATAAATACTGTGGTAGCTCTGTTAATGCTTTTCAAGGGCATTTAAGTGAAAGAAGTCCTTTCCAACAGGCAGTTTTGGAAAGCTAAACACTCTTGTTAATTCATGAAACACAAAGAGAGATAATATAAATAAATCAGGGGCTGGGGAGGAATTAAAGATAGACAGGAAGCAGTCAAATTTTACTTCGCACATATGCCAAGAAAAGGGCAAATACATGACTGTTAATCAGTAAAACATACTTTTAAATTCAGAGAATCATAGGTACTATGAATGGTGAGGTTATAAATCTGTAATCATTATGGCACACGGACACTTTTTAACTTCTCACCAATTACCCATTGTTATTTCCTGAGCACCTCCTGGGTTACCTAGCTCCTGACTAGGCCTTAGGGAAGGACACAAGAAGCCGATTCCACACATTACTGCTCTACTAAATTCACGGGTAAACTCCACTGCCAATAATCAAGGCATTATCTATATTGGAGGCAAACAATTGCACAATTCAGGCTATTTGTAATGTTGCTTTGGATTGTAGAGACTTAGAGAATCATGGGACATAGACTCTAGAACAGGTCTGTGTCCCATCATTCTCTTAGAAGAAAACCTTTCAAGTACTATTTCTTATTGTTTTTTAAAATCTTGTTAAAATGACAAAATATATATTTTTATAATTTTTAAATTTTTGATGCATACAAAGACAGACACAGATAGATAGATAATGTAGAAGTATAAATAATAAGTCACTGGAGCATGACCAACTAGCAAACTTACCCAGTCTCCTCTCCATCCCATCTCTCTGTCTCTCATCCACTCCATCCAATTCTTCCTTTCAAAGAGTAGGATTTTTCTGCTTCATTTTTTTACTGCTTTGTTCTTACTTAGGGCTGCTGGAAGCGATGAGAAGTCATGATAAGTAGGTGGGTGACACACAGGGCTGGCATCAGAAGGAAACATAGCAAAACATGGTAGATATAAGGATTGCTGTGGGGAGAAGGATTGGCCTTTGTGACTGACAGCCATCTGCTCCCTTCCCACTTCCCTTAGTGCTCCGTTGAGCTAGCAGCACGCAGCTGAGAAGCTGAAGTGCTCCTGACCACATGGCCTTTGCTGCCACTGCTCTGCCCCTATCCCAGGCACCTAGCCAGCTCCGTATTAAGAAGGTGAAGTGGATGCCCAAGAAAAGAAGTGCCCCCAAGGAGACTTGCTGAGACCTTGAACAAGTGACACAACGTGAGCAGAAGCTGTCTTGATAGAAAATGCTTTGTTTTTAGGCATTCCAGAGAGATGGGCAAGTGTCCTACTTCTTGGCGAGATCCTCTAAACAAACCCAGCTTGTGAACCTCCACTGAAAAGATCTCATCTGATGAGCATTTTAATAAAGTGTCCTGAGTTTGGAGCCTTGCCATCTTTCTCTTGGATAAATATCTTTATCTCCTAGACTTGGAAAAACACATTTTCTCCTAGGGTTTCCCATTGGTGTATCTTGAGCTGCTCTGGTGATAACTGTAATAATGCCAATACTGATATGAACAGCAGAAAACAGTAACCCAAAGAACTCTACAGATGATCATCAAGGACCACTGTCTCTTACCATTTGCTGCTTCGATTTAAAATTCTCACAGCCTCTTAGATCTCACTTTGAGCACTATACATTCCTAAAGATTAATTTCTTTCTATCTGACTTAAATTTAGGAATGATTAAAACGTGATTAATGTTTTCTCCCATAATTTGATCATAAAACATTTTGAAAGGAAACAGCCTTGAGATCTGTGATTACTAAGACATACATAACATTCTTATCGCATTAGAAAGCAAGAATTGACTGTTGCTTGTCTTGTTCCTCTTGTCTTGTCCCCTGAATTCCTGTTTATCTTTGATTGTATGTGGGACATTGCATTTTTAATACATTTATAGAAATAATGTGAAGCCTATAAAGATGTTTTCTGCCTCCAGAGAGAATTTTGTTTCCTTCTGCCAGCCTCATAGGCAAGCATACATCTGATTCCATGCTTTGAGATGTTCTGGCAACCCTGATGTCTTCAGCCTGTGCAAGGGTGGGTTTACTTCCAGTTAATCCTTATTTTGGATACGGTCCTTAGGGTTCCAACCCAAAGTCGGGGGTGGTTTGGGGTCCCTACTTTGGTGAGCCCTATAGTTCAATGTTCCCCCTTACCCAAAGAAGCTGTAGAAAACCCAACACAGTCTCCCAGGCACCTGTTTCAGATCAGCAAAAAATAGCAAATGCCCCCAAGGAAAAGCAGTCTAACCTCTATTAATTCTTCTCCCAAAGTTTGACCTAGTTATTATCCTTTAACTCTTGACACTATTAAGAAGACTTTTCTAGCTTTTCTTCATTTTTCTAAATTGTCTTCAGCAAGATGGTTAATTCAATTACCTAGTTCATGATTTCTGGAAGTCAAAGTCGAAAGGTAAAATCTATATAGCCTAGGTAACAATTACAATAACAACAGCTAAGGCTTATTATGGCTTTATGCCAGGTACTTTATGTACTTGATCTCATTTAATACTCATAGAGCCTATGAGGGAAGTATAATTTCTATTTTACTTATGAGAAAATAGGCTTAGAATGGAACCTTGGTGCTCATAGCTCGTGAGTGGTGGAATCGGGATTTAGATCCAGCTCTGCCTGAGTCCAGCTTCTGTTTGTCAATCACTTCCCTCTTCAGACCTAATTCTTCCAATAAGCAACAGAAAAAGACACAGTGGGGCCATGGCCTCTGGCACACAGCTTCTCATGAACGAGCCTATCACACATCCCCAGAACTAAAGCAAGCGTATGTTCCTTCCGATGTCAAGGTAAAAAGCAGGGTTTGTTTTGGTTTTTCTTTTCCAAAACACTCCTCCACATGTTTCTGGTTTGTGGTTAAGAAGAACCCAGGTGTTCATGTCACATACGAGCTCAACTGGGGAAAAGGAAACCATCCAGCAGCCCTCCTTGCCCTCCAGTAGTGGCTTCACCCAATTTGAGGTGCATTCTTCTACAGTTTCTGATTTCTCAACTTCACCTCACATTCCCTTGCCTTCTTGGCTCCCTCTCTTGCCCAACACTACCATGCATGGCTGATAGGGCACCGTTCTGCCCCGTATCCCATGGGTTCTGCTTAACCCAGAGCTGGCTTACCTGGAAACCAAGCTTATTCTATACTGGCAGACCTCACGCCATCTTACTTAATAGCCTTCAGTTTTCCTTTAGTTGATTAATGTATCACTCAATAGAGTTATGCAAGATCTACTGTGCTAGACACTGTACTAGGCCCTGTGGTTTATATTTAAATGAAGAAGGAATGATCTTTGACTTTAAAATGCTGGAAGAAGACATGAGATGCATCGAGACCGTCAAACCACAAGTGATTAAGTGCCATTAGAGATGTGTGGATCACTGGCTCAGGGAGTTCCAAGGACAGAGACATATTATCTGTTAGAGAAGGACTTGATGGGGGAAAGGCATTCAGCCAGGCCTTGAAAATCAATTAAAGTTTGAATGTGAGGAAAGAAAGAAGAGCGTCTCAGACAAGGACACGGCATGGATGAAGACACAGAGGTGTGGGCGTGCAGGGCATCTGTGGAAATGGACAGCTCAGTTCTCGCCGAGGAAGGGAGTTGGTGTAGAGCATGGGGACCCTGCCTTCAGAGGATTTCCAAGAGGAAGGAGGGCAAAAATACACAGATGAAGGCAAAGACTGGCAGCCCAGAGGCCAAAGACATGTTTAGTTTGGCCAAGACACTGTTTTTTGTTTGTTTGTTTGTTTGCTTGTTTGTTTTTTTGAGACGGAGTCTTGCTCTGTCTCCCGGGCTGGAGTGCAGTGGCCGGATCTCAGCTCACTGCAAGCTCCGCCTCCCAGGTTCCCGCCATTCTCCTGCCTCAGCCTCCGGAGTAGCTGGGACTACAGGCGCCCGCCACCTCGCCCGGCTAGTTTTTTGTATTTTTTAGTAGAGACGGGGTTTCGCCGTGTTCGCCAGGATGGTCTCGATCTCCTGGCCTCATGATCCGCCCGTCTCGGCCTCCCAAAATGCTGGGAATACAGGCTTGAGCCACCGAGCCCGGCCAAGACACTGTTTTTAAAATTTAAGCCAATTTTGAAAACCAGGTTTCACATAAAATTCCAAATTTCTGGCTTCTCCCGAAAACATGAAAGATCTGGCAACACAAGGTACAATGTCATCCTCCTTTCGGTAGCAGGGGGTTCTGTCTCCCCAGCACCAAAGCCTGGCTTGTTTCTTCCCTACACCCTACTTGCTCGGTCCTCGAGCATGAGTATAGGACCCTTGCTCTGCTATAGGTACCAGCTCAGGGAACACAGATGCAGAAACATCAGAAAGAACCCTAAGGGCCTCTCATCCAGCTTGCTGACTGTCATCATGTTGGTTCTCAGACCACCCTATCTCTCTCTGCTACCCAAACACAGACCCTCTTCTTTAAAATTTCAGCACGCATGGCTTTCAAAGTTATGAGGCATGAAAGTGTCAAAAGCATCTCCAAAAACTCATGCCGCCAGGATCTGAGACTCAAAACAGTGTGGATCAAACACCATCAAAGTGTGGGGCGGGGCAATCCGAGTTTGTTTTCTTGTTTTTATGTAAGCAGATTAATTAGAAAACTAACATAACGCCAGTCTTTGGGCTTTTGATCCTATCCTGCCGGGACCCAGACTTGGAGATGTATTAAACGGATTCTTCCTTTTCTAAATGTCTGCAATCTGCCCTTCTTGACTTCATAGCTCTTCTCAAAGTCTCTGTCTTGGACCCTCCCGTTAGTTACTGAGAATGGCATACTAATATCTGAGAAAGGTTGAATTCCTCCGAGGGACAGAAAATCCACATATGGAAAGTGCAAATCCTGTGCCGAGTAATCACTAAAGTAGTTGCAGTAGCTTTGGGTCATAGAGCCCCAGGAGACCTCACAATTTAGCCCCCTTCCTGGCAACACTAATGAATTAAGAGGTCAGTTTGGTAATTCCAAAGGCTAAGCCTTTGTAACTATAAATAAATACATAGAATGAAAGGAATGTAGAAAAAAAAAAAAAAAGCAAACAGAGGGGGAAAGGAAATGAAAACCTGACTTGATTTCATTGAGAAAATTAGTTTAAAAATGCCCTTTGTGTAGCAATTCCTTTAATACCTCACTGAACAAATGCCTAGGAGAATTCTTCCAAACTTGAGGTCCCCTTAACCAGACCTTGGCGTGCCTCTTAGACCGAAGTTCCGCAGTTCTGGGAGGTGGAATAAGGAGAGATCGTAGGAAGGTTTTTGTGTACTTATGTCAAGCAGCAAGAAAAAGGCTTAATGAACCACAAAACTGGAGACTTTGTAAGGTACAGCTCAGTCAGCACTTTTCCTCTGAGGAGAGAACACACAATTGGCATGAAAGTGACCCAAGCAACAGGTCGAGGCAGAGAATGTCCAAAAGTAGAATACTTCCAGCTCCCTGATCTTCCATACGTCACAATGCGGATTGCTGCACTGGACTTGCCTGACCAGATGCAAAATGCTGGTCCCATTTAAATGCCATTTGTGGACCAACGTGAATTAGATGGTAATGTCAGGAAGGCTGGAGGGGGGCAGGGGCTGCTGTATCTAGTTGGCTTTTTCCCCCTGTGGTTTTCACCATCTGTTTCTTTGAATGCATAAACAGGGAAAATGACTGGTTTGGAATGCAGAGTTTTAAAAAACCAGATGACCACAGGCATCCTCTAAATGAGAAAGAGAGAGCAAGTTGGGGTTCTGTGACATTTGTCAGGAAGTGAAATGTTAAATACCGGGAAGCATTAGCGCTCTCTGCCAGGGAGGATCCACAAAGGCAAGGAAGCACTTTGGCGGTGACCCTGCCTTCCTTTTCTGAGGTCGTGCTATGTGTTTATATGTCACCTAGTGCTATTTTCAGACACCAATGCCACCCACTCTAGGTCCCAGCCCCCTTCTGGGTTTTTTGTTTGTTTGTTTGTTTGTTTTGTTTTGTTTTGAGACAGTCTCTCTCTGTGGCCCAGGCTGGAGTGCAGTGGCGCAATCTTGGCTTACTGCAAGCTCCGCCTCCCAGGTTCATGCCATTCTCCTGCCTCAGCCTCCCCTACAGGCGCCCGCCACCACGCCCGGGTAATTTTGTATTTTTAGTAGAGATGGGGTTTCACCGTGTTAGCCAGGATGGTCTCAATCTCCTGACCTCGTGATCCATGCGCCTTGGCCTCCCAAAGTGCTGGGATTACAGGTGTGAGCCAGCGCACCTGGCATGTTTGTTTGTTTATTGAGATGGAGTTTCACTCTTTTTGCCCAGGTCTGGAGTGCAGTGGCGTGATCTCAGCTCACTGCAACCTCCGCCTCTCGGATTCAAGTGATTCTCCTGCCTCAGCCTCCCAAAGTGCTGGGATTATAGGCATAAGCCACTGCGCCCAACATGCCCCCTTCTGTTTTTTAAATGAAAGAGGAACAGTTAAGTTGGACTTCAGCATAACCAGCCTTGGTTTTCCATTAGCATTATTGCTAAGTTGGCAACCTTGGATAAAATCCACTCTTGGAAACTTTTAAGCTGAACAAAAGCTGCACTATGAGCAGGTGCTATGATAAAGCCAAAACAGTCCTCTAAGTAGAGGAGCTGATGAAATAGACTAAGAGGAGATCTTCATTTCTCTCCTGGACAATAGTGAGTAAAAAAAAAAAACAAAAAATCATATAAGGGCATTAGGAACACAGTGTGTTTTTCTTTAGCAAAGGGCATCCTGCTTTAAAAAGGAAAGCTTGCTATGCACAGTGCAGTGGCCACTCTATAAAGTGGTTCTGTATGCTCCATGAGGTCCATGCCAACAGACCTCAAAGCAATAGGTTCCTTTTTTAAACCCAAGACAGTGGAGAGACTTAATGAAAATTTTGAGTGCATACTAATCTCCTTTACCTTCACTGCAAGAAGTAATCAGTTGTAAGCAGTAGGGATTTAAAGCCAAATTGAACTCAGGCATTTTTAGAGCCCCTGGGGAGAAGGGCATTGGTGCATTTGGCTGAGTTCCACCCATTTCAGCATAAGACGGACGTGGAGCATTTTTCACATAGTTTTGTAGGCAGCCTGACGCCAGAGTTTTCACTTCAGAGAAAGGATAACAAGTTGATGGTTTCTTAGGGAACAACCAACTCTTCCTAATTTGCAATGTCTGGTCTCCTCAAAGATGTCGTGGGCAATGCTTGACACGGGCACTGTTAATGACTTGAGGGGTGGGGGTTAGGCAGAAACGAGACCCTGTGCATTTAGAAGCTCTTGGAGGATTACTTATGTTTCAAAATGAGTTAAGTTCAAATAATTTTTTGCTGGTGCTTAGCACACCAGTGAAGTATGTAGATAGGAAAAACAGGAGGCTGTTAGGTAAGATTCATTTTGTTGGCACTGGTTCCAGATGCCAGCATCGTGATGAACGCTGTTTGACTTCTGACATCCCTTGACGTAGGTACTGTTGGGGTTGTTTTCTTTCCTGGTGGAAATGGGAAAATGATTAGAGACCAGAGGTCAGGAGATCTGAACTCTGTTCCCGGTGCCTCCCTGGCTCAGTACTTTGTTTGTTTGATAAGTTAGATTGAAAGCTCCCAGAGGTTTCTAAGGATAGCACAGTTTGAGCATTGGCTTTGTAAAAGTACTCTGGTGAGCCGTGGAATTACAGTTATAATCATCATAATAATGTCCAATGAAGAGGCATACTGAGGAAGGCATGAGAGGAATTTTAAGTGGCTGAACTCCATTTGCACTATTCATTTTACAAACCATTTCAGAACCTTAAAGCAAATTTCAGTATGCGGTACTTTACATGCAAAATGCTCCTGTAGGACTTTCATAAGTTACACGCAAGTATCCCTTAAAGTATATTTTAGAAATATGCTTGCAGTGCATCAACTCTATCTGATGAACTCTGAGATGATCACAAGGAAGGGTGACAGAGATATTTTAGGGATATGTTTCTCATTGGGATTCAAGAGGGATTTAAAATTTTACTAACCTGGGCCAGACGCAGTGGCTCACGCCTATAATCCCTGCACTTTGGGAGGCCAAGGTGGGCAGATCACCTGAGGTCAGGAGTTCGAGACCAGCCTGACCAACATGGTGAAACCCCGTCTCTACTAAAAATACAAAAAAAACTAGCTGGGCGTGTTGGCGCACACCTGTAATCTCAACTACTCAGGAGACTGAAGCAGGAAAATCACTTGAACCAGGGAGGCAGAGGTTGCAGTGAGCTGAGATCGTGCCACTGCACTCTAGCCTGGGCAGCAAGAGCAAAATTCCATCTCAAAAAAAAAAAAAGTTTACTGACCTGGTGTCTACTTGTCTTCCTGTTGTGTCTTCTTTCTTCAGTTTCTTTCTATCTTTTTATGAGGGAGAGTTGAGGGATGAGTACTTGGTTAGGAGGCAGGGAGATTCAACGACTCAGGCTTGGAAATTTACACCTTTGTGCCTTCTCTCCCATAGGTGATAACCCCCGTAAGGACAGGCCATGGCTACGTATACGAGTACCCATCCAGATACCAAAAGGACGTCTACGATATCCCTCCTTCCCATACCACTCAAGGGGTGCGTACCAGAACAAGGTCACAAGAGGAGAAGAGCTTCTAAGGGTAGCGTTCCTTCAGGGCTGTAGAGAAAATGGAGTTCACAAATTATGTATTAATATATGTCATATAAAGCTTTATTTAGGTTGTCTATCCAGTAGCCACTTTAGCCAATGCTATTTAAATTATGTTTTCTGGATTTGCTTTATCAGGAAATCCTAGTATTTCACCCAAGAGAGCTTATGTTCTACAGTTTTACTTCAGAAAGTAGATTTTTTTTTTTAAGACAGAATCTTACTTTGTTGCTCAGGCTGGAGTATAGTGGCTTGATCTCAGCTCACTGCAACCTCCGTCACCCAGCCTCAAGCAACTCTCCTGCCCCCGCCTCAGCCTCTCGAGTAGCTGGGACTACAGGTGCACACACCACCACAGCTGACTAGTTTTTGTATTTTTGTAGAGACAGGGTTTCACCATGTTGGCCAGGCTGGTTTTGAACTCCTGATCACAAGTGTTCTGCCCACCTCAGCCTTCCAAAGTGCTGGGATTACAGGTGTAAGCCACCGCGCCCAGCCGGAAAGTAGAAAATTTAAAGTACACTTTAAAGTACAGGCAGTGTAGATATTTCACATAAGATCATCTTTTTTTTTTTCTTGTTTTGTTTTGTTTTGAGACAGAGTCTCGTTCTGTCACGAGGCTGGAGTACAGTGGCACGATCTTGGCTCACTGCAACCTCCGCCTCCCAGGTTCAAGCAATTCTCCTGTCTCAGCCTCCCGAGTAGCTGGGACTATAGGTGCGCGCGCCACCACACCCAGCTAATTTTTGTATTTTTAGTAGAGATGGGGTTTTACCATGTTGGCCAAGATGGTCTCGATCTCTTGACCTCGTGATCTGCTCCCCTCAGCCTCCCAAAGTGCTGGGATTATAGGTGTGAGCCACCGTGCCTGGCCAAAATCATTTTTATATTCAGTCTAAGTTAAAAACCACAAAATGTATAAAGAAAAAAAAAGGTAATCAATTTGTTATAACATGGAGCACTGCTAAAGATCAAGCTTGTACACAACCTGGTAAATAAATCCATAATTAAGTGCTTAGGAGCATAAAAAATGACAAGTATAAGACATTTCCATTCTGGGTAACTCATGGGTTTCTCTCCAGGTATACGACATCCCTCCCTCATCAGTGAAAGGCCCTGTGTTTTCAGTTCCAGTGGGAGAGATAAAACCTCAAGGGGTGTATGACATCCCGCCTACAAAAGGGGTAAGTGAGTGACTACAAAGCAGCAAAAAGGAGTGTGAGTGTGTGTGTGTCTGTGTGTCGAGGGGCATGGGGTTGGGAGGAGGGTGGGTAAGTGGCTTATTGGAATAAAACAAGAAAGGCAAACCCAAAAGGGGAAAATGTAGTCTTGGTGAGAGTAAAGGAAGGAAGCAGAAAAGGAAAGGCACTAGTGAAAGACAGCTCTAGGGATTTCATATCGAGGAGCCGCAACTAAAAAACATTGGGAGGCCAATAAGGAGAACCTTTTGGCAGGGAAGATAATTAGTTCAGTTTGGCAAGTACTAATATATATTTGTAGAGGGTTTGTTTTGTTTTGTTATGTTTTGCTTGAGACAGGGTGTCGCTCTGTCACCCAGGCTGGAGTGCAGTGGTGCACTCACAGCTCATTGCAACCTTGACTTCCCAGGCTCAAGCAATCCTCCCACCTCAGTCTCCCAAGTAGCTGCCTCCTACCTCAGTGTCCCAAGTAGCTGTGACCTCAGGTGCATGCCACCATGCCTGGTTACATTTTATTTTTTGTGGAGACAGCATCTCCCTATGCTGCCCAGGCTGTTTTTGAACACCTGGGCTTAAGTGATCCTATTACTTTGGCCTCCCAAAGTGCTGGGATTACAGGCGTGAGCCACCACGCCTGGCCTGTAGAGGGTTTGACAGTTTTCCCAGTCTGTATGTTTGGGTGAACTTGTTTGGCTCACTGTTACCCTCTGGGGTATGCCTGCACAGAGCACGGTAATGCCTACTTTACAGACAAGGGGACTGTGTTTCAGACACCTATGCAGCTCATTCAGCATCACACAGCTGATGTAATAACCGAAGAGACCAGGGGGAGACCTCCGGTCTTACTCTGCTGCTCGGCACAGATCAGCAGAGAAAGGATACCCAGGACGTGGTCAGAAATGTAGGACTGGAACACAGGGGTGAGCAATTTAACCAGCAGGGTTGCACATGCAAGTCTACACCAAGAACATGTGGGTGGACACACTTGTCAAAGGACAAGGGAAGTGGCAGCAGAATAGCGGGGAACCTTGGAAGTGCCTAACACTGGGGGCGGGGGAAGGCGACCAAAAAAGTGCCAGCAAATAGGACTGAGCACATGGGACCGCGTGCTCCCACGAGCCAACTCAATAAATAGCATTTCGCTTTCTACTCGCTTTTCAGGTATATGCCATTCCACCCTCTGCTTGCCGGGATGAAGCAGGGCTTAGGGGAAAGGACTATGACTTCCCCCCTCCCATGAGACAAGCTGGAAGGGCAGACCTCAGACCTGAGGGGGTTTATGACATTCCCCCAACCAGCGCCAAGCCAGCAGGAAAGGACCTTCATGTAAAATACAACTGTGACATTCCAGGAGCTGCAGAACCCGTAGCTCGACGGCACCAGAGCCTGTCCCCGAATCACCCACCCCCGCAACTGGGACAGTCCGTGGGCTCTCACAACGACGCGTATGACGTCCCCCGAGGCGTTCAGTTTCTTGAGCCACCAGCAGAAACCAGTGAGAAACCAAACCCCCAAGAAAGGGATGGTGTTTATGATGTCCCTCTGCATAACCCGCCGGACGCTAAAGGCTCTCGGGACTTGGTGGATGGGATCAACCGATTGTCTTTCTCCAGTACAGGCAGCACCCGGAGTAACATGTCCACGTCTTCCACCTCCTCCAAGGAGTCCTCACTGTCAGCCTCCCCAGCTCAGGACAAAAGGCTCTTACTGGATCCAGACACAGCTATCGAGAGACTTCAGCGGCTTCAGCAGGCCCTGGAGATGGGTGTCTCCAGCCTAATGGCACTGGTCACCACCGACTGGCGGTGTTACGGATATATGGAAAGACACATCAACGAGATACGCACGGCGGTGGACAAGGTGGAGCTGTTCCTGAAGGAGTACCTCCACTTTGTTAAGGGAGCTGCTGCAAATGCCGCCTGCCTCCCGGAACTCGTCCTCCACAACAAGATGAAGCGGGAGCTGCAACGAGTCGAAGATTCCCACCAGATCCTGAGTCAAACCAGCCACGACTTAAATGAGTGCAGCTGGTCCCTGAATATCTTGGCCGTCAACAAGCCCCAGAACAAGTGTGACGATCTGGACCGGTTTGTGATGGTGGCAAAGACGGTGCCCGATGACGCCAAGCAGCTCACTACAACCATCAACACCAACGCAGAGGCCCTCTTCAGACCCGGCCCTGGCAGCCTGCATCTGAAGAACGGGCCGGAGAGCATCATGAACTCAACGGAGTACCCACACGGTGGCTCCCAGGGGCAGCTGCTGCATCCTGGTGACCACAAGGCCCAGGCCCACAACAAGGCACTGCCCCCAGGCCTGAGCAAGGAGCAGGCCCCTGACTGTAGCAGCAGTGATGGTTCTGAGAGGAGCTGGATGGATGACTACGATTATGTCCACCTACAGGTAAAACAGCCGAACTCATAAAACACCTACGCTCACTCACATGCAGGGAGCCTGAGACAGATGCCTGTAAGGATGTCAGGTTGGACTGCCAAAGGAGAGAACACAATTAATGTTAATCCACATGGTTCACAAATTGGAGGGAGTGTTGTAGAGTAGGAAGAATGCTGGACTAAGAGTCCTGAGTGCTCACTCGGCTCTAGCCCCTTCTCTGACATTTACTGTGTGACCAACTTATTCAACCTCCTTGGGCCTTAATTTCCTCATTTGCAAAATGAATGGTGTAAGGGGCTGGATTAGATCCCATAGATACCTCAGGTAAGAGGAGACTCACCAAGTAGGATAATAGGCCCTCTAATGATATTACCACCTCCACTTCTATTTGTGTTTTAGGTATAGTTCCATATAATACTTTATTTGAAAAAAAAGTTTTCATCATTAAGAAAAAGAATAGAAAACCTTTGCACTGGAGAATTTCTAAGGCCCCTGCTAGCCCTACTCTGTGTGTGTGTGTGTGTGTGTGTGTATAATTGCTTTAAAACTTAGCCCCATCTCAGACTTACCTAGGGGACCACTGGGCATTAGCTAGTTGTCCTAGGAGCTTAATCTGTGTATGGGACATTGGACAATCACAGTTGGCCTCCTACAATTGGGAATTCCACCAAGCTCCAAGCTGACCTGGGATTCCACCAGCTTTCCCTTCCACTTTGAGGGATTAAAACATTCTACCGGCCAGGTGTGGTGGCCCGGGGGCGGTGGCTCACACCTGTAATCCCAGCACTTTGGGAAGCTGAGGCAGGTGGATCACAAGGTCAGGAGTTCAAGACCAGCCTGGCCAATATGGTGAAACCCCGTCTCTACTAAAAATACAAAAATTAGCCAGGCGTGGTGGTGCATGCCTATAGTCCCAGGTACTTGGGAGGCTGAGGCAGAAGAATCGCTTGAACCCGGGAGGCGGAGGTTGCAGTGAGCTAAGATTGCGCCACTAGACTTCAGCCTGGGCGACACAGTGAGATTCCGTCTCAAACAAACAAACAAACAAACAAACAAAAAACCCAAAAAACTACCAAGACCCATTATTTAGGACTAGACTTACTATCTTATTCTACCATTCCTTTAATTTGACTGAGAGTCACAGATTATACTGAGAACTATGTAACTATTATGCCAAATCCCCTTGAGCGCAAGAAAGTGTGGCAAGGAGAACTGAGCCTCACCTGGTGCTGAGGAAGGGAGTGGAGAGAGAGGATGGAGGCGTTGAACATTCGCCTCACTCGTTGTCTGACTCTGCACAGTGGGAAATACTGCCTTGGAGCAGAAATCTATAGATGATTTGAGGGAACTAGGAGTGAGAGCTGGACCACATTTAGACCTGCGTTTAGGGGTTTACAGGTTCACATATAATCTATCAGAAAAGAACTCAGAGAAGTAGTACATTTATATAGGAGATTTTAAGGGAATCATGAGTAGCTCTCTGAAAACTGTAAGGTGCCCCAGAAAGCTGGCATCCTATATGGCAATGGGCTTTATTTTTCTGCCACCCCTGTCTAGGGTTCACAGTGCCTCACTGAGCATTTGAAATGTTGCCAAGGCAGTGGAAAATAAAGAGTATTTACTCATCTGTCAATGAAATTGTTAGCATAAGTGAATCACAGTGATGACATAATATGTTCTTTATGTTGAAAATTAACAGGGTAAGGAGGAGTTTGAGAGGCAACAGAAAGAGCTATTGGAAAAAGAGAATATCATGAAACAGAACAAGATGCAGCTGGAACATCATCAGGTAAGTTCAATCAGAGCAAAAGCTGCCTGGTGTTGGAAAGATTTCCCACCTAGTACTAAGGAGAGTTGTAACTTCAAGAGATTATGATTTCGATTCTTCCAGCTCATTGGCAAGAGTCAGCTCTAAAGCACGGAATGGGGTTTAAAAGCAAAGAGAAGGTTTATGACCTTGCTAGTTCATCTGGGTGTACCTGGGTTACATCTAAACAGCAATTTTTTAAAGGCTAAACCTGCGTATCTAACATATGAGGACTACTTGGGTTAAGGCATTTGGTCTCAAGAAACAAGACCCATTCAAGCTAGCCTAAGCAAGCAGGTTTACAGTAAAGTCATAGGAGGGGAATTCAGTAACAGAAAATGAAGATATAGCCCAGTCTGGTGAGAACTAGAACTGTAAATTCTCTCTCCTTCTTGTACTTCCTTTGCTTTTTTTCTATAAATCTGTTCACTCTCCCCTATTTTCTGGTTTTCTCTGCTTATCTACTCATTTGGCTGTCCTGTAACTTTGCAGAACCCATAAATGGCCACTCAGAACTTCTATAAATGGCTTCTCATCTCAGCTTCCCCTTCTGATGGTTTAGCTCCCTTCTCTTGTTCATCAGATTCCTAAGGAAGAGTCTGATTGGGCCATTTTGATTGGGCCATTTCTCTCTCTCTCTCTCTCTCTCTCTCTCTGTGCGTATGTGTCTCTACCTCTCTCTCACCAACAGCACAAGCCTATGGTTTGGCTGGCTTTGGTCCAATCTAAGGGTACGAGAGCAGAATTCAATGTTTTCAACATATATCCAGGCCCATCTACTGAGGACTTTGGGCAGGGCATGTTCATTCAAAAGTTAGGTATGAGTAGGGCAGATAATGATGAGTATTGGTAGGACAAAGGCATAAAAATAAAGAGAGATGGATTGAGGATTTATTTACAAGCCTTTCAAGATGAAATGAAGTGAAATGGCATGTAATGATATTAAATGGCATGCTGTATTTAGGAAATCTGAATTCTAATCATTTCTGGCCAACCAACTATGTCAAGTGAGGTAACCTCCCCAAGCTTCGGTTACTACTCTATAAAATGGGAAAGTACCCCCGCCCATCTAATGGCATGATATATTGATAAACACATTTGCATAAAGCCTAAGATATATAAAATATAATCCATTATGATTAAATATCTTGGAATATCACCTTGTACCTGTTTATGTTTGCCTTGGCATCTGGCAAGGTAAGACTGCAGGGCTTTGGGGAACTTGTTGAAACCATACCAATCCCTAAGAAGAAAACGGATTCTAGAAAAGTAAAGCTGGCTATGCATTTCTCAGAGAAGCTGGGTGAGGTGATCACTGCTCCAGCTCATCCCTACCTCCTGGTGGGAGATTAACTGAGTCCTAAGCTCAGGTCACAGATAGTCCTTACCTGCAGAAGAGAGGTCTCTCCTGAGTCTTAGTGGAATCTCCAGAAATTATTATAATTGCAATTTAAATAATACACCATTTGGGAGCAATGAGGAAACAAGGAAGAAAGCTAGCACCTGATGCATCTGACTCTGGGTGAGACCCCCTTGTTTTAACAGCTCTGGGGGACTAAATATGATGCACAATTCCCATTCAGACTTCTTTAGAAAAATTTTTTTCCCTTAAGTGCTCATATATTTATATGCATTAATCTTCCTGTAGCGCTGGATCATGTCTATCAATCTTGACAGAAAGAGTAGGATAAACAGAAAGGGGTCATGAATGGCCATTTCATCTGAGCATCCTGAGATAGTCGAGGCTTTCTCCGAGAAGGAGCAAACTGTCAGGGACTTACTTGACAAGGAGGTCACTACATATGGTTTTCCCTTGCCACCACTCAACATTAATAAACATTTACATAGAGCCTATTACAGACCAAACGATTCTAAGCACTTTGTAAACGTTAACTATTTTACCTCCTTAAAGGTATGGGTAACAGGGCTGCGGTTTAAACCCTATGCTGCCTTCTAGCCAGAGGTTATAAGAGACCAGTGGTCCAATCATAAAAGGTCTGAGCTTGAGGATCATCTTTCCCAAGGTGTACATTTTACAATTTAGGAAAGCAGGCAGCTTGACCCAGGCTGCACAGCTCACATGCATCTAACAGTTATTAGGGACTAAAATCCCTGTCTTTTAACTCCAAGCCCTAGTTAATTTCCATTGCAACACATTCCCTTGCTCTAATGAGATCTACTTTCGTCTTCCTTACAGCTGAGCCAGTTCCAGCTGTTGGAACAAGAGATTACAAAGCCCGTGGAGAATGACATCTCGAAGTGGAAGCCCTCTCAGAGCCTACCCACCACAAACGGCGGCGTGAGTGCGCAGGATCGACAGTTGCTGTGCTTCTACTATGACCAATGTGAGACCCATTTCATTTCCCTTCTCAACGCCATTGACGCGCTCTTCAGTTGTGTCAGCTCAGCCCAGCCCCCGCGAATCTTCGTGGCACACAGCAAGTTTGTCATCCTTAGTGCACACAAACTGGTGTTCATTGGAGACACGCTGACACGGCAGGTGACTGCCCAGGACATTCGCAACAAAGTGATGAACTCCAGCAACCAGCTCTGCGAGCAGCTCAAGACTATAGTCATGGCGACCAAGATGGCCGCCCTCCATTACCCCAGTACCACAGCCCTGCAGGAAATGGTGCACCAAGTGACAGACCTTTCTAGAAATGCCCAGCTGTTCAAGCGCTCTTTGCTGGAGATGGCAACGTTCTGAGAAGAAAAAAAGAGGAAGGGGACTGCGTTAATGGTTACTAAGGAAAACTGGAAATACTATCTGGTTTTTGTAAATTATCTATTTTTGTAGATATTTTATATGAAAATGGAATATTTTAACATTTTAAGGGTTAGACAACTTTCAGAAATTCAGGGAGCTGGAGAGGGAAATCTTTTTTTCCCCCCTGAGTGGTTCTTATGTATACATAGAAGTATCTAAGACATAAACTGTACAGAGACTTGTCCACGTGCTTTTGTATGCCTGTGTATTCATGTTTGTTTGTAGATGTTTGTCTGATGCATTTCATTAAAAAAAAAAAAATGAATTAAGAAGCACCTTAGTAAGCACCTTCTAATGCTGCATTTTTTGTTGTTGTTAAAAACATACCAGCCGGTTATAATATTGTTCTCCATGTCCTTGTGATTCTGAGCCTGGCACTCCCAAATCTGAGAAGTATAGTATATTTGCAAATGTTCACCTTCCAAATCATGAGACATAGCACGACTTATTCTTGTTTTGAAAACTCTTTTCAAAATTGATCATCTTAAACACATGATGGCCAAGTGCCCAAAAGCCCTTTTGCAGAGCCAATTTCAGAATATATATGTGAATCCAAGCTCTGATAGTTCAGGTGCTGGAGGGAGGAGAGACCTGTGTGTTTAGAGGCCAGGACCACAGTTAGGATTGGATTGTTTTAATACTGAGAGACAGCTACAATAAAACGAGGGCAATTGCCTCCCTGGGGCTGTTCGATCTTCTGCATTTGTGAGTGATTCAGTCATGAGGTTTTCCAAAAGATGTTTTTAGAGTTGTAAAAACCATATTTGCAGCAAGGATTCACAAAGGCGTTATCAGACTATGATTGTTCACCAAAACAGGGGAATGCTTTGATCCGCCAGTTACAAGAAGAGGCCTTTCTGACTTAATATTCACTGTGGTGCTACTACCCCCATTACCTGAGGGAAACTGGCCAGGTCCTTGATCATGGAACTACAGAGCTACCAGGATGTATCCTGCTGTCTAAGGGAATTTATTGCTGTCTTGCACCTTCTTTAAAACTCACATATGCAGACCTGACACTCAAGAGTGGCTAGCTACACAGCGTCCATCTAATTTTTACAATTTCCTGTGGCCGATTTGTATAACCCCTACCACTATCTCACAGGTAGTCAAAGCATCCATTCTATAGTCTGTCTCCTCACACCTGTTAGTATTGACACAGCACAAACACCACAAGCCATCATGTTCTTCATGGGGCAAGCGAAATACTTCTACCCCATGGGTAAACGTATTTACATATTACCAAGAGAAAAAGCACATTATCTATGATCTTTTGGTCCAATTCTTATTTAGCATTTTTATTCCAGCCTATTTGGAAACATGTTTTTATTCGCAATATATGCCTGACTGAATTAAGCTTGCTTGTTTTAAACAACCAAATCATTGGAACAGAAAAGGATTTAAAAAACAAGAATGCATCTCAGAGTGATTTAAAAAAAAAAAAATCAGTGGAAATAAGTGATCATAGCAGGTGCTTTTCAAAACCACTGCTATTACAATTCTCAAAGTCCTACTCTGCCAAAAGAAGATTAAAAGTCATAAGTGACACACAAGGAAATGTTTATGTGGGAAGAGGGTTGCTGAAAATCAACAACACTTGAAGTTTAAAAGTGCATCTTTGTAGATTTCATTGTATAATGTGTATTTCTTAGGAGATGGCTGACTCGATTGATCTACGCTAAGTAGAGACATTTCACATTTTTAAAACCAAAATGTTCAATCTGTATTACTCTTTGCCATCTTGTATGTAGAGGCTATTTTTAAATCATTAAATTTTTAGATCTCTGTTTTCATAGCCACTGGGTTTTCTTTTTCATACTCCTCTGTCACAGAATTAAATATTGGCTTACTTTGATACTCCTAATATAAAAAGTTAAATTACGATTATTTTAGCAATGCTGTAGGTCTGGATTTTTTAAGGAAAATTGAGGGTTTTTTGTTTTTTTTTTTTTTTGGTCATATATGTGTCACTTCCAAGTGTATTTGCATTCAAAGAAAATTCTGGAACCTGTGAACACTATCTAATTCAAATATCTGGAACAAGGCTTGTGCTTCCCCAAAAAACCCACACATTCAGTAACGTGTAGGATGATTTGTTTTCATAATATGGATGTTACCAGTCACATGGTTTTTAGAATCAAAGAAAATTTTTCTATTTATTTTGGAATAGTCATAAATAAATAATTTAAAGCAAACTGTATTTAATGAAAACAAGAGATTTGTAACCATGTAATTATCATTTTTCATGGTTGCCCACTCTTTCATTCAGGTGTCCCACTGAGATTTACAGACAAATTATTTAAATGTATCATGTACCATTT
The DNA here is from genome assembly GCF_002776525.5 of Piliocolobus tephrosceles. Taxonomy (NCBI): domain Eukaryota; kingdom Metazoa; phylum Chordata; class Mammalia; order Primates; family Cercopithecidae; genus Piliocolobus; species Piliocolobus tephrosceles. The sequence goes on from NC_045438.1 coordinate 157,224,284, forward strand.
TGCCCACACATATAAGCATTAACTTATTTTTGACAAAATGTCAAGGCACTTCAATAAGGGAATGAAAGTCTTCTGGAAAAAAAAAAAAAATGGTGCTGGAACAACTAGATCTATGAAATAAAATAAATACGTGCCTTACGTTCTACCCAAAATATTAACCCAAATGGATCACAGACCTAAATGTAAAACTTAAAACTCCTAGAAGAAAACACAGGAGAAAATCTTTGTTAAGTAGACAAAAGTTCCATATTTGAAACACTTTAGAAACTTAACTCAGAAAAAAAATATATATTGGACTCCGTCAGAATTTAAAACTTTTATTCTTCTGAGGATACCATTAAAAAACCAAAAGTCAAACCACAGAATGGAAGAAAATACATCACATCCATCAGCCAAGGACTTGTATCAGACTTAGGAGACAAAAAACTAAATTTTTTTAACTCGGCAAAAATTTGGAGAAGAAACTTCATAAAAGAAGACATATGTAGGTAAATGGAAAAAGTAAATAAACACCACACCAAATAGAATCACTAAAATTAAAAAGACTCATCATACCCCGTGTTGGTGCAAGAAAGGGGAGCAAATGTAGCTCTTGTACATTACTGGTAAGAATGTTAAATGATACAAACACTATGGAAAACAGATTGGCAATTTCCTGAAAAGTTATATCTATGTCTACCCTATGACCTAGCAATTTCTCTTCTAGGTATTTACCCCAAAGAAATAAAAGCATATGTCCATACAAAGACTTACATAAAAATATTTATAGCAGCTCTATTTGTAATAGCAAAAGCTAGAAAGAACCCAAATGTTTGTTCATCTATGTGAATGAATAAAATCACTGTGGTATATCCACACAATGGAATACTACACAGAAATCAAAAGGAAAAATATTGCAACAAATAGCCAACATGAATGAACTTCAAAATCATTATGATGCAAAAAAGAAACAAGACAAAAAGAATACATATGCTATGTTTCCATTTATACAAAATTTTAGAAAAATCAAACTAGGCCGGGCACGGTGGCTCAAGCCTGTAATCCCAGCACTTTGGGAGGCCGAGACGGGCGGATCACGAGGTCAGGAGATCGAGACCATCCTGGCTAACACGGTGAAACCCCATCTCTACTAAAAATACAAAAACCAGCTGGGCGAGGTGGCGGGCGCCTGTAGTCTCAGCTACTCGGGAGGCTGAGGCAGGAGAATGGCATAAACCCGGGAGGCGGAGCTTGCAGTGAGCTGAGATCTGGCCACTGCACTCCAGTCCTGGGGACAGAGCAAGACTCCGCCTCAAAAAAAAAAAAAAAGAAAAATCAAACTAATCTATAGGGACAAAAAGTACATAAGTGCTTGTCTAGAGAGAAATGGTGGAAGGAATGGATTCCAAAGGAGTCCATGGAAACTTGGGAATGAAAGCAATGTCCACCGTCTTGATTGTGGTGATGGTTTCACAGGTGTATGCATGACAAACCTCATCAGATTGTACACTTTAAATATGTGCAGTTTATTCTTCATTAATTTTTTCAAAGTAAATGGTCTAGGCACTCCCATTAAAAGTTGGAGATTCTCAGCCTGGATTTTAAAATGAAAGACCAAATATATGCTCTTTAAAAGATGCTCGCTTGAAATAAAAATACACAGATAAATTAAAAACAAGGGGCTAGAAAGAGATGTACTATGCACATTCTAATTTTTTTTCTTAAAAAGTCACAGCAGCTATATTATTAACAGACAAAGTAGAATTCAGAACAAGGGCAAAGAGAGGCATTTCCTGATAAAGGGATTAATTCATAAAAAAGACAAAACATTCCTAAATGTGTGTGTACCAATCACAAAGTCTCAAAATACATGAAGCAGAAACTGATATAACTGAAAGGACAAATAGAAAATCTGTAATGATAGGTAGAGATTTCAACACTCATCTCTCAGTAATTAATAGAACAAGCAAACAAAACAAAACAAAAGCAGTAATAATTGGTAAGAATGGAACTCTCCTCCATTGCTGGTAGGAGTGTAAAATGGTACAATCATTTTAGAAAATGGTTTGGTAACCTCTAATAAAGTTAAACATATGCTTTCAACATAACCCAGCAATCCCAATCATAGGTAATATCGGGAGAACCCGCTCCCAATGTTTAACGTGGGTTCTTTTCTATTTCCCAAGTGTCTCGGCTGGGTTAAGAAATAAAGGGAAACAGCAGAAGACAGACAAATTTAAAGCTGGGTGTCCGGCGGAGACATCACATGTAGGCAGGATGTGTGATGTTCCCCGAGCTGTAAAACCAGCAAGTTGCTATTAGCGATTTTCAAAAGGGGAGGGAGTGCACGAATAGGGTGTGGGTCACAGAGATCACATACTTCACAAGGTAATAAAATATCACAAAGCAAATGGACGCAGGGTGAGATCACAGGACCACCAGATGAGGCAAAATTAAAATTGCTAATGAAGTTTCGGGCACACATTGTCATTGATAACATCTTAACAGGAAACAGTGTTTGAGAGCAGGTAACCTGTCTGACCACAGTTTATTAGGTGGGAATTTTCCCATCCTAGTAAGTCTGGGAGCAGCATAGGAGGGCTTATTTCATTCCATTGGCTTCGACCATAAAAGACGGGATGCTTTAAAAGGGGCCATCTATAGGCCTACCTTCAGGGCGCATTCTCTTTCTCAGGGATGTTCCTTGCCGAGAAAAAGAATTCAGCGAAATTTCTATTTGCTTATGAAAGAGGAGGAATATAGCTCTGTTCTGTCCAGCTTACCAGTGGCCAGTTCAAATTACCTCCCTTGTTCCCTGAACATCACTGTTATCCTGTTCTTTTTTTAAGATGCCCAGATTTCATATTCAAACACACATGTTCTACAAACAATTTGTGCAGTTGACACAATCACAGGGTCCTGAGGCGACATTCATCGTCCTCAGTTTACAAAGAAGATGACGGGATTAAGGGATTAAAGACAGGCATAGGAAATCACAAGGATATTCATTGGGGAAGTGATAAGTGTCCATGAAATCTTCACAATTTATGTTCTGAGATTACTATAAAGACAGGCATAAGAAATTATAAAAGTATTAATTTGGGGAACTAATAAATGTCCATGAAATCTTCACAATTTATGTTCTTCTGCCGCGGCTTCAGCCGGTCCCTCCGTTCGGGGTCCCTGACTTTCCGCAACAGGTATTTACCCCCCCTCCAAAAAAAAAAATGAAAACGTATATCCATATGAAAAGCTAATTTCTTTATTCATAATTGTGCCAACTAGAAACAACCAAAATGTCATCAACAGCTGAGTAGATAAGTAAATTGTGGTCTATTTATACAATGGAATACTATTGAGCAAAGAAAACGAGTGAACAAATTAGACATGTAACAACATGAGCAGATCAGCCTCAGAAACATGCTGAATGAAAGCCAGGCAAATAAAGAGGACTTCTGTATGAACCCTCAGAAGGCAGGAATCTAATCTGTACTGACAACAATTAGACCTGTGATTTCCTAAGGCCAGGGGTAGGGGTTGGTGATGTTTTGGGACAGAGCACAAAGGAGCCTTTTGGTAGGATGGATAGATTTGATTTCATCACCGTCCAACACTGCAGAACTTTCTGCAATGGTGAAAATGTCTTTCATTTGCACTGTCCAATATGCTGAATATCAGTCACATGTGGCTATTGAGGATTTGAAACACACCTTGCACAACTGAGGAAGTTTTTCATTTTAGTTCATTTTATTCGTTAGACTTGAAATAGCCACATGTGGTTAGTGGCTATTGTACTGGACAGCACAGTATCTATATCTTGATTGTTGCAGTAACTGTGTGCATGCATAAATTTGTCAAAACTTATTATAAAAATACACTTGAAATAGGTGCATTTTATTGTATACAAGCCTTACCTGAATAAAGGTGATTTTAAAAAGAGGCAAAGCATTTCCCAACTAACTTTAATGCTCCAATTTTTCAAGTCAATATTATCAGTTCACAGAAACATCTGCAGTTCCATAGAAAGAGAACAAACTGAAAAGCCAAGCTTCTACGTCCATAGCAGGCTATTGCTTTAGAGTCAATGATATTGAGCTAGTTCATGTCCCACCAGGAAGACAAATGTGGTTTCCTAACCCTGAGTCAGTGAAAACCTGCCTGGGTTTTAGATGCTTCCCCATCGACCACATCTACATTCTTTATATTTTTTGAGGGATTATGACAAAAGAAATATTGTCATTCACCGAAGAACATAAAAAACAAGGATTCGCTTATTCATTGAACATTTCCTGCCTGGCCAGCCAGAGCAGGCAAATCTGCCCAGCGTATCAATAAGGCCCCAGCTGTCTCCTCCAGAGGAGCGGGCCCCACCTCACGGACAGTGTGTGTGTGTGTGCTCAGCAACGTGCTGTGGACCAAAGGGACAGAAGAAGAGGAGACGTGGACTCTGACTTTCTTTGTTTGAAATAAAAAGTAAACATGTCCTTTAAACAATTTAAGGCAGATTACAGGCAAATGTTTACGTAATTTACAGGCAAAGACTTTAGAGAGAATGAGTAAAATCAAAGTGATCTGGCTGGTGAGAAACAGCCTCTTGCCAAGGGTGGGGTTGAAGAGGTTGATCATAAAGAAAGGTGTCTTCGTCCCTACTGTGCTGCTATCACAGAATACCAAAGATTGGGTAATGTATAAGGAACAGAAATTTATCTCTCACAGTTCTGGAACCTGAGAAGTTCAAGGTCGAGGGCTATATCCAGTGAGGGCGTTCTTGCTGCATCACCCCATGACGGAAGGTAGAAAGGCAAGAGAGCATGAGACAGCAAGGCATTGAACTGGCAGCCTCAGGCCCCAAATTTTATAATCCCTATTAACCATGCATGAGGGTGGAGCTCTCCATACCTCCCAATAGGCCCCACCTCCAAACGCTGTTGCAATGGAGATTAAGTTTCCAGCACACTCCTTTCGGGGGATACATTCAGACCATACCGGAAAGGCTAACTGGAGGGCAGAGGAAAGCCTAGCAAAGGCTGGTGGCCAGGAAGGCATACCTCTGAGATGCAGTGGAGAGGTTGGGCGATGAGGGGCTCTCTAGAATCACACCGAAGTGACTTTGGCTTTGCATTTTGTACCTTCAGAGAATTCTCTTTGGACGAACGAGGCAGTATGGTGCACTTCCGGGTTCTTCTTCACCAGCTTTTCCCGCGCGCGCCAAAATGCAGCCAGCGCCGGGGACGGTGCAGATCAACCGGGCATGCGCCAGGTGACGTCAATCCGAAGAGACCAAGATTTACCTGGTCGCACCTGCCGAACGCCCCCCGACAGGCCCGTACCCCGCCTATTGCCCTCCCACTCCTAGAAAAGCCGCTCTGGGCCAGGGTCCCACGGGGACTTCCCAGCCCCACTCCTGTCCGGATGTGGGGACTGCAGGAACTCCGTCGGAGAGCCCCACTGGGGGACTCTGCCGGCCTTCTTTGCCGAGGCGGACAGCCTCTTCCCCACACCTTAGGTGACCAAAATAAACTTGCAGTTTTGCTCCTACACTTGCCTACCCGCTGGTTTTTTTGTGCCCTCTTGGCTGGTCTTAGAAAAACAAATCAAATTCATTCAGAATAGACATACCAAATATTCATCAGCCTAACGAAACTGGGCATTAGATGGCATCATATTCCTTCAAAGAAGAGAAAGCAGAGAAGGTGGGGGAGGGGCCTGGATGAGACAAAGATGATAAAGACATGAAGCTATGAAAGGATAAAAGGGATGGGATGGAGAGCGGAGGAGAGAAAAGCGGCAGAGTAGAGAGACAGAGAGAAGCAGCAAGAAAGACCCTGACACAGGGTTATTAGAAAAGAGTCAGTGAAACAAGTAACAGACTGCAAGAGAGACACAGTATTTGCTAAAGCAAAATGCTATGTTCTTTGGTCATCTAGGTTCTCAAGATACAGTCAGAAACAAGTCAGTAGACATAACTTGAAAACAGGGTGGCATTGTCATTTTGAAAATATCACATCGTGCATCTGTCTCTTGGAGAGACCTGCTACTCGTGAGCATGTAAAAGGCTCTAGGCCGGGCACGGTGGTTCACGCCTGTAATCCCAACACTTTGGGAGGCTGAGGTGGGTGGATCACCTGAGGTCAGAAGTTCAAGACCAGCCTGCCCAACATGGCAAAACCTCGTACCTACTAAAAATACAAAAATTAGCTGGGCGTGGTAGTGGGGGCCTGTAGTCCCAGCTGAAACAGAATCACTTGAACCAGGGAGGCGGAAGTTGCAGTGAGCCGAGATCACACCACTACACTCCAGGCTGGGGATAGTGAGACATTGTCCCAGAAAAAAAGAAGCTGGGGGGTGTGGGGGCAGGACCAAGAAGTCTTACAATATAAAAACTTGCCTTGTCTACTATTTCGTAAAATTATTTTGACCCTAAGAAATGTTCTCTCTCAACATTTATAAAAACCTGGTCTAGGATATTCAGATAGTTCTCGTTTTCCTCCCCCAACAAAAGGATGAGGCCTGCCACTGTGACTCAGCTGACAGACTCACCGTTCTTGACTACATTTATCAAAGTCAAATCCTGTCTTAGCCTTTTAGAACCAACAAACTACAAACTACTGGGGCACCTGTTCTGACCTGTAGCACCCCTAGTCACCCTGAATTTGTACAAAGCATCTAAATAAGTATGTGAAGACACATCATTATTTCCTCCATTTATTATTTATTTCTGGTTATCTGAGTTTGCCTTAGCCTAAGGAGGAAACAAGTCAGTAATATGCATGAGCTTTCCCAAATAATCCACTACTTGGGACTAGAATTTTTTTTTTTTTTTTTTTTTTTTTTTTTTTTTTTTTTTTTGTAGGAATGCTTTGGAAAGCCCAATTTTATACGAAGAGTTTTTAAATAAAAATCTTTCTCAGGATGTGTTCGGAATTGGTTCCTTCCCGTGGGCTCTTGGGCTCACTGATTTCAAGAATGAAGCCGCGAACACTTGCAGTGAGTGTTCTTAAAAGACGGTGTGTCCAGACCTTGTTCTTCTAGCTGTTATGATGTGTCTGGAGTTTCTTTCTTCTGGTGGGTTTGTGGTCTGACTGACTTTGGGAGTGAAGCTGCTGACCTTCACTGTGAATGCTACAACTCTTAAACGTGGCACGTGCAGAGTTGTTGGCTGCATCCCAGTGGGTTCGTAGTCTCGCTGACTTCAGGAGTGAAGCCAGAGACCTTCGCAGTGAGTGTTACAGCTCATAAAAGTAGCGCCAACCCAAACAGTTGGCAACAAGATTTACTGAAAATAGCCAACATACAAACAACCCCAACCTTGGAAGAACACCAGACAGAGTTATCGCTCCTAACCCCCGTGGCCAGCCTTTATTCCCTTATTTATTCCCAAGGGAGGCGGAATTTTGAAATTCCGCCTCCTGCCCACGTCCTGCTGATTGGTCCATTTTACAGAGTGCTGATTGGTCCACTTTACAGAGTGCAGATTGGTCCGTTTTTACAGAGTGCTGATTGGTGCATTAACAAACCTTTAGCTAGACACAGAGCACTGATTGGTGTGTTTACAATCCTTTAGCTAGACAGAAAAGCTCTCCAAGTCGCAGGAAGAGAGCCAAAAAAAGTAGAAGAAAAATAAAATGCATATAAATGGGAAGATAAATAGAGTCAGAGACACATTATCTGGCCCCTCTAGAAATTTAATCTAAGAAGAGGTGCTTGATGCATGGAAAGACTTTTGAAGGTGGCAAGAATGATAAGGACAAATACATACTTTGAAAAAATATGTATTAAGTGGTTAAACCCCAGTTATGTTAAGGCATAAGATCAATAGATGTGCTACTGTATAAATGACATCAATCTCCACCATTTATTGGTGTCTACTTTGAGTCAGCAGACACTACATCAAGCACATTATCTTTGCCCTCATAGCAAACCTCTTTAGATAGTTCTTATTTTCACTTTACAGAGGAGGAGGCTGAAGCTAGAAGGAAATTAAACAACTTGGCCCAAGTTTCAAGGCTGGCAAATGGAAGTAGCCCTTTCCCTACACACCACACAAGCATTCTGCGAGCTGCAGGTAGGAAAGTGTACAAAGGATATTCTCTGGGTAATTGTATTTTAGTCATGACCTGAAGGGGGTTTAGCTGGTCGTTTTACCCCAAATCAGGTAAGAGGCATGGACAAAAGATATTGGAGTGCAATTTTAAATATTATGACATTTGTATGTGATTTTGAATATGGTCTTTGCAATTAATTTTCCTAACAGTAAAATATTCACATTGTTTATTAATTCATATAACTAGTCTCTCTCCCCACAAAGACTAAGGTGCATACAATATTTTTGTGTTAGAAGAAGACAACTGAATAAAAAGAAAATAAAGGTAAAAAACTAAGACGTAACTGCTAATGTAGTTCATACACAACATGCATGTTGTAAAGGCCTGTGAACTTTGGCCTTGAGTTTTCTGGACAGCCCATGACATAAAGAAAATGAGATCCAGCCAGGAGCGGTGGCTCACGCCTGTAATCCCAACACTTCGGGAGGCCAAGGTGGGCAGATCACCTGAGGTCAGGAGTTCACGACCAGCCTGGCCAACATGGTGAAACCCCATCTCTACTAAAAAACACAAAAATTAGCTGGGCGTGGTGGTGGGCGCCTGTAATCCCAGCTACTCTCGGGAGGCTGAGGCAGAAGAATCTCTTGAACCCGTGAGGTGGAGGTTGCAGTGAGCGGAGATCACGCCACTGCACTCCAGCCTGGGCGACTCAAGCCAAGGCTCCATCTCAAAAAAGAAAAAAAAAACCAGATCCATTATCTGATTTGTAAGTATCCATAAATTGAAGTCAAGCCCACTGTTTCCCATACTGAGACCTCAGAGAGATTCCTCACCAGGGTCTTCATAACGGGTTACTATAGCACAGTGAATCATACAGCATCATGCCATATCATCTTTACGGTAAATACAGTGAGACCACAGCTTGTTTCTAGTACACCATCCCTTATGTGCTATTATTCTTTCTCTAAAGTCTAACAGTATAAAGTACGTGATGTGGTTTTTAAGGCCCACCATGATCTAAACCCAAATGGCCCTTTCACTCTCATTTCCTACTATATCCTTTCATGAATTCTCCTGAACCGCCTCTCTGAGCCACTCAGTCTTTCCTGAGTACCTTTGATTTTTCTCTTCTTTCACCCTACTTACTCACTGTTATTCACTTTAATCTCCGACATTCAAAATACAAGTCAGGAAAGGCAGAGAGTAAATTATACACACATGGTAGGTGGCATTTTTTGGACAGGCTTTATTAGCCTTTCCTCCAAGTTTGCACTATTACCAATACAACTTCAATCATTCATTTGTTCTGCAAATATTTATTGAACACCTATTATGTACCTGGCACTGAGGGTACAAGGGGAAGCAATAAAAATTTAATACATTCCTTGCTTTATGAAACTTCTAATCTAGTGAGTGAAAAAAAAAAATATTGGTTTTGTCAAAAAAGAAATGTGCAACTCTATGAAATACCATGAAGTCAAGATACATAGCTCTGTAAGAGGGAATATTGGTGCATCCTAATGTAGTGTGGAGAGCAGGGATGGCTTTCTTCTGGAAAAGATGTTTGATGTGAGATCTGATGAGTGAATGGACTTTATCTAAGCAAAACTGGGAAAGGACATTCCAAGCAGAAGTAGGAGTAAGGACAAAGGCCCTGAGAATCCCAGGATCCTGCTATGTTCTAGGACCAGGAAGAGTCCAGTGTGCCTGGAACACAGCAGAGAAGTGGGAGAATGGTGAGAAATGAGGTTGAAGAAGTGGCAGGTACCTGGCCATGCAAGGCCTTCAAGGCCACATTAAGTGATTGAAAGATTATTTATTGATTTATTTTGAGACAAAAGCTCTGTCACCCAGGCTGGAGTGCGGTGGCGCAATCTCAGCTCACTGCAACCTCCGCCTCCCAGGCTCCAGCGATTCTCCTGCCTCAGCCTCCTGAGTAGCTGTGACCACAGGCGTGCACCACCATGCCCAGCTAATTTTTGTATTTTTAGTAGAGACGGGGTTTCACCAGGTTGGCCAGGGTTGTCTTGAACTCTTGACCTCGTGATCTGCTATCTCGGCCTCCCAAAGTGCTGGGATTACAGGAGTGAGCCAGCATGCCCTGCCTTGTTTTTATTCTTTAAGAGACAAGTCTTGCTCTGTTGCCCAGGCTGGAGTGCAATGGCACGACCCTAGTTCACAGCAGCCTGAACTCCTGGGCTCAAGCAGTCCTCCCATCTCAGCCTCCCAAGTAGCTAGTATTACAGGTGCACGCCACTATGCCCAGCTAATTTTTTTTTTTTCTGGAGGGACAGGTGTCTTGCTGTGTTGCCCAGGCTTGTCTTAAACTCCTAGCTTTGAGAGATCCTCCACCCTCAGCCTCCCAAAATGTTGGGCTTATAAATGTGAGCCACTGCACCTGACCTAATAGAAGAATTTTACACAGTTGTATGACATCATCATATTTTTGCTCTGAAAATAGCTCCCTGGCTGCAGTGTGGAGAGTGGTGAAGAGGGCCCATGTGGATCCCGGCAGCTCAGTTAGGAGGCCATTGAATCAGTTCTAGGAGAAGCGATGAAGACAAGTTGGATTAGAACGGAGGAGCGGAGATGGAGAGAAGAGGATAGGTTCCAGGGATGTGGGAGGGCAAGTCAGTAGGAAAGGTGATGAACAGCACCTGGTGCATCATGACGAGGAGCCTGGGGAAGGGCTTCTTGCCTGACCATCTGGATGGATGTGGATCCATTCATGAACTAGGAAGTGCCAATGGTATCTGCATCTCCACAGAACCAGCGTGGGGCGCAATCCCCACTTACTGCACTCCCCCTCCCTGGCACTGAGCAAAGTGCATGAAGGAGGAGCAACACTGGGCATGAACCTCCAGACTGTATCTGAAGGAGGCTGAGTTAAGCCCACTTTACTTCCTCCTAGGGCGTGGATGTGTAGGCACATGCTTATTTTATGGTTGGAAAAAAAGAAGGAAAAGAAAAGAGAAAAACAGCCTTGAAAGGGTTCTGGGTCAGGCACGGTAGCTCACACCTATAATCCCAGCACTTTGGGAGGCCAAAGCAGGGGGATCACGAGGTCAGGAGTTCAAGACTAGCCTGGCCAACATGGTGAAATCTGTCTCTACTAAAAATTAAAAATTAGCCAGGCATGGTGGCGGGAGCTTGTAGTCCCAGCTACTCAGGAGACTGAGGCAGGAAGATCACTTGAACGTTGGAGGCGAAGGTTGCAGTGAGCCAAGATCACACCACTGCACTCCAGCCTGGGCAACAGAGTGAGACCCCGTCTCAAAAAAAAAAAAAAAAGAAAGAAAAAGAAAGGGTTTTAATGAGTGGAGGCCAACCTGCAGGGGGAGAAACCTCTACAAGGGCAACTGAAAAGCTTCAGCACGCTGACTGACCTTCATCTCAGACTCAACTATTATCAATCTCTAAGGCAAATTCCTCTGCAGCCTGGGAGGGGGCACTGAGGGGCAGGAACCACCACCATGCCTCACAGCGTGATTTAAGTCATCTCCCAACAACTATAATTAAGAAAACTGAGTTAACAGAAAGGGCACCTTACTTTGTCTACTAACTGTCAATTTTCCAGAGACAAGAGTCAGCAGGGAATGATGTTAAATGAAAACATACCCCTAATTCTCTCTGGCCTGCCTGACAGTCAGGAGACCACCAGACACCAGACATTGTCTATCTCCCACACACTCCCTCACCCAGTCATCATCCAAGAGCAGTTTATGAGTCGTCTTTATGACCCAGGCAGCCCAACGGGGTTTTTTTCCAGAACCATCTGGGCCCTTTGTGACTTAAATTCCTATTAAAGAAGTTGAAGTCTCCAAGAACAATGGTTGTGAATTAGACATTTTAAACAACGGTCAAAGAAGTAACTTATTTCAGTCTTGCCCACTGTTGAAATATCAAGACAAAGGGCTGGTATGGGTGTATTTTTAGGAGGATATAAAAATGTAAATGGACAACTTAGCGAAGGTTGTCCTTGCCCTTGGGCAATTATTTCTACCTCTCTGTCTAGACATCCACTCTACACTGGAAAGGACCTATGATTTGACAAAAGAAGGTTTTAGTTAAATAATGGGTCCCCCAATCCTGTTTGCAAAAGAAAAATCAACAAGCAAGAAAACAAAAGATCTGCAAGGAGCACGGAGAAGGGGACATGTAGGCACTTGTGTGCAGAGGAGAGCGTTCTAGAGAAAAGTTACTGGGTTCTCTGTGGCTTGCAAAGGGGAGTGAACTTGTGGGTGTTTACGTGTCCCAGGTGGCTCCCCTTTGGAAGGGGGCCGCCAGGAATCCTTTATATCGCTGACAGTGCAAATAGCTAGCACCCATTCAGCTCAGGTAACAAGGTCTTTGGGCACCGCCTAGGATGTTTTGAAGCCCCTCACTCAGTGCCCAGCATTTTGCAGATCTAAAGCTGTGTTCGCTTGGAGCCTTCAAGGAGCCGCCTCGCACAGCGCCCCCTTGTGGTCTGATGGGAAACGAAAGGTGGGGGAGGACAATTGGGTTTTTATAACTGATTTCATCTCTAACGTGCCTGGGAAATAGGAATGCTAGTTCAGACCTGACTCGCTGTTGTGAAAATAAGCTTTCAAAATAATTCTTAAGTGCTCCACAAACACGTAGAAGTGCGATTACTTCCTTGCTGCACATCTCCCTAGCCTATTGTATGTTTCAGACCTAGGGCATCTTGGACCATGAGTTCATCTTGGTCTGGCTCACACAAGGAGCTCAATTCATGTTTGTTGAGTGGCTAACTGACCAAAGGAATCAATCCACCACCAAGCCCCTCCGCACCCATCCCACATTGGAGGAGCCCTTTTTTTTTTTTTTAGACGGAGTCTTGCTCAGTTGCCCAGACTGGAGTGCAGTGGCGCCATCTCAGCTCGCTGCAACTTTTGCCTCTCGGCTCACTGCAACTTCCGCCAACTTCTGCCTCCTCACGGCCTCAGCCTCCCGAGTAGCTTGGATTACACGCAGCTGCCACTACATCCAGTTAATTTTTGTATTTTTAGTAGAGACAAGGCTTCACCATGTTGGCCAGGCTGGTCTTGAACTCCTGACCTCAAGTGATCCGACCGCCTCGGCCTCCCAAAGTGCTGGCATTACAGGCGTGAGCCCCCGCGCCTGGCCTAGAGGAGCCCTTTAAAGCAAAAAGGACATTGCAAGATCCTTAACAGTAACTAAAAATAAAATTCCTTCAGAAGGCAGGATGTAGTTCCCATGAGTTACTGTTGTATTGTTTCCCCTTTATATAACTATTTTCCATCATTTACTTTAGTGTCTTTGGTTGTTCTCATTGAATGTCTATGTGATTTCTCTGCTGTAAGTTCCTGAGGTTGGATTTCCGCTGCACAACAAGTCCCTACAAGTTCCCTTCTCAGTGTTCCTTGAAGATCTTTTGTTTTCTTGCTTGTTTCATAGTTCCCGGTGATCTCAGCTGCAATATACACCTTTGCAAAGTTGCTGTAACCAGAGGCCAAAACCTGTCCCTAGATTTAGAATACATGGTTTGGGATGACTGTGCCGTTAATCACCCCATGCTCTCTGTCAACATGACCCAACACTGTCAGTACGTCCCCATCCTCATCCTCAGATCTTCAGCACTTACAGCATTTATAGGCCTTTCAACCACTGCACCAACAAGCAAAACAACAATTACAGAGAAAATGAACAGAAGTCAAAAACGAAAGAAAAGTTTTATGATCAATGAGCAAATTATAGGCAAACATATTCATAGTTAAGCATCAGGGGATATTTCATTTCTTCTGAGTAATCGATATGCTTTTTCTCATGGAAATGAGATTTTTGTAATTAACTGATCATGTTTTCCTTTACTGTAAAGGTCAGAGACAAATTTGGTGCCCAATATCAGTAACTAGTAACTTATGGGCCCATCTGGGTTTTACATTTTCTCTCTGTATCATCTTTTCTACCTAAATTATTCCTCAAAATTATTCCTCTCTTTTTTAGCTACTATCTTTTTTTTTTTTTTTTTTTTGAGATGTAGTTTCACTCTGTCACCCAGACTGGAGTGCAATGGCATGATCTTGGCTCACTGCAACCTCTGCCTCCTGGGTTCAAGTGATTCTCTTCCCTCAGCCTCCCAAGTAGCTGGGACTACAGGTGCATGCCACCACACCCAGCTAATTTTTAAAAAACTATTTTTGGGAGAGACGGGGTTTCACCATGCTGGCCAGGCTGGTCTCGAGCTTCTGACCTCAAGTGATCTGCCCGCCTCAGCCTTCCAAAGTGCTGGGATTACAGGCATGAGCCACTGCGCTTAGCCTTTAGCTACTATCTTTGATCACATGTGATTAGCCACATGTGAGAGCTCTGATGCTCGCTGAATGTATAAAGAAGCATGGGCTCTGCTCCTCCCTGTGCTGAGCCAAGATGTTCCAGAGTAGAAAGGGAGGGGCTCCAGAATTGCAGCTCATAGCAAGTCTTCTTCCATACACATCCACCACCAGGGTGCCAGGTGGAACAACTTCGTCTGTTGGCAATTTCACACCCTAAATCAATCTTTCCTTGCAACTTCCCCCTGCCTCTGGTGTGAAACCAGCCCAGACTTCCATCTCTGCCATTATCAATCTCCCCTTCAGAGACCAATGCCCTTCCCAGAAATCTAGCCTCAGACATGTTTTTATATGTTTGACCCTCAGAGACAGCAGTCAGGGTTAGGATTCCATTTCTTTTTCGTTCAGGAGGCACCTCTGCCACTTTGTAATATCATCAGTGCAAGCTTGACTTATTGGTGCCTGAAAACATCCAAGCCCCAAATACTTTACCTGGAACCTGGTCTAGGCGCTAACCCAAAGCCCTGCGACATCATCCATAAGCCTTCATCACTGAAAGGCACACAGACTTTCCAGTTGCTGGTGGAGGAAGTGCACCCTCCACTCTCCTCACGTTCCCCTAGAAGGGAAGGACTTCTCTGCATCCTCACACACACACACTGCTCCTTATAACAGTGCCTCCACCTGGCAAGAAACATATTTCAGCCTCCCCACAGGCTGCTTATTAGATGCAAAAGGGAAAAGTAGTAATTTACACCATGGGGAAATCAGTCAACGCCCTGGAGGGGAGGAATGATCAAAATCAACAACGCCAGTGAGGACATCAGTGTCTCCAGAAATGAGACTTTTTGAGACAGACACAGGATGACTTTCGCAGTATTTCATTTTCTTGCCTCATCAGGAGGAAATGTCAGACAAAAACACAATGAAGAACATTTGTTCTCTCCTTAAAAGGCACAGGGAAACTTATTCTGCTGCCTTTCATTGTTATGAAAGATAAAGGAAGGCTGTGGGAATGTTCCTGATTAAAGGAGGCCGGAGAGACATGACAACTAGATCCAAATGCCGGGCCCTCGACTGGATCCCATCCCAGAGGAAATAAGAAAGGGCATTATTGGGTCAACTGTCATCATGGAAATACAGACTACTGTTGAATAAATTAAATAAATGTTAAATTTACTCAAGTGGATAAATACTCAGTGGTTCTGTAAGAGAATATTCCTCTTTTCAGCAAAGATGCACTCAAGTATTCTAGGGTAAAGGTCACTATATAGGCATGTGCGTTTTAGAAAAGCAATTTTATCTGTGTTAACAGTAAGTGGATCTCAGTAAAGGGTGTGTGCTAGTCTTACTCTCAAAGCTTTTCTGAAAATTTGGAATTATTTTCAAATGAAAAGTCAAAACAACAACAACACTTTAATCTCATCTAGAAGAGTTTGGCCTCAGTAATAGAACCTGGGTTTAAATCTCATCTCTGGCTCTTTGATGAGCTACTTCACTCTCTGCAAGTCTTGATCTCCTCACCAATAAAATGGGCATAATCATAGTCGCTGTATCATAGCCTTGTTAGAAGACTGAAGCTTACAAATTAAAATTTACAAAGCATTGAGAACAGGATCTGGCACATAGTCAGCTTCATACAAATGTTTAACAAATATATTTCCACCATGCTGAACTTGAAAACAAAAGAAGCACACAAAAATTTTCCAAATCTAAGAATTTCCTCTTGGGATCCGCTGACTAAAATAATGTTAAGTCAACGTTTTCATAGATTGAGCATGAAGCGTGTGTTAATTGTTGGGTGACCAAGCAGAATCAAGTACAGTTGATCAAGCTGGGTTGGAAATGTGGGCGAGCTGAAGCTACTCACGACATTTCACTTTTGCAAGAGCCGTGAGATATATTAAATAGAGAATGAGTTAAACTAAGCACAGATAAAATAGCTACTCAGTAATCTTCCAAACACATCTTTGGTATAATACTGAGCTTTCAGGAAATCAAAGGGGAAACATGATAATATCCTATATGGCCTAGCCTTATTATAGGGTGCAAAGTAATTAAACATCACAGGAGAATGACTTATTACATACCAAACAGGTGGTAAAGGAAAGGCAAAAACTGCCTATCTTTGGCCTCTACAATAATTTTTTCCTCGAGGAGAGCAGAGTTGGGGCAACTAAGAGTCTCTTTAGAAAGCTCCCAAAGTCTCTGGCCATTTGGCCAGGAAAGCCCTCATGTCGGTAGGGCCGGTGTGAGCACTGTCTTCAAACCTCCCAGGGTCAGGTAGCTGCAGGCATCTTTGGGAAGCCACATGGTTAATCCCCCAGGTTCCAGGAAGATGACTACCTAAAGCATCCAGGTGGATGGCAGGTCAAGGTGACTGCATTGAAGAAGTGTGATGAACTTTCACAGAGGTTTCTGCAAAGATTTACAAGTCATCCATCCCTCTAGCTATGCTAAGCTTTATCCTGATCAAGTTAATCCACCCAAGACTTTGCACCTGGACCACCCTGTCTTGGCCTCTCGTATCTCATAGAACTCCCCTTACTCTCTGACATGATATGACAGCCCTGCTCCTAAGAAATAGCTTCCCTGTTCTGTTGATAAAGTGATGAACTTTTTTATATTATTATTTTAAACAAGAAATGGATTTAAACAGCAAGACACTTGACTTGAAAGGAAAGCTACCTAGGATTCATTTGCTTTAGAGAAATTTGTCCCACCTTAAAAACTGATTGTCCTAAATGCAACAGCTATGTACAGAAAAAGTCATAAGATTCTCCTTGATTTCACAATGATAACTGAAACATATTAGAATTCTCTAAACAAATAAGTGTGCAAAGGAGTCTGTTGTCATTGCTATTGTTTGTCAAACAATGAAAGTAAAAACCTTAATGAGAAACAAAAATAAAAATGGAGCAAGCATACCCAGCACACCACTAATGCATTTTTGTTTTTTTTCTTCCAAGACAGAGTCTTGCTCTGTCGCCCAGGCTGGAGTGGTGTGATCTCGGCTCACTGAAACCTCTGCCTCCCGGGTTCGAGTGATTCTGCTGCCTCAGCCTCCTGAGAAGCTGGGATGACAAGAGCACGCCACCATACCTGGCTAGTTTTTGTATTTTTAGTAGAGACAGGGTTTCAACATGTTGGCCGGGCTGGTCTCAAACTCCTGACCTCAGGTGATCTGCCCACTTCGGCCGTCCAAAGTGCTAGGATTACTGGCGTGAGCCACTGCACCCGGCCTAATGGGTTCCTTTATAAGGCGGCTTTTCTTTACCTCATTTCCTTTTATTGTCATTCAACTATATCACTAGCCATTTAGTTAAAAAAAATAACAATAGCTTTATGCAATAGATTTGGTCACATTATGCCAGTTACTTGATGTACAGTGAAGCGAGAGAACAAATGACGGGCTAGAGAGAATTATGTGTACAAGTCAGGATGGGCTGGGCTACAACTGTAATTTGCTAACTCAGAGTGTTTTCGTGTCTGTAGATTCTGGTGTAAGATAGTGCATCATGTGCATTTTCTTTTTTTCTTTCTTTTTTTTTTTTTTTTTTTTTGAGATGGAATCTCACTCTGTCACCTAGGCTGGAGTGCAGTGGTGTAGTCTCTGCTCACTGCCACCTCCGCCTACCAGGCTCAAGTGATTCTCCTGTCTCAGCTTCCCAAGTAGCTGGGATGACAGGTGCACTCCACTGCACCTGGCTAATTTTTGTATTTTTAGTAAAGACGGGGTTTCACCATGTTGGCCAGGCTGGTCTCGAACTCCTGACCTCAAATGATCCACCTGCCTCAGCCTCCCAAAGTGCTGGGATCACAGGCATGAGTTACCATGCCCAGCCTATCATCCTTCATTTCCAACTGTGCAGGTGCATCTGTTTCATTGATTATCCGCCCATCAAACTAGAATGTGATCAGCCTCGGTGACAAATCCTGGCCTTCACACTAGGTTTGTATTCAGTCACTAGTGCTCTGTGTCTCCTCTTCAACAGAATGATCCTGTCCTACCTCCTTCAAATGAATTTGATGTCATTTCCCGTTTTGACCCTCCTTGGGTTTTGCATCAGCTGTGGCGGGGGCTGAGGACTCCTTGGTTACCATGCCACAAAAGATATGCCAGGTCTGCACCCCACAAGCATGGGAGAAGCAGCAGGAAGAAGGGAGGAGGGAGTGATGCTTTTAAGTATTCAGCTACACACCAGTGTCTCTTTCTAAGGACCCATTTGAGAAATTAAAGCCAAGCTCTCCTGAATGGCTGTGTTGATTGCTGCAGGGCCCAAGCCTTGCTTCTGTGGCCCCTTCTGTTCTCCCTAAGGGAGCTTACCTAGTCCACCAGCCTGCTCCAAACTGCAGGCGTCTCTGTCTTCACAGTAGCCAAGGCCTTTCACCTGGCCTCCTTGTTTCCCCACTCGCCGGATACAATGCAAATCCCAGACGGCAGCCAGGAGAGCCTTTACAAACAAGAACCACATCCGGCGCCTCACCTGCTCAACCCTGGCCAGTCCTCCTCTTTGCCCTTTGCCTCGCTGACCTCTGACCTCAGCTCAACCTCACCTCCCACATTCCAGCCACGGGAGCATCTTCTTGGTCTCTCAGATAAGCCAAAGCCATTCCACTCAAGACCTTTGCACCAGCCACCCTGCTGCCCTGCAGCTCCCCTCCCGGCCACTCAGGAGCCCCCTTATCGTCACCCAGAGCCCAGCCACCTACACCTCCAAAGTCCCCTCCAGCCACCTCCCAGCACGCTGCAGTCTCCAGAGTCTCTCAGAATGCTCATCGCTTGCCTTTTTCTCTCTTTCTACTTCCACCTAAAATGTGATCTCACGAGAGAAGCCTTGCTCCACTGCCGTGTTCTCACAGTGCCTGGAATAGGATATCCGCTAACAAGCGTTTATTGAATGAGTCTTACGAGCATGGTAGATTTAATTTCCATGTGTGATTTTCTCATTGCTATGATCCCTAGGACACTCAGAGTCAAAGGCAAGGCTCACTTCTCCTACTTGCACAAGACCTTACGATGTGCATTTGAGGGACCCATCGTAGCTCTGGCCTGATGTTTCTCTCCTATGTTCCTCTTGTACCGATTTGTTCATCTTAAGAAATATTTATAAAAGGCTGAATGCATCATTGAGCCTTTCTCAGCTCTTAATAAAACGTGGTGGTGTGTAAATACATTGGCAGCTGGCTTTTGCTAAATAGCACAAGATACATTTCTGCAGGGAACAAGAGGAATCAGTCCTCGGTGTCATTCACCAACCACAAGTGGGGAGAGCTAACTCAGATGCCCTCCCTATTTGAGTCAGTGCTGCAGTGGCCCAGAAAACATCACGTCCTCTGCAGGAGGCAGGTGTGAATTCCCAGGTCACAGGTAAAGTCGGTCAACAGGTGACAGGAGAGCAGACACCAGGCTGAGCCAGCCTCAGGACCACAGCGAAGGCAAACAAGGCAAGAGGGAAGCAGACTATCCACTCAGAGGCATCCATAGGACATTTTTAAATTTTTTAAATTTTATTTATTTATTCATTTTATTTATTTATTTATTTATTTATTTAAATTTTTATATTTTTTCTGAGATGGAGTCTCACTCTGTCTCCCAGGTTAGAGTGCAGCGGTACAATCTCTGCTCACTGCAGCCTCCACCTTCAGGTTCAAGTAATTCTCCTGCCTCAGCCTCCTAAGTAGCTGGGACTGCAGGTGCATGCCACCACGCCCAGCTAATTTTTGTATTTTTAATAGAGACAGGGTTTTGCCCTGTTGGCCAGGCTGGTCTCAAACTCTTGACCTCAGTTGATCTACCTGCTTCGGCCTCCCAAAGTGCTGAGATTACAGGCATGAGCCACCGCACCCAGGCCATTCATTCATTTTAGAGATGGGTCTCCCTCTGTCGCCAGACTGGAGTGCAGTGGCACAATCAGAGCTCACTGCAGCCTCAGACTCCCAGGTTCAAAAGATCCTCTTGCCTCAGCCTCCTGAGTAGTTGTAAGTCAAGTAAAACTTCTTTATTTCTTATGGCATTTATTTCTTAAAATTTTTTAAAATTTTTAATTGTGGTAAACATTTTTAAGTGTTCAGTTCAGTAGTGTTAACTGTGTTCACGGTGTTATGCCACAGACCTCCAGAACACTTTCATCTTGCAAAGTTGAAACTCTGAACCTGTTAGACAGTTCCCCACTCTCCGCTGCCCCAGCCCTTGGCAACCATCATTCCACCTTCTGTCTTTATGAATTCTGAAGTCATACAGTATCTGTCTTTTTGTGACTAGCTCATCTATTGTAGCGTAATGTCCTCAAGGTCCCTTCATGTTGTAGCATGGGTCAGAATTTCCTTCCTTCTTAAGACTGAATAATATTCCATTATATGTTTATACCATGTTTTGTTTATCTATTCCTACATTGGTGGACATCTCTTGACTATGGTTGAATGGGACACTTTGGCATCTAAGTATGTCCTGCTCTGATCTGAGGGACATTTGCCAAAGCCAGGGCATCAGTCAGCACCCACCTCTCTCATGAGCCAGGAAGAAATCCTACAGCCACATAGACTATGCCAGTCACAGTCTCCATATTCAGTTAGAGTCTCCATATTCAGTTAGAGCATGCTTTTGGTCAGCTTGCCTTGTTTTACGTATCTGTCTCAAGCCTTGTCCTCTTTTCCCACACCTTCCAGCATGCATAACCACTCTGCCTGCATTTTGCAGACAACCTCTGCTTGTGTGGTCTGGCCTAGCAAAAGGCACTACCATCCACCCAACTTATGAAGCCAGAAATGAAAATCATTCCATTCCTTCAGGCCCCATAACCAACCAACGGCCAAGAGTAATAGATGTGAGCCTCTAACATCACAGAATCTGCTCACTTTCATTATTCCCATGGCTGTTTCCTTACTGCCAGGTGCCATCACTGCAAGCTGGGCAACTGCAAGGGCCTCCTAACTGACCTCCCCGATTCCACATACCCTGCCCTTTCCCATCTGATCTCCACCCTGCTTCAGGGAGACCATCCCCCGATTCTGATATGATCCTGCCACCCCCTAAGGGCACCCCAATGCCCTCTCTTGGTGTGGCCTACAAGACTCTCCTTGAGTGAACCTCATCTCCTGCATCTCATCCTGTCCACATCTGCTTCAGTCTTGCATGAAACCCCTCTACACGCACAAGACCTGCCATACCTTCCTAAATCGTTCCCGCTGTTTCTCCTGCCTGGCACACATTTACCTTTGCTTCACCGGCCTGATTCTACTACATCATTCATGAAGCACCTTGTGCTCTGCATCATTCCTGAGCCCAGGCCCTTTCCTCCCGTACAGTCTCAATACTGGAGCACCTGTTTCACACTCCTCCTTCAGTTGTTGGAGGAATCATTTCTTTCCCCAGATTCCCACAATCAGTCTGCGTTCTTTGCACAAGTCCTCAGGGCAGAAAGTCATATTCCCATCCCCACTCCCCCACCACCTTCTTTTCTATGGTAAGGAGACATTTCACAGTGTAATAGTACATAAGCGCTTTTCAAAAGCCCCATTGTTAAGCCTGAGTAGCATATAAACAAATGCACTTAAAAGGAATGTTTAAATTGTGAATTATAGGTACAAAAGGCACCATAAACAATTTAAACTAGTGAAGAATTGCCCTGCTGTGTGTCTCTGTTCTACGCAAGTATTCATGCACAAGGGCTGAGTCACGGATCAACAATGAAGAATGGGCATTCAGTTCCGTGGCAGAAACCATGAATGCTGAGGGCATAGACAGACATTCGTTTTATGTCCCCTGGTTTCAGCAGTTGATGAAAAATTAGGCTTTCTGTCTGAGGCTTTCTTTGTCTGAGCTCAAATTTCATTTTGAAAATTCCGAACAAGCTCTCTTCAATTAAAATGAATCATTTTCCCACATTATAAGAAATGTAAAACGTTTCTGAACAAAGTTGGCTGAGCTTGGGGAACTGGTTGGTCAAAAAAGAATGAAGGCTGTCCAATGACTTTAATAAGATTTTGGATGAGTGGGATGAGGTTTTTAAAGGAAAGATGTTCCTTGGAGGCGCATACCTTTTTTGTATTAGCAGTTTTGGGAAATTGGAATTTGGATAATCCTAGGCTTAAGCAGGAATAATAGAAAGAAAACATGGCCATCTGCTTTTCTTAATGTTTTCATGGAAAGACAACTTTTAAATTTACAAGACTAACTACAATCTTCTCTCCTGCAGATCCAACTTCATATTTTAATGCCAATTATCTCAGATTGATTATTTCAATAGAACAACATAATACAGTGCCATATTTGGAATTTGGAAATAACATTTTCGGGTCTCTCAAGAAGGTGTCTGTCTTCATATTCATATTTTAAATTAAGACAGCACCCTTTGAAAAGCAACTGGAAATTTAGAAACTAAACCCAATTAATTAATTTTCACTCAAAAGTAAGAAAAAACAACAAAAATAACCAAAACGAAGTAGAAATAATAGTAGAGATAAAAACAAAAGGAATTTAAAAACAAACAAAAAGTAGAATTGATGAGTAAAACCAAGATTTTTGCTTTTAAAAGTCTAGCAAAAAAAGAAAAAAGATTAACCTTTTCTGATATTTCATGTAAATGATATCACACAATAGGTGGACTTTTGTGACACTCATCGTGCTTTTGGGACTCACCCATATTGTAGCATATATAAGTACTTCGGTTCTTTTATTGCTGAGTAATATCCTATTGCATGGATATGCTACATTTTGTTTATTCATCAGTTGATAGACATTGGATTGTATCCACTTTTTGGCTATTGTGAGTAGTGCTGTTATGAACATTCATGTACAAATTTTTGTGTGGACATGTTTTCATTTCTCTTGGGTAGATTCCTAAGAGTGGAATTGCTAGGTTACATGGTAAGTTATGTTTAAGGTTTTGAGGAACTGCCAAACTCGTTTCCAAAGGGACTGCACCTTTTACATTCACACTGGCAACGTATGAAGTTCCAGTTTTCTCCACATCCTCACTAACACTGGTTACTATCTGTCTTTTTTTATTATAGGCATTCCAGCGGGTGTGCAGTAGTATTTCCTTGGGGGTTTTAGTTGTACTTCTCTAATGACCAATGATGCTGAGCATGTTTTCATGTGCTCATTATGCATTCATTATCTCCTTTGGAAAAATGTCAATTCAAATCCTTTTCCCATTTTTTAGTTGGGTTATATGTCTTTTATTATTGTAAGAATTCTTTAGATAGTCTGGATATGAGTCCCTTTTCAGATACGTGATTTGAGAACATTTTCTGTGTGTTTTTTTTCACTTTCTTGATGGCATTCTTTGAAGCACAGAAGTTTTTAATGTTGATGAAGTCCAATTTATCAATCTTTTATCACTTGTGCTTTTGTTGCCATAACTAAGAAATCATTGCCTAATTCAAGATCATAAAGAGTTACTCCTGTGTTTTCTTCTGAGTTTAATGATTTTAGCTTTTATATGTAAACATATGATTCATTTTACTCTGTATGGTAGGATTTCAGGGTACAAATTGATTTTTTTGCATGTGGATATTCACTTATTCAGTTCTTCCAGCATTTGTTGAAAAGACTATTCTTTTCCCATGAAATTGTTTTGGCTGCTTTGCCAAAAATCAATTGACCAAAAGCATATGAGCTTATTTTTGGATTCTCAATTATATTTTATCGGTCAATATGTCTATCCTTATAACAGTGAAAAACAGTCTTGATTTCTATAGTTTTGTAATAAGTTTTGAAATCAGGAAATATGAGTAACCAATTTTGTTCTTTTTAAAGATTAATTGGGCCACTCTGGTTTCCTTCCATGCACATATGAATTTTGATAGAAATTGTGTTGAATCTGTAGATGAATTTGAATATTGCCATCCCAACAATATTGTCTTTCAATCTGTTAATATGGAGTATCTTTCCATTTATTTAAATCTTCTTTAATGTTTTTCAATACTATTTTGTAGTTTTCAGTGTACAAGTTTTGAGTTTTGTACTTCCTTTGTTAAATTTATTCCTAAGTATTTTATTCATTTTGATACTCATGTAAAAAGAATTGTTTTCTTAATTTCATTTTCAAACTATTTATTACTACTGTATAGAAATATAATTGTTTTTATATTGATCTGTTGAACTTGTGTATTAGTTCTAATTGTTTTTTAGTAGATTCTTTGATCTTTTAATATACAAGATCATGTCATTTGTGAATATAAATAATTTTACTTCTTACTTACCAATGTCAATCTTCCTTTCCTTCCTTCTTTCTCTTCCTTCCTTCCTTTCCTTCCTTCTTTCTCTTCCTTCCTTCCTTCCTTCTTTCTCTCTTTCTTCCCTTTTTTTTTTTTTTTTGTTCTATGGTACAATGTGGAAATGGAAAGAGTGACATCCTTGTCCTGTTCTGAACTTACTGATTTTTAGATATTTGATATATCTCTATCAATCGCAGTCATTATTCTCTTTGTGACCTCAAATTCTCCCATTTTTTGGACAGTGGGAGCTTCTTCTACTTAATTCCCATGGTCTTTTAATGTAATCACACCAGTCTTTGATTGCTTCCTCACTTTCTGGTGCAATAGTGTGCCCCCAGATTCAACTAGTGTTTTCCTGCCCCAGATCTAAGATCATTCAGTTTCCCAAAAACTCATTTCCTTTATGTTGGAAACAGTACTGAGAGACCACAATCTGGATATTAGAAGTGACCAGTGCTATGAGTAATTATTGCATCTAGATCCTATATTTGGCAAGGCTAGGAAATAAGATGGTGGTATTGTTATTTTATAAAAGGGAAAAGCCACAACTTCATAGTTATATTTTTAACTTAAATAAAAAAATAAAGTTTTACTTATTTTCTTTTATTTTATCTTTTGATCTCATTTCATTGTACACTGAAAACCTTGATTCCTTTTAAGAGTAATATAATTATTTGTTTGTCATGTAACAGTTTGAATATTCATGTAAGTTTCCAAGCAATAGTGACAATATTACTACTAACAATTAGATACTGAATGCCATTTGATAATTTTTGGTAGTTATTCTCATCATTAGAATATATTATCTGAGATGTACAGTCAAATTACCATATCCTAAATTCACTTGCAATATCTTCCTCTTTATGACTCTTGCACCAACTTGATAGGTTCATTTGTTTCCATTTACCATTTTTATTGATTATTTTCACTCCTTTAAAGTTTAATTTTTGTATTTTAATTATGTTAAATATTTATAGGGTTTTATAAGAAGATATTTTCACAGAGGTTCACTCCCATTCATGTCCCTTCTACCCTAATTCCTACCCTCCCCATAAGTAACTATTTTATTGGTTTTTATTTAACCATCAACTTTTTTCTTTTTGAAAAGTACTCCAGTACAACCTAGAATACAAATGGCAAGAGTTGACATTCTTTAGTTATTTCCATTTTCAAGGTAAAACTTTCAGGATTTCACCATTATGTATAGTGTTTTCTGAATCATTTTTGTAGTACTTTATCAGATTTTGAAAAATCTATTTTATTCCTGATTTGCTGAAAGTTTTTTTTGCTTAAAATGTTTAATGAAAAATAGGTGTCAATTTTTAGCAAATGTATCTTCTGTATCTGAGATGATCATATGATTTTTTCCCTTTTTTTCCATAATGTGGGGAATTACATTGATTGATTTTCATATGTTAAACCAACCTTGCATTTTTATTTAAACCAAAGTTGGCTGTATCATATTATCCTTTTTATATAACACTGGGTTCAATTTGCCAATATTTTGTCTAGAATTTTTGCATCCATGTCCATGAGAGAGACTGACTCAAGAATGCTCTTTTTTGCAATTTCCTTGACACATTGTGCTAGTTTCATAAAAAGAGTTTAGAAGTGTTTTCTCCTTGCCCATTCCATTAATGTGGTGAGCTAAACTGATTAGTTTTAGAGTATTAATCAAGCTTTTTATTGTAGCATATAGTTATGTTTTGTTCTTCAAACTAGTTTGACAATCTTGATATTTTACTTGGGATATTTTATGTATTTATATGGGGGGTATTTTATATATTTATCTCAGTAATATAAATATATAAACTACCTCAAGTAAAATATCAAGTAATGACTGATATATTTGGGTTCATTTATGCTTATTATTTGTTGTATATTTAGCTCATTTTATGTTTTTCCTTCCCTTCTTGCTTTCTTTTGAATTATTAATAGTCTCTCTCTTTATTAGCTTTTCTTTTTTTTTTTTTTTTTTTTTTGAGACAGAGTCTCGCTCTGTCGCCCAGGCTGGAGTGCAGTGGCGGGATCTCAGCTCACTGCAAGCTCCGCCTCCCAGGTTTACGCCATTCTCCTGCCTCAGCCTCCCGAGTAGCAGGGACTATAGGCGCCCGCCACCACGCCCGGCTAAATTTTTTTGTTTTTTTTTTTTTTAGTAGAGACGGGGTTTCACCTGTGTTAGCCAGGATGGTCTCGATCTCCTGACCTCGTGATCCGCCCGTCTCAGCCTCCCAAAGTGCTGGGATTACAGGCTTGAGCCACCACGCCCGGCTAGCTTTTCAATCATAAAATATTTTACTATGTTTTAGTGCTTATGTTAGAGATTATAATATGAATCCTTGACTTACTACTGTTAAATACAAATTAGTTCTTACGCTTCCCCAAAATATGTTCATTCCTTAGGATACTTTTGTCTATTTGCCTCATGCTGTCTTTTGTTTTGTGGCTGTCATATATTTCAATTCAACATTAATTTTAAACCACAATATCCAACATTATTGTTGGATAATGTTCTTTCCTCAGCACACTTTTCTCTATTTGCCCCATGCTGTCTTTTGTTTTATGGATGTTGTATATTTCAATTCAACATTAATTTTAAACCACAAAAGACATTATTATTGTTGGATAGTCAATAGTCACTTATATTTACTGATATATTTACTTTTTCTATTGATCTTTATTCCTTCCTACATCTCTGGATTTCCATCTGGGACATTCCTTGTGCCTAAAACACCCCTTTAAAAAAAGAAGTACTGACTTTTTGGCACACAATTCTATGAATTTTAATGCATGTATAAATTTGTATAAGCCCTACAACAATTGTGATGCAAAACACGAATAACTCCATTTAACATTTCTTCTAATAGAAGTTTATTGGTGGCATGGACTCATATTACTATTAGTTTTTGTTTTTCTGGAAATATCTTTATTTTGCTTTTATTTTGGAAGGATATTTTCACCAGATTAAGAATTCTAGACTGGCTGTTGTCTCTCTTCAGCCTTTTAAAGGTGTCATTCCACCATTTAGTTTTCATCACTTCCATTGAGAAGTTAGTTATTAATCTTATCATTGCTTCCTTGAAGTAATGCATCTCTTTTCTCTACTTGCTTTTATGATTTTCTTGCCTTTAATTTTTATTAATTTGATTATAGTACGCCAAGGCGTTTTGTTGCCTTTATTTTGCTTTAGGTTCTTAGTAATTTTTTGTTCTATGACTCAATATTTTTTACCCCTTTTGGAAAATTCTTGTTTATTATCTCTACTAATATTGCTTCTGCCACATTCTTTTCTTCCTCCCTCCTTGAACTCCAATTACACAGGTTAGAAAGTTTCATATGATAGACCATGTCTCAGATGTCTCCTATACACTTTTGTGTTTTCCATCCTTTTTTCTTTCTGTACTTCAGTTGAGATATTTTCTACTGACCTATCTCCAGCTCACCAGTCCTTTCTTTGGCTGTGACCAACTTGCTGTTAAACCACATCTACTGAGTTCTCCTTCTTATTAACTGTATTTTTTTCTTCAGTGCTGGAATTTCTACTTGCTTTTTTAAAAATATAGATTCCAGATTAGCTGGTGGAGTCGACCCTGCAGAGGTCATGTTTAGGTAGCAAGGCAGGGTTTTAGTTCATAATTTTCTTTTCTTTTCTTTTTCTTTTGAGATGGAGTTTCATCACTCTTGTCACCCAGGCTGGAATGCAATAGCGTGATCTCGGCTCACTGCAGCCTCCGCCTCCTCAGTTCAAGCGATTCTCCTTTCTCAGCCTCCTGAGTAGCAGGGATTACCAGCACCTGCCACCATGCCCAGCTAATTTTTGTATTTTTAGTAGAGATGGGGTTTTACCATGTTGGCCAGGCTGGGCTTGAACTCCTGAACTCAAGTGATCTGCCAGCTTTGGCCTCCCAAAGTGCTGGGATTACAGGCGTGAGCCACCATGCCCTGCCCCTAGTTCATGATTTTCTAGCTGCAGTGTAAAATACGAGTACATGGGTAAAATCCAGATCCAGAAGAAGAGGAAGTGGTCAAGATTCTTACAGGCCAGTTGGACCTGTGGCTGCCCAGAGGCCATGATGAACAATCTCAACACGAGGAGCTACCAGCTGAGAGTCAGGATATTGAAGCTGGACGAGAGAGAAGGAGCACCTGTAGCTGAAGGTGAGGAAACTGAACTGGAAGGTGACTGCCAGGAAATAGGTCTGGGAAAGAGTGGGAGTGAGTATGGAGATGGTCTCAGTGCGAAAAGGAAGATTCTGCCTAACCTACAGTGTACTAGAATTCGAGAAGGTGGTGGTGGATGGGCAGCTGTGAGTTAAAAAGAAGACAAGCTGAGGTCACAAATGCTGTTGGTATATTGAAATTTTTACTACATTCTCTCAATAAAGCTTTACAGTTCTCTCTAGAAAAAAATATACATTCCAGTTCTCTAGTAAAATTCTTCATTTTGTAATTTCTTGATCACAATAATTACAATTAAAGTCTGCATCTGATAGCTACAACAATCTGGGACACACGTGAGTATATTTCACCATGTTTTTTCTCTTGACCCTCTTTCTTGAATCCTACTAATTTTGAATTGAATGCTGATCACAGGGCCTAGAGGCTCTGGATGGAGTTACTTTCCTCTGGAGGAAGGGTTACCCCATGGTCTGACAGGCTGCTGGAGTAAGATCAGTTTATCTCAATCCAATCAGGGACTAAGATGACAAAGGCTGGGTTGCAGTAAGGCTTGATTAACCCTCATGCACTCCCTTTCCAATGGTCTCAACAGAAAGCCTAGCACATTTGCTAAATGCTACTTCCTTGAATCGTGTGAACCCGGGAGGCGAAGGTTGCACTGAGCTGAGATGGCACCACTGCACTCCTGCCCGGGCGATTGTGCGAGACTCCGTCTCAAAAAACAAAATAAAAATAATAAAATGCTACCTCCTTGTCAGTTCCCAAACTCTGGTTTTTTATCTCCATTACAACACAAGACTGCTAAAATTCCACCCTGCTTTCCAGTTGCTTTTCCCGGCTTGACTTTCACCCTACATGGCTAACACTACGCACTTCAGAGAAACCATCAGATGTCAGGGTCACTCCTCTGCACCTCCCTTCTTTCTGGAACCAAGACTTCTTGAACCCAGCTGATTTGGAAACCCCACACTCCATGTTTTATCACCTCAGACCTGTAAGACTGTGAGGACTCTGCTGCTTTTCCTGCCCTTCCAAGTCTCTACCAAGCCTCTCAACCTCTTTCTTCATGCCAAGAATTAGCAAATGCCAAGGGGAAAAATCAGCTTTCAGAATGTTGGGCTCACTTCAGTGGGATTCTCTTCTCTCTGGTTTTGACCCTTCATCTCTGAGGTGTCTCAGTGACTCTCTGAAGACTTCAGATTCCTTTCAATTGTATCTCTCCTTTTCTGCTGTTCTCAGTGGAAGCATCAGTTTTCTACTAACTATTCCATCATATCTGAAAATGGAAAGTGTCTTCTTGTTTCACTTTCTAGATATACTGTAGTTTTATTCAACCCATTCTCTGCTGAAAAACATTTGGGTTGTTTTGCAGCCTTTTGCTATAACAGATAAGGCCATAGAGTATAGCAGCACATGTCTGCGTATATCGCCATTGGCTAGTTGAGATCAAATCCTGGAAGCATGATTGGTGGATCAAAGGGCACATGCATATGTAATTTGTATATACTGATTTGCCAGTTTCCCATCATAAAATTTGGACCATTTTGTGTCCTCGCCTGCAGTGTATGAAAGCCCTTTTTTTTTTTTTAACCACAGCTTCACCAAAAATTTTTCATTGTCAGGGAATTTTGTCAATTTGACAGATGAGACAGTATCTCAGTAGTTTTGACATGCATTTTGTTTACTGTGCATGAGGGTGATTAGCATGTTTTTCTGTGAACTCTCTATTCATACTTTTGCCTTTTGTGTGTGTGTAGAAGAGAGTCCTTTTCATCTCAATTTTTAGGAAATCCTTATTATATTAAAGCATGTTAATATTTGGTAATAAAGGTTGCCAAATTTTTCCCAATTTGTAATTATCTTATGACTTCCCTTATGTTTTTTTTTCAGTGTTGTCAAACTTATCAATCTCTTATCTCTAGTTTTTTTTAGTCACAGTTAGAATCTCCACTCTTGGGTTATAAAAATAAAATACATGTTTTCTTCTAGTTCTTATATGGATTTTGTTGTTGTCGTTTTTCATTTAGATCTCTAACACATTTGTTAAGTTATCCTGGAGTATATTTTAAGAAAAAGATACAGTTATCTTTTTCTGTATAGCTATCCAGCTCCTCAAACGTTAATGTTTCCCCTCTGACTTCGCTTGCTTTGTCATAATGCTAAATTATCCTTATACATATATTTCCTCATATTCTATTCTGATCCACTGGTCTGTAAGTCTTTTCCTGAGCCAGTATCCCACTGCTTTAATTTAGAGGATTTAAAATGTTTTACTACATTCTAATAGGATTAGCCACACACTACATTACTGTTCTTTCCAAGTATTTCTTGGTTATTCTCAGTTGTTTATTCTTTCATATAAACTTTTTAATCAACTTGTCTAGTTCCAGGAAAAAAGTATCTGAGGAGATTTTTATTAAGGTTGCACTAAATTTATAGGAAGTATCATCTTTATCACGTTGAATTTTTCCTTCAAAAATAGTTTTTTCAATTTGTTCAAAATTTTTAAGTCCTTCAAGAATGTATTTTCCTATTGTTTTGCCTATCTTAAGTTTATGTCTAGGTATTTAAATTTTTGTTATACATAGGGTGTTCTCTTCAAACTGTTCATATATATATATGAAAGCTATTGATTTCTGTATGCTTATTTTGTATGCTGCTACTTTATCTTATGGTTTTAGTACTTTTCCATTGATTCTTTTGGGTTTTCCAACTATACAGTTAAATTCTGAACAAGGACAGTTTGTCTCTTCCTTTCCAGTTCTATGCTTCTAATTGTTTTCTCCTGTTTAATTGCATTAGCTAACATGTCAGTGCGATGTTCAACAATTGCAGAGATGGTGGACATCCTTGTCTTACTCCTTACTTTAGGAAAATGTTCCCTAAAGTGTTTGACATTTGAAGATTAAGTATGATGCTGGCTTTTGGATTGCTATGCACACACACACATATTTTACCATGTTGAAAAGTACGGCTGTGCTATTTTTTAAATTGTGTGCTAGACACTTGGTTTTGAAAAATTATTTGTAGAAATAATTTGAGGCCTAGAATGACATATCTTGCTCCAGAGAGGATTCTTGTTGCTTATTCCGTAACCCCGGGGACACTATTAGCAATCTCAATTCGTCCTATTCTAATTTTAGAGTTTGAGATTTTCTAGGCCTGCAGATTCACCTGAAGAGAGGCTTTGAGCCTTATAAAGACTCCTTTAGTTATCTTCACCTTTCCTTCTTGGGCCAGCTCTTCAGGGCTCTACTCCCAAGGTGTAGGGTACCTCCCAAGACTTCTGCCCCTAGCAGGTTCCAGACCACACAGCTTTTTCTCTCTGGCTCAAGGGGTTTTTACACTGCAACTCTGTTCCAGTTGCCCTTTGAAGATCTGCAAATGTTCCCCAGGACAAAGAGAGCCTTAAATATGAGGCTCACTCTCCTGATTTGTGTGTTCTACCAGATCTTGCCCAGTAAATCCTTGTGACCCTTTAGCTCTTCATGATTTTAAAACTTATCTATTGCATCTAGCTTTTACTAGTTATCATGAGCAAGAGCTGGTCTGAATTACCTAGTCCTCCATTGCCGAAAATCAAACTCCTATATGGAGACAACTTTTAAAACCGATAGAAAAAAGAAAGCAAACAGACTTCTTGAAATCATGTTTTTTAATATGTAAACGATTTCCAGATGTGTCTAAACTACCTTTAGAAACAGGTACTTCTCTAAAGACTGCTAACAGCATGAAATTCATATGACTAAGAAAATAAAATTTACTTCCATAAGAGGTCCTCCGAAGTAGCGTAACTTTAGAGCCACACCTTACGTTTTACCCAATTTACATATTACCTAGGCTCTCCTTGGCCTACCTTCTAGCACAGGAAATGTTATTCTTTTTATAAAAAAATTGAACTCTTTCCTTACCACATGTGAAGCTATCAATGCCTGTGAAAAGAAGAGGTGGTGGGTGGAGGAAGAAAGAAAATGTGAAGCTATTCTTTGATTCTTATCTGTTACTAAGTAAATTTCCGCATGGCAATCACTCTTCTCACAAACGCAGGCAAAATAAGTCAATACACAAAAAAAAAAGAGGGAGAGAAGGAAACTACAACAAAAACAGCAGACCATAGTCTCCTACTGCAAACCATAGAGGAGCTGGATATAATGGCGGTTACTTTAATTGCAGTATTCATAATCAAACCCAGAGCAGTGAGAAGTAGACGCATGCCTGGTGCCTTGGGTATTTCTAGTGTTCTCACCTACAGAAAAAAATGCTTGGTGTCTTTTTTATCATCCCAACAAATTCAATATGATGTAAGATCCTTTGCCTGGACTATACACCTTCGTGGGACTCTGTCCTCAGGTTTCTCAATCTAATTTCTTTCATGCACAAAGTTCACTCAAAAGCCTTGCCTCACAGACTTAACAATACTTTAAAAACTCAAATCAACCGCTTTCGTTCCAGTTCAAAAAATCAACTGCTGGCCGGGCGAGGTGGCTCACGCCTGTAATCCCAGCACTTTGAGAGGCCAAGCTGGGCAGATGCCTGAGGTCAGGAGTTCGAGACCAGCCTGGCCAACATGGCAAAACCTCGTCTCTGCTAAAATACAAAAATCTGCCAGGCCCAGTGGTGTGCACCTGTAGTCCCAACTACTTGGGAGGCTGAGGCACGAGAATTACTTGAACCCAGGAGGCAGAGGTTGTGGTGAGGCAACATAGCACCACTGCACTCCACCCTGCGTGACAGAATGAGACTGTCTCAAAAAAAAAAAAAAAAAAAAAAAAAGCAACTACCCCAAAGATGACACGCAGGAAGCTGGCTAAAACAATTAGAACGGGATCTGGCATTCAATGGGTTTGGCAATACAAATTGCACCTGAAGGTGGCAACTGCAGAGCCCTTGGGGGTGACGGGTACAGAGGGACTCATTTCATATGAGACCCAGAGATGCTCTACACTTGGGTTTTCAATGTTCAAAAATATAGTATCCAATATTGGGGATCTTTTCTGGCAATATCACAGACTCAAGTAATGCAGACGGTCTTCCCTCCTACTGCAAACCATAGAGTTGGATATGACAGTTACTTTCATTGCAGTATTCACAATCCAGCTAAAAAAGAAAGAACACGAGTGACAGAAGCCAGAAGACAGAAATCAAATCCAGAGCAGTGAGTAGATGATGCATCCCTAGTGCCTTGTGGCTCACTATGATTGGCCCTCATAAAGGCCCTCGGACCTGGCCTATTAGCTCACATGGACAGATGTGACCTCCAAACTGCAGAAGGCAAAGAAATTGGACCAAGCCCTGGCAGGAATCCCTGAGCCTTGTTTACGAAAGGTGAACTAGAAATGTCTGCACACTGGCCCAGGAAACAAAAGAAATGTGGCCATCTGTGCAGGGACTAGGATAAGGGGAAAATCATCCCCTGTCTAAAATAAACATTCCAGGCATCTGCCATATGTGGATGTGAAAGAACATAAACGCAGGGCACTATCTTATATCGTATAAAAATAAACCCAAAATACTTAAATATGAAAGAGAGATTAAAATCCTGCAAGAAAATCTATACAAGTATAAACTCACTACAAGGGTGGCAGAGATTTTCTTAAGACTACAAACCCAAGAGCTATTTAATAAATACCAATAGTATATTTGACTCTATAAAGACATTTGCCAGGTACGGTGGCCCACGCCTGTAAGCCCAGCACTTTGGGAAGCTAAAGCGGGTGGATTGCTTGAGGCCAGGAGTTCAAGACCAAGCTGACCAACATGGTGAAACTCCATCTCTATTAAATACAAAAAAATTACCCAGGTATAGTGGTAGTTCCTGTAATCCCCAGATACTTGGGAGAGCTCAGGCAGAAGAATCCCTTGAACCCAGGAGGCAGAGGTTGCAGAGAGCCAAGACTGTGCCTTTGCACTCCAGCCCGGGCAACAGTGAAACTATCTCAAAACAACAAAAACAACGGAGAACAAAGAAACCACGAAACGCGTCGGTATAGCTCAAGAAGTCTCAGCCCTTAAATAGGCAACAATGATAATGACTAATAATCATTCAGGTGAAAATATTCAACCCGAATCACAAGAAGGGTTGATAGGATGAAATATTTAATACCTCCTGAATTCCTGGTGTTGAGAAGCGAACATTGTCTCCAAATTTTCTTCAACAAACTTTGTTGAAAGAAAAGCAAGGGTGGGTAGGGAAAAAAGAGGGGAAGTGGGGGGGAAAAAAAAAAGTAAAGAAAGAAAAAAGAAAGGCCCACCCATGACAATCAGGCTTTTTAGAAGCAGGCAACAACCACCAACATGCTTACTTAAGCAGGAAAGGGGTTTATTAGAATATTGGGCCAGGGCTGGTAGTTCATGCCTATGATCCCCGCACTTTGGGAGGCTGAGGTAGCTGGATCACGACACCAGGAGTTTCAGACCAGCCTGAGCAACATGGTGAAACCCCTCTCTACTAAAAATACAGAAACTACCTGCGCACGGTGGCACGTGCTTGTTGTAGTCCCACCTACTCCGGAAAGCTGTATATAGAAGTATCACTCAAATGTGTGAGGCAGAGGTGGCAGTGAGCTGAAATCACCACTGCTCTCACTGCCCTGGGGACTAAAAGTGGCTTTGTCTCAAAAAAAAAAAAAAAAATCACAGAATTGGTAGGAATATAGCCAACCACTAGCACTAGGTCCATAATGGCGGGACTTTCACGTCTTGCTGACTTCAAGAATGAAGCCACAGCCCCTTGCACTAATTGTTACAGTTACTTCAACATCACATGACTAGAACTTCTTTTGGTCTACACCGGATTCAAGAGTAAACCTACAAACCTTCCAGCCTAACTATTCCCAGCGCTAAAACCCAGCACAACTGCGGGTTTTTCCTCTTTCCCTCCCGGTGAGTTTCTAGACTTACTATCTTTCAAAGTGAAACTTCCAACGTTTAAATCAGGAGTCTTACAGCTTTCAAAAACGGCACACCTCTCAGCGAGTTAGTTTCTTCACTCACAAGAATGATTCCGTGTTTTTGTCCGTGAACGTTACAGCTAATAAAGCAAACCCATAAACCTTCAAGACTAACCAGTACCTAAAACTTACTATAAAACACACAAACCTAATACACCTAAAACAACCACCCAAATAAGTTATTCCTAGCTACCCATGGCGGCCTGCTTTTATTCTTATCTGGCCCCACCCACATCCTGCTGATTGGTCCATTTTACAGGGAGCCGATTGGTCCATTTTACAGAGCGCTGATTGGGCCATTTTGATATGGTGCTGATTGGTGCATTTACAATCCCTGAGCTAGACACAGAGTGCTGATTGGTGCATTTACAATCCTCTAGCTAGATATAAAAGTTCTCCAAGTCCCCACTACATTAACTAGACACAGAGCACTGATTGGTGCCTTTAGAAACTTTGAGTTAGACACTGAGTGCTGATTGGTACAAACCTTGAGCTAGACACAGAGTGCTGATTGGTGTATTTACAATGCTTTAGCTAGACATAAAGGTTCTCCAAGTCCCCAACCGACTCAGAAGTGCAGCTAGTTCTGCCTAGTGGATAGTCTAGTAGGGCCCTTGGCGTAGCTGCCTGTCAGACCAGCGCGCGGCTCCTTTACTTCTCAGCCCTTGGGGGGTCCATGGGACTGCAGGCACGGGGGAGGAGAGGGCGGCGCCCGTAGGGGAGGCTCGGGTTTCGAGGGAGCCCACCGCCGGTTGGGCGGGCTTGGGCATTGTGGGCTACAGATACCAGAGCCCTGCCCCACGGGGAGGCGGCTGAGGCCCGACGAGAATTCGAGCGCGGTGTAGGGGGCTGGCGGTGCTGGGGGACTCGGCACACCTCCCGCAGCTGCTGGCCCGTGTGCTAAACCACTCACTGCCCTGGTCCAGCTGCGCTAGGCGCTCTGAGTGCTGTCCGGCAAGCCCGTGCCTGCCCGGAACTCGCGCTGACCCGTGAGCGCCGCTCGCAGCCCCGGTTGCCACCCGCACCTCTGCCTCCACATCTCCAAGCAAGCAGAGGGAGCCGGCTCTGGCCTCGGTCAGCCCAAAGAGGGGCTCTCACAGTGCGGTGGTGGGCTGAAGGGCTCCTCAAGCACCGCCGCAGTGGACGCCAAGGCCGAGGCGGCGCTGGGAGCCAGGGCTGCTAGCACCTTGTTACCTCTCAGGACCAATACCACGGTCAGTGCGCGGAGCTGGCCTGTTGATGACAGGACAACCCTTGCCTCCTGCACTGCTCATGCCACGTCAGCATACATGTGACCCTAGAACACCTCGGGGTGGGCAGCTTAAGCCATTGCAGCTGCCACTGCAGATCCAGAGCAACGTTTCTGTCAGGCAGCCTCCTCCTGGGGCTATGAGCTTCTCTCTCAACCATGGGTGGGCATGGCTGTAGGGACGAGGTGATGTGCTTGGACCATCGCTGCAGTGCAGGGAGGGAAACCAAGGTCTGGAATTTTATTTATTTTCTTTTTCTTTTTTTTTTTTTTTTTGTTTTGTTTTTTGAGACAGAGTCTAGCTCTGTTGCCCAGGCTGGAGTGCAGTGGCGCGATCTTGGTTCATTGCAACCTCCACCTCCCAGGTTCAAGCAATTCCAAGTAGCTGGGATTACAGGTGCGTGCCACAATGCCCAGCTATTTTTTTATTTTTATTTTTAGTTTTTTGGATTTTCAGTAGAGATGGGGTTTCACAGTGTTGGTCAGGCTGGTGTTGAGCACCTGACCTTGTGATCCACCCCCGCTTGGCCTAATTTTCTTTTACTGAGAGAGATGGACTTGGCCCTCCCAAGACACATGGGAGGGTAGACACATGCATTTCCTCAAGCGATTGTCCACTGAACCACCCCAAAAAATTGACATAGGTCCACTATAACATGAAAATAATTTAAATAAGAAATCTAACTTCCTGTAGGGAAGAAGGTGAAATAAGGATAACTTAAGACAGAAGATAGGAAAAGAGAGAGGTGCAGGGTAGTATTTGTTACCTAGGCCTGCAGTAGCAATGTACCACACACTTGGTGGCTTAGAACAACAGAATCTTGGCTGGGTGCGGTGGCTCAGGCTAGTAGTCCCAACACTTTGGGAGGCCAAGGCAGGCAGATCACCTGAGGTTGGGAGTGCAAGAACATCCTGACTAACATACAGAAAACCCGTCTCTACTAAAAATGCAAAAAAAATTAGCCGGGAGTGGTGGCACATGCCTATAATCCCAGCTACTCGGGAGGCTGAGGCAGGAGAATCTCTTGACCTTGGGAGGTGGAGGTTGCAGTGAGCCGAGATTGCACCATTGCACTCCAGCCTGGGCAACAAGAGCAAAACTCTGTGTCAAAAAAAAGAACAACAGAATCTTATGCTTTCACTATCTGGAGGCCAGGAGTCTGAAATCAGTGCATGGGCAGTCTGTGGCCTTCCTCAGTTTGTCAGTGTCTCCATCCTCATATGGTGTTGCTGCTCTGGGGTTCTGAATTTCTCTGTTCTTGTAAGGACACTAGTCATTAGATTAGGGCCCACCCTAATTCAGTATAACCTCATCTTAATGTGATTACATCTGCAAAGACCCCATTTCCAAATAAGGTCACAGTCACAGGTTCCAGGTAGACATGAATTTTGGAAGGACACTACTCAAGCCAGCACAAGGGGGTAAAGAAAGGGTAGTAATCACCTGCAGGGACACATGTTAAAAATACAGCTTCTTAGTCCAGACCTCCCAAGATTCTGATTCAGTGGATTTCAGTAAGAAAGGGCCAAGACTCTGCACTTAGCAAGCACGCAGGTGATTCTGCATGCTGAGAACAGTTGTCTAGAAGGAGGGACAAGTGAGAGATCTCCTGGAAGTGCCAACAGAAGGCCACAGGATCACGGGGGTCCAGGGAAGGCTGCATGGAAGAGGTGGCCCTTGAGTTAAAGGTGAGAGGACATCAGGCAAGGTGATTGGCATTTGCAGCAGCACAGGGCAGGACTGATGGATGGATGGTGTGGGCTAGGAAGGAACCAGGCTGAAAAATAGGCCAGGGCCCTGGGCTTCTTTCTGTGTTTCGTTTTTTGGTCTGGAGAGGAGCAGAGGACTTGTTTCTACATGTAATCACTAACAAGTATGAGTTAACCTGACAACACTCAGTGCAAGATCTGTTAGGTATTTGGGTTTGTTTTGTTTCTCAATCAAATTAAATGTGACTCTGAGTCTACTTACCAGGGTTAGTGAGACATTCAATATTAGTCATCATTGGCAACATATCTCTCCCTCCCTAAGAGCCTAAAGGGTCCGCCACAATCCAGAAAACTTAGCAACAGCCTGTGCCCTTCAGGTCGTCAGCGCCGTCACTGAGATGCGCATCATCCAGCCCTATGGGGCCCATCTTACTGCTCACAGCATCGCTCCCTGGGTCCAAGGTGGCCACAGAAAACATGGCTACAGTTTCCAAAGCCAGAGCTTAGCATTCAGATCCCGAGTATCTGCAAGCCACCCTCATTAGAGACCTACCACCTGCCAGACTATGTGGACACGGGGTGCACGTTTCTACTATTAACCTCTGGGAATCCAACCACATTGCCCACTGGCCACTTGCTCTTGTTAAATGCACCTTTCCTCCAAACCCTTTGCAAGTCCTCCCTGTTGGACAATCCAGATCTAGAACCCCAGTGAGCCAAAACCTGTTGAGTCCATATGGAGTGAGGGAAAGCCAGTGCTACACCAAAACTCTCTCCATGCGTTTATCCAGCCAGGTATGCTCATATCAATTAGGGCTTCATCTGGTGTTTGCATTTGAATATGCGTTCGTTTTCCTTTGTTTGAATGACATACAGTGATTTGAATGCTTTAAGTATTTCCCCTTCTCTAAGCAACAAGGCAGAAGCCCAGGGTTTGCACTTACCACATCCATGGCCGAGAAAGTGCATTTCAATTTCTTTCCCTGTAAAGTAAGGATAATACTTTTCCTTCCTTCCTTACCCCTCACAAAGCTGTGAAGCTCAATGAAGGCAGTATATGGAAAGGATTTTGCAAATGAAAGGTACTTCAACACAAAACTTTACTATTTTAGGCTGGGCACAGTGGCTCACACCTGTAATCCCAGCACTTTGCAAGGCCGAGGCAGGTGGATCACCTGAGGTCAGGAGTTCGAGACCAGCCTGGCCAATATGGTGAAACCTCATCTCTACTAAAAATACAAAAATCAGCCAGAAGTGGTGGCTCACGCCTGTAGTCCCAGCTACTCCGGAGGCTGGGGCAGGAGGATCACTTGAACCTGGGAGGTGGAGCTTGCAGGGAGCCGAGATCACACCACTGTACTCCAGCCTGGGTACAGAATGAGACTCCGTCTCAAAACAAAATTTTTAAAAAAGCTTTATTATTTTCAAGACATTTCACCAAAGGTAGAGTTTCTCTGACTCCAACAAATAAATATGTGAACCTTTGGACCAGTCATCCTCTCCTTACTTGTTTTCTGAAATGATTTACTTTCTGGAGTCCTACACAGGGAGATAAAATTCAAATGCTATTTGGGAGAGCTCCTTTTCTCTCTAACTTCAAGCCTTCATTAGTAGGTGTCAGAGAGACTGTAAATATTGTCACCTGACTTGGCTTTAGAGGGAGAAAAAAGATGCCCCTGTGTGGCTGGAACAATCCTGTTTTGTATCTATTGTCCTGGCCCAGTGATGTATAATCTACTCTCCTCCCATTCACTCTCAAGTGCTCCAGTTTGATCAATAGCTTCAATGCTTGCCCCAGCTGCTTTAGGTAAAGAACGCTAGGTAAAATGCCTATGACATAAAACAGGGCGCCATATAATGACCAAACAAACTTTAATCCAGCGACACCCTTTTAAAGGAGCACACCCCTGACCAGACCTGAACAGAAGGCGTCCTCACCTGCCAACTCTTGAAAACTGTCGCCACCTCGTGGTCACAAGCTGCTCTTCTGGAGGCACCAGACAAGATCCTTTGACCTTTGCAGAAGAGATGAAGGAGTGAAATGGACACAGAAGTTGCAGAATTATGGGCTTGAAAAAGATGCATCTCATTAACATACACTTTCGTGTTTGCTGATTAAAGAAAATCGCCACTTTCAGGAGATGCTCATTAGGCAGGAATAAGGCATCTTTTATAATATTTTAAACTCTCAGATTCCAATAAAAAGACTGCAGTCTAAAATGTTATTTTGATATAAGCTCTACTTTATATGAAAATATTGTTTAATTAATTCAACATAGTGGGAATGGTGACACTTAATTAAAAAAAAAAATCCACCAACCAATGTTCAATTCTTGTCTGGCATCAGGCCACTGAGGGAAAGGAAGACTT
Source organism: Piliocolobus tephrosceles (assembly GCF_002776525.5). Taxonomy (NCBI): domain Eukaryota; kingdom Metazoa; phylum Chordata; class Mammalia; order Primates; family Cercopithecidae; genus Piliocolobus; species Piliocolobus tephrosceles. The sequence goes on from NC_045438.1 coordinate 157,265,286, forward strand.
CTCTGTGAGAGTTTGTCTGGAAAGGGGGCTGTGTTCAAAGAACGCTTCCCTGAGAAGGTGATTTGTGAGCTGAAATTGAAAGAAGGACTGGAAGATAAGGAGAGAGAAGGCAAGTGTGTGAAAGAGGGGCACGGCCAGTGGAAGGATCCGGTGAGTAGGGTGGGGATGTCTGAGTGAGGACAGCATGTCTGCGCAACTGAAAGATGACTCGTGGCCACGAGCATATACAGTAAGAGGATGAGACGATGCTGGGGAGACTGCAGATGCAGCCGTGCAGCATGTCACTAGCACGTTGAAGCTTTTCTACCTTTTTTCTAGGAGTGATGGGAACCTATTCACATGTTGTAAGCAGGAAGACAAATTTGGGTTGTGAAAAGCTCATTCTCGGTAACGGATAAGAGAAAATACTAAAGATGGGCTGTAGTGATTTGAAACAGCCACTACTGCAGTGGCCCAAGTGAGCATTATCGTGGTAGGGAATAACTGATATATGCTGGGCACACTTCTAAATGCTTTGTGTATTGACTCATTTAATCCTTACAAAAGCCCTATGAGATAGCTACTATTATTAATACCCATTTTACAGATGAAAAATGAGGCACACAAAAGTCTAATTTCACAGACCACAATTTATGTCTAATTTTATGACCACTACATTACCTGGCCTATAGACGGTAATAAGAAAATGGAAGAAAGTATATGGTTTCAAGAGCTACTTCCAAAGAAAAATCAACAAGACCTGTTGATGTGTTGGATATAGGACACCAGAGAGTATCAAGAATGATACCCAGGCTGCCGACGTAAGCCACTGGATAGGGACACTGGAGGAACACCAGGTTTAGAGAAGGTCATAAGCTTGACCTTGCAGATTCTGAGTTTAACCAGTGTTTGACTGACTGAGAAGACAGCTGGCTCAAGAGAGAGAAATATGAGGCCAGACACAGTGGCTTCCACCTGTAATCCCAGCACTTTGGGAGGCCGAGGCGGGTAGATCACCTGAGGTCAGGATTTCAAGACCAGCCTGGTCAACATGGTGAAACCCCGTCTCTACTAAAAATACAAAAATTAGCCAGGTGTGGTGACACATGCCTATAATCCCAGCTACTGGGGAGGCTGAGGCAGGAGAATCGGTCGAACCCAGGAGGTGGAGATTGCAGTGAGCTGAGATTGCTCTACTGCACTCCAGCCTGGGTGACAGAGCAAGATCCATCTCAATAAAAAAAAAAAAAAAAAAAAGAGAGAGAGAGAGACAGAAATATGTGTCCCACTGGTGAAGAGATGGTAGTTGAAGTCACAAATGAAATTGCCTGAGGAGACAGCACAGAGTAAGAAAAAGAGGGCTAGAATTTAGCTCTGAGTAACTCTGACATTTGTTTGCAAGATACTCCTATAAGTGAGATGAAAGTATGACCAGTCAGATAGGAATAAAATCAGTAAAATCAGGACAATTTAGTGTCATAAAAGCCAAGGAAAAGAATGTTTCAAGCAAGGGATGAGCAACCACAACAAACACTGCCAGAGGTCAAAGATGAGGGCTGGAGAATGTCCTTCAGATTTTATGTCAACAAAGTCACGGAGATAACCACTTAGGGGAGCCAGATACAGTGGCGCTCGCCTGCAATCTCAATGCTTTGGGAGGCCGAGACGGGAGGATCGCTTGAGGCCAGGAGTTTGAAACCAGCCTGGGCAACATGGCGAGACTCTGTCTGTATGATAAAGTTAACAAATTAGCTGGCACGGTGGTACGCGTGTAGTTCCAGCTACTTGTGAGGCTGAGGTGGGAGAATTGCTTGAGCCTGGGAGATTGAGGCTGCAGTGAGCCATGATCACACCACCACACTCCAGCCTGGGCAACAGAGCAAGACCTTGTCTCTAAAACACAACAACAACAACAACAACTTAGGGGAATCTGGTGTCAAGTGGAGAGGGAACAGTGGCTGGCAGCTTCGAGGACGAAAAGAAGCAGGCCTCCCCCGCCCCCCATTCTTTCCAGATGGAATATGTTTATTGAATGCAGTTAAATGTTTAAGGAAATGACCCAGTTGACAGGATGTGACTGAATATATTAGAATAAATCATTGATAGTGTCAGTTTGCTGAAAAGGTAGGAGGAGATTGGATCTGAAGGACAGAAGGGATTTGTTTCAGGCAGGCAGGAGGGTCTGTCCTCTCAGGCAGCAGGAGGAAAGCAGAGGCTGGGAATAGATATAGACAGGGGTAAGTGGATTCCAGTTGATTTGCTCTGTAAAATAAGATGCCCAGTCCCTGCCAGAGTGCGGTGCCGTCAAGGACAGAAGATTCGTATTTTGTATGCTCACATATTTCTGTTCTCGCCAAATCACTTCTTTGTTTAGCCAAAATTGTTCCCAAATCTGTTTATTCCGGTTGTCTCTGATAGTGTATTTACATACTATAATTAAATATAACAATGAAATAATGTGAAAAGAGGGTTGCTGTTACTATAACATAGTTAACTGCTTTGGGAAAACCCGATAAAAGTAAGATGCTAAAAATCCTGTCCATCTAGTTACAAGTGAGACAACTGTAAACTACACATATCCTTCACAGTATCAACTATAAAATATACAGACTGTATATACTACAAAACATAGTAAAATTATACTATATTAATAGTAATATAAAATGGAAATAAAATAGTACCATGGATAAATATAGTTAAATATTTGCAAGCTTCTGTTCTGGTTCACATTTTAAGAGAACAAGACTATAATTCACAGAATTATGTCTGACTTGCAAAGAAAATGAGATGCAACTCTAATGAATCTATATTCAGTGAAAGAAGACTTGGCCTTACCTACAAATAGTGTAGCACGATTCAGTTGGATGTTTCGACGAAATGAGTAACTCCCAGACCAAGTTGTCATTAAGAAGGTTTCTAGGCCACGTACGGTGGCTCATGTCTTGAATCGCAGCACTTTAGGAGGCCGAGGCAGGCGGATCGCTTGATGTGAAAAGTTCAAGATCAGCCTGGCCAACATGGTGAAATCCCATGTCTACTAAAAATACAAATATTTTTAGCTGGGTGTGGTGGTACACGTCTGTAGTCCCATCTATTTGGGAGGCTGAGGCAGGAGAATCGCTTGAACCCAGGAGGCGGAGGTTGCAGTCAGCTGAGATTACGCCACCACATTCCAGCCTGGGTGACAGAGTGAGACTGTCTCAAAAAAAAAAAAAAAAAAAAGAAGAACAAGAAGAAAGAAGAAAGAGGAGGAGGAGGAGGAGGAGAAGAAGGAGAGTAGAAGGAGGTTTCTACAATTACAAAGATGAATAAGGAGAAGGGAGGGGGGACAGTGAAGTTACTGATTGCTTACTATATATTAATATGCTTGATGGGTATTTTAAAAATTAATCCTATGAGATAGATATTATCATTCCCATTTAGCAGACTGGGAAACAGGGAAGTTAAATAAATTTCCCACTTTAAGTTATGGCATTTGGATGGGATCTCAGTTCTTCTGACTGAGATCCTAAGATCCAGATTGGCCATTTCCACAGGTCTTACGCGCACCTGGGCTTATGCCCAAACTGTCCCCTAAAATACATTCCACCCCAGTGTCCAGCAGTGATTCACCATTGACTCATCCTTGTCTCTCACTTCCTGTATCTAACCAATCATCAAAACCTGTCAAATTGACTCCCATCACTATCTCTTCAATTTGTCCCCACTACCACCAGCCTTGCAGATTCGTGTCATCTTTTGCATAAACTACTACAGTGGACTCCTGTTGGCACAATTTCTTCAAAAGTCAGATCCAAGCAACATCATTCTACGATGTATGTCAGTTGAACACTTGCTCTTCACGTTTTTTCTTTATTTTGCTTCTAGCACCTTACTATCCTTCATGCATATTCCAGTTCTCTTACTGGTCCTTCTCAGAGTCCTTACTGAACTTCTTCTTTCACCAGTCTCTTTAAGAAATTTTTACCAACCTCCTTGAGAAATACCAATGTTCTTTAGAGGCCTGAATTTTTTTTGCATTGCTGTTTTGCATTGCTATAAAGGAATACCTGAGACTGGGTAATTTCTTTCTCTCTCTTTTTTTTTTTTTTTTGAGATGGAGTCTTGCTTTCTTGCCAGGCTGGAGAGCAGTGGCGCAATCTCAGCTCACTGCAATCTCCGCCTCCCGGGTTCAAGCGATTCTCCTGCCTCAGCCCCTCCAAGTAGCTGGGACTACAGGTGTGCACCACCATGCCCAGTTGATTTTTGTATTTTTAATAGAGATGGGGTTTCACCGTGTTGGCCAGGATGGTCTCCATCTCTTGACCTCGTGATCTGCCCGCCTTGGCTTCCCAAAGTGCTGGGATTACAGGCATGAGCCACTGCCCTTGGCCTCTTTTTTTAAAAAAAAAAAAAAAAAAAGAAAGAAAGAAAGAAAAGGTTTATTTGGCTTGTGACTCGACTGCCTGGAAGACTGGACATCTGGTGAGGCACTCAGGCTGCTTTCATTCATGGCAGAAGGTAAAGCGGAGTCTGCATGTGCAGGATTGCAAGGCAAAGAGGAAGCAGGGGTTGGGGAGGAGCTGCCAGGCTTTATTTAACAACCAGCTCTCTTGGGAACTTATAGAGCAAGAACTCACTCGCTACTGAGAGAATGGCACCAAGCCTTTCATGAGGGATCTTCCCCCTGTGATCCAAATACTTCCTGCTAGGCCCCACCACCAAGACTGGGAATCAAATTTCAACATGAGGTTTAGCGGGGACAAATATCCGCACTGTAACAACCTTAGTTCTTTTTGTGCTGCTGTAACAGAATACCTGAGACTGGGTAATTTATAAAGGACAGAAATTTATTTCTCACAGTTCTGGAGGCTGAGAAGTCCAAGATCAAGGTGCCAGCAGGTTTGGTCTCTGGTTCCACGATGGCATCTCCTTGCTATATCCTCCAGAAAGGAGGAACACTGTGTCCTCATATGGAAGAAAAGAGAGCCCACACCTGTGGATCACCTGAGGTCAAGAGTTCGAGACCAGCCTGGCCAACATGGTGAAACTGTCTCTACTAAAAATACAAAAATTAGCTGGGCATGGTGGAGGGCACCTGTAATCCCAGTTGCTCGGAAGGCCGAGGCAGGAGAATCGCTTGAACCTGGGAGGCAGAGGTTGCAGTGAGCCAAGATCGTGCCACTGCACTCCAGCCTGGGAGACAAAGTGAGACTCCACCTCAAAAAAAAAAAAAAAAAAAAGGGAGCCCATCCCTTTTTTATGGTGACATTAATCCATTCATGAGGTCAGAGCCCTCATGACCTGAAAACCTCCCATTAGGCCCCACCTCCCAACCCTATTGCATTAAGTTTCCAACACATGAATTTTTGGAGGGAAAAAAAATATTCACACCATAGCAGTGTCACCTTGGGTCTTTTCTTATTCCACTCTCTGCCCTGGGGAATCCTGTTTTTGCGTACAGCTTCAAATGCATACACATAGTGATAACACTGAGTCTGTGTTTTCAATCCATGTCCCTCATACTATTTGTACAACTGGTTAGTTATTTCTGTCTACTTAATATCCTATAAACACCTTAAATTCAAATATGGTATGCCCAAAACTGGACTCCTATCTTCCATCTCCCTATACCCAATCCCAAACCTACTTCTCTTCCTGTATGTATCCCTCCATGTTATCAACTGCTAAATGTTGAAATTATCCTTCATTTCTCCTCCTCCTTCACAATCTAATCTCAAGTCCTATTGATTTTTCTTATCCTCAAATTTCCCATGGTCATTGCTCCTTTCCAGTCTGCCATTAGTTTTGTTTTCTTGCTTGGACCAGTTGAGACATCCTGTTTCCATTGTGCCTCCAACCAGTCCTCCTCCTCGCAGTGAGCACGAGCAACTAGTGCAGGTGCCTGAAGATTAGTTGACTACTCAACGTGTGTTAATTAAGCAAATCAGTGTTCTCTGTTTAAAACATTTTAGTACTCTCTGTACCGTATGACATGAACTTCAAAGCCTTTGCCACTGCACACGAGGTCTTTTTGTGACCTAGACTGTACATCTCTGTTGTCAAAACAGTGGACCCCCATCCCCAACCCCTGACACTTGCATTCTCTATTTCAGGAATGACCAACTCTCTATAGTTCTCCAAGCAAGGCACCTTCCCGTGACACTGCCTGTGCACATTATTTTATCTAGAATCCTCATCCTCTACTTGGAAAACTCCAACTCCTTTCTTTAAGATTCTTAGTGAAGCTTTTGCTGTCCTTCCCTCCTTCCTCCTCTAACCCCCACAAAGTTCTCTGTAAACAGCATCATTCTTAAAATTCAGCTGAAGTACTTACACAAGATAAACTAATGCACTTGTAGAGATGCCCAGGGAGTGGGGGCCAGGATGAGGAAAGAGCATTCTCAAAGGTCCCCTAGAACATTCCTCTTCCATTTTCAGGAAGCTCCTTCCTCCTTTTAAGAGCCACCAGACATAACAGACCTTAAGATCAGTCTTCCAAGTCCCTAACATGGCCCCCAAGTCATAGTTTATCTTCTCCATTCCAACTGTAGCCATCATGTGGAAAATATTAGTGGCCATTCTCAGGTTCACAATAAAATGAGTCGCTCTTCTCAGATTCCCCTTTTCTATAGCTGTATTTAGTGTCATTGCTCAGAACTACCTCAGCTGATTTCCATCCCAAACTTCCTATCATACACGTCACATTCATTTTATCTTCAACCCCTATCCCTGTCCTTTCACCCAGTTTACCAGTGCCTTACTGATCCGACTTCTCTCATGACGCAGCCCAAATTCCAGGGCCAATCTCCAGCAATCTCTAATGACCTTGCCCTTCAGACACACCTGCCTTGCAAAATCCAACCCTAGCACAATCCACTTCTTCCCATCCTACATTCTTGGCAGCTGAGCAGTCCTGGAGAAGTCACAACTTGCCCCAGCCAATGAAATTCATGGCTTTCTATCTCAACTGCATTCTCAAAGAAACTCCTCCATCTTTTTACTGGGCTTTGATGAGTTTCCTCAATCTTCCTGGTGGTTAATACTAACAAAAATGTGAAACATGATCTATGGCAAACAAGTTAACAAAACAACCTTGAGGGTGTTGAATACAGCATGGGAAGAAAACAAAAAGTTAAATGAGGTAAATGTAATAATGTAGCTCTAACACTATATATGTGTGTGTGTGTGTGTGTCCTTTAATGCTATGTATATGTCCTAAGTCATTTACTTTGATGGCACTAAGAAATATTATTGCTATCCTCTTATTCTTCTAGATTTGTAGTTTGAAAAATGGGGTGAAGTGCTGACCATTAGTAAGAATGGCTGCTTTCAAATCCCTTTATGTCCACGGCACCCTTCACACTTAGCATCCTTTATCAATCAGAGACACACAATTTTTGTTGTATTCATTTTAATTTATTCTATGCAGTTTAAAGTGAAAGTTAAAACATCATACAAACCACAGAAGCTTTATAGTACTGACCAGTTTTAAAACAAAAACAGTGAATGATCATTTACATACATTCCTCATCTTTAATTTTACATCTTGTTATATATACAAAGGTACTATTAAAACACATAATTCTAAGTCTTCATAAACCTATTGTCAAGCAGCAAGATGGCAATGCATCATAGCAGAGCACAGAATATTTCCTTCAAGGAACCACAGCAGCAGTATTTGGTGAATGGTTATGCATAGAACCAACTTGGAGGATCATGTTAAACATTCCCCATAAAACAGGTAGCACATGTACACCAACAAATGAAAAATGTAACTTTAATTGCCATAAGATAAAATGTTACTCTTCACACTTTAAGTTAAAAACTATAGGACACTTTAGAAGCAGACAATACAAAGTGCTTTAGTTCTAGACTTCACAACAGAACACTATTCCATTAGTCGCTTGAGAGTCCATAACCTCTGAGGGCTGCTCAATGGCTTTTTAAAGTCAACCTCAAATGTAAAAGCACTTAAAGTTTACCAGTCAAAATCTAGTTATATCAGTTACATCTTACATTACAACATACTACTTGAGAAAACTGACTTTTAAAAAAGACTGCATCTTTGACTAATTTCAAAAATTGTTGCTCTTAAAAGTAAAAATGTACCACTTTCAAATCTTTCAACACGTTTTAAGATATCATATTTTGTGAATCCATTACTTTATATATTCCAAACCTTCAGCAAAATAAAATTAAAATGGGTGTTAAACCTAATATCGAAAGAAATGGGTCTGCATGTCTGTGAGGTGGCTGTCCACCAGAGCAATATACTTGTTTCAACTATGAGGATATCACTACAAAATTCATCAAGTGATGGAAATATCAAAAACCTCATTTAACAACACTACACAAATATTCAGTATTTTTGGCATTTAAATCAGAGCAACACAACCAATGCAACTGGTACAGGCAATTTTCACAAAAAGTTTCAAAGGCAAAACATTTGGAAATGAATGGATGATTGGGAAGGAAACAGAACAACCTACCAGAGTCCTCAATTTTAGAATTAATCTTCAAAAGATGGCATGCTCATCACCATCATCCTTTGTGAGGGATTAGACAAGATTCTAATACATGTATGTGTTTTTAATGCTTATACACTTTTAAGCTCTAAAATTAAACACAGGCTAGTCCACCTCCCACTGAGACTGAAAATGCAGTTGTGATGCAGTTCTGGTAATTTTAGCTACAAAAGCACTGAAACAGGAAAAGAAACACTATACCACATAAACAACTGTGTTAACTATCTTGCCTTAGTGGCATTAAGAAATATGTACCATGGTAAGTGTGTTGTGAGGTGCACAAAGAGAACAAAGTTCTAAACAAAGGATTTTAGAGATCTTCATATTGGCATCAGTGATGTTTCTTTACCCTCCCTAAGTGAGAGGCTAAGAGCTAACTAGTATGCTTTTAGGTGTATTTCACAAGTTAAATAGAGTATTTCTTAAAATTACATAAAATAAGACATGCTTAAAGCGTAAATGTCAATAAATAATGCCAACATGTATACCTCTACAAAGGTTAACCTGTATTAATTTGGGCATGACCCTTGTAGATTTCGGCGGGAGAGTTACATCAGCCATCAATTCTTTAATAGTGACATAACAGGAAGCTCACCAGCTACTTTAAGCTTTCCAGCAACTATTATCTAAACCTTAGGTATCCACCATAAAACAGAATCCATGGTTCAAAACATTAGACTATGAAAAATCTAATTTAAATATCCTCCCAGTACCGAAAAGTTTTGGGGGCATTTTTTTTTTTTCTGATAATCATTTTAAGATGATATTTAGCTAGTAGGAAGCATTAAAATTAATGCTTGAAATCGTCACTGTTTTGTTATGCCCTAGAGTCACATAAAAATAGAAAATTGTATCTAATAAAGAAATGAAGACAGAAAGACTGTGCCTCGCTCTCAGCAGCTAGGAAATCTTCCCCTAGCAAACACATAAAACTAAAGTAATGCTCTGTGAATTCCCTTTTAGTATCTCCAAGAGCTACAATATAGCAAAGAGGTGTTCATCACAAATATTGGGACAGAGCCAGTGAACTGTTAAACAAAACTCTAAGCAAGAAGTATGAGGTATCAAACATCATCACACACCATCATAAAATAGAGGTTAAATATTTTGTGATGACTAGTCCTTAATAAAGGTTAAAAAAAAACATAAAAAGAACTTGGATTAATAAAATAAGTTGGCTTTGCATTTCATTCGTGTACAAAGCAGGTAACACTAAACAGGAAGGTTGTTTAATTCACATCTCTCCTCCCTGGTAAACACTCAGTCCAGAGTTCAGTTAAGACAAACATGGAAACCTGGCAAGAGAGTCATTTTACAGCTAAGCGGGTATTTTCACCCACTACTGTTTTCCTCAATACGCATTACCTTTGAGGTCTTGTCAACGAATTGCTGTTTGTGAAGAAGTGTTTTTCTCCACAACACATTCCTTGAGCATAAAGTCCTCCTATACAAAGGGAGTAACTAATTCCACTCTTCCTGAAGTAGAAGATAGTTCTTAGATTCCTAAGTTACTACTCTAAAATATCGAATAGGTTACCTGCCCCCCCAGAAATGTGTTTCACACAGGATAACAAGATTAACATTATGAGTCAGAATCAAATTCCCCAATAAATAACTGCTATCTTAAAAAGAAAAATATATTTACAAGCTACCATTCTTAATTTAACCTAAGATACTACCAATTGTTAAGATGCACCATATGTATCACTAAGAAAAAACACTGCCCATTAAACTATGACACAATGCTTTCATATCACAGAAAAGTTTATTTTATATTTATTGAAACAGCACTTTGAGTTAAAGATTTTTTCACATCACTCTTGTGCATATGTAAAGAAAATGTGTGAAATAAATTGGTTAAGTTATAATTATAACTTCATATTCTGAATCCAACTCCTCTGAATCACTTTTCAAACCACAGTCATTGATGTCTGCGTTTTTCCACATAACATCTCTCCTGGTGTTGTCAAGAGTACTGGTTATGCAGCACTTCTTGAAAGAGTGCTCCAACACTGTCTTCTGTTTAATGGCAGCAGGGAGCTTGGGACAAAACGATGTTTGATGCCTTAACGACAGTCCTGCTCGGCGCATGAATCGGTCACACCAGCCTCTTGTCGCTTTGAATTTTGTTTCATCAATTCCCAGGGTTTTGGCAATTTCTCCTGCCTTCAATTGCATTGCTTGGCGTGTGATAGGCAGTCCTTCTGCACGTGTCTCACTGACGAAATGTAGTACAGCTTCGTCTACTTGTGGGTATCTACCTTTCTTAGGTCCCGTAAAACATTTTGTTGTTGCCTTGCAGGAAAATATGGAATTGCGATCATTTCTCCAGCGACGAATATTTGCTTCACTAATATCAAATGTACGCCCCGCTGCTCTGTTTCCATGCTTTTCTGCATACACAATAACTTTTCGTTTCAATGCTGAATCATAGTGTAATCTTTTTGAAGACATTTTAAAATGTCAGTTAAACCTGACACATTTGATACCAACAAAACACATGTTGGTTAAAGGAATGACACGATGACAAGCTGTAAATTCGCACATGCACACAGTAGGGCAGAATTACATGACTATCACCTGGTTGACAGTAATGAGATGCATCCCAATTTCAGACAAGTTAAAGTGGGAAGAAAAATGTACATTTTAGGGCTAACAAAATATGGTTTTTCAAGCCTTTAATGTTTACCAGATCTGCAGCAGTGCAAGAAAATAAGCCCAAAAGCCAAGGAATAAAAGTATAAGTAGAAAGCTGGTGAAACAAAAGATTATCTTTAAGATGAAATGTATAATAGTCCAATTTGGTTTTAATTCCCTTTATTTTTATATGGCTTACATGTAAATCTTTTTTCAAATTGGACTTAAAATCCAATACAAATGTTCTTCAGTCATCAGTAAATTTCAAAGCCAAGTCACTAAAAGACAGAAGCTAGCAACTGCCTTTTCATCCTTCACGAGTACACAACTATGTCTGGGGTCTGTGGCCTTCATCAGCAGGTGCCCTCCTTTGGCGAGCGGATCTGATTCTGTGTGGAGAGGAAGAAGTGTCTTCTTCAGTTTCAGACCCTGAAGGCTCATGATCTCCCTCTTGGGATCCTGTGTCTCCCACCAGTTCCCGGAGAAACTTGAATTTTGATAAAAAAAGATGCCATACAAAATACCAACCTATAGAGAAAGACAAAAACATTAAGAGAAGTTATTACACACAATGTTATCAATTCAGAACGTTATAGTTAATGGGGAGGTATATTACAAAATAATATATACAAATATACATAATTACAAATTAATGATATAACAAACATTTTTTGTATGAGGAATAAGGATAAACTCTGGGATTACAGTAACGGCAAAAACAGTCTCTACCCTCATAGAATTTAGAATTTGGGCTGAGTCCATCTACAGTAAAATCAAAATGAGTTTATGATATCTAAGTAAAAGTGTTACTTATATTAAAATCAAATTTTTGAGAGCATTTTTCTGGGAAAGAAAATTCACTTTGCCATTTACTTGGACTTCCATATCTCAGTGCTATTTATTTACTAAAAGCAAGTTTGTTTCAATCAGAATCTATATGGCCTTAAATAGCAGGACTTAACAGCACTATGATGAAAACTACTCAGTCAGGACCAAGCTATCCATAAGTTTCTGGAAATAATTGTCAAAGAAAATATGTTTTCCTAAATTATATGATGAAAGACTAAAGCCACAGCACCAATACCTTAGATTCAAGGTGTTTAAAACACAGATTTTACAAATACAATATTTTCATGTCAATGTCATTAGAAAGTATGACTAATTCTCTTTTAACAAAAAAAAAAAAAAAACAAAAACAAGTCCTGTTTTTGCAAGGAGTAGTAAGGTTTTTTAATGTTCACTAATAAGGAACAAACATTAATCAATAAAGGAACACACAGGAGAAAACCTCTGAACCTATGCTTGGTTGCTCTAAAATGTTACGAGCATAAAATAAACTAAATTAACCATCCTAACAAGGTTTTTCATGCTCATGTGTTTTCTTGATGCTGTCTACTTTAAAGACTCCGGCTGCATAGAATAGAAATGAAACATAGCATATTTTGTGAAAACAAAATACAACCAGCTTTTCTTGTCCAGTGTTAATCCAGGCCAAGATAAATGAATATGTAAGGGGAGTTTCTAATTTTACTTGTTTTTTTCTTACAATCTCTGGAAAAAAATTACTATAAACCCCTTGACACTAAAGACGAACTTCAGAGATTTAATCCATTTCTCAAGTTTTTGCTTTAAGCTTGGGTGCTGAGTGTTACCTGAACCAAACCATAAATATTTTCTGGTCAACTGTGTGTTTGAGTAAAGCACCCAACTTTGTAAAATATTATTTTAATGATAATCCAAATTAGCATCTTCTCTCTTTACCCAAAATTCTGTGTAAAACAGGCAGAGCAAATTAGTGGAAAGAACACTGAGGAAGGAGTCAGGAGTTCCAGTTCTGACAGAAGATTCACAAAGCTATAGTGAGGAACTGAAAGAGAAGGTATCAAAAGAGCTGAGGTGCCTGGCATTAGGCAGTTTCTAAAATGCTCAATTTGGTTGTCCTTAGGCAGTGGGATCTGAGGTAACTTTCGCTGGGTTTTTAAATTGAGATGTAATTCACGTACCATAAAATTCATCCTTTTAAAGTACACAATTCAGTGTTTTTTAGTATATCCACAAGATTGTACAACCATCAACTGAAGTCCAAAATGTTTTCATCAACCGCAACAGAAACCTCATACCCATTAAAGGTCACTCCCCATCCCTACTCCTACTTAGCCCCTGGCAACCACTAATCTACTTTCTGTCTCTATGGATTTGCCTATTCTGAACATGCCATTTTAATGGAATCATACAATACGTGGCCTCTGCGTCTGGTTTTTCAAACTCAGCCCATGTTCCCAACATATGTCCACTGTGTTGTAAGCATCAGCACTTCATTTCTTTTTATGGTTGAATAATATTCCATTTTATGTACATATTACATTCTGTTTAAGGATTTATCAATTGATAGACATTTAGAAGTTTCTACTTTTGGCTGTTATAGGAAACAAAGTTGCCACTTTTTGACTACAATGGATATTTGTGTACAAGTTTCTCCATGGACCTATGTTCTCATTTATCTTGGGTGTATCTATCTAGAAGGGAATTGCTGGGTCATATGGTAACTCTGTGTTTAAACACTTGGAAACTGCAAAGCAGCTACAACACTTTACATTCCCACCTGCAATGTATGAGGTTCCAATTTCTCTACATCCTCACCAACCCTTTATCGTCCATCTTTTTTATTACAGGACTCCTAGCAGGCATGATGGTATATCATGAAGCTTTGATTTGCATTTCCCTCATGACTAATGATGTTCGACATCTTTTCATGTTCTTATTAGCCATCTATTATCTTCTTTGGAGAAATATCTATTTATTTCTTTTGCCCAGTTTTTAAATTTAGTTGCTTTTTATTATTGAGTTGTAACAGTTCTTAGTATAGTCCAGATATTAGATGCTTATCAGGTGTATGATTTGCAAATATTTTCTCCCATTCTGTGGGCCGGCTTTTCACTATCTTGAAAAAGTCCTTTGAAGCACAAAAGTTTTTAAGGAAGCCTAATGCATCATTTTTTCCTTTGTTTGCTTGTACTTTGGATGGCGTACCTAGGAAACCACTGACCAATCCTACATCATGAAGATTTATAACTATGTAGTTCTTCTAAGAGTTTATAGTTTTGCTCTTAGATGTAAGTCTTTAATCCACTTTTGTTAATTTTGGTGTAAGAGAGGGGTCAAAATTCATCCTTTTGCATGCAGAAATCAAGCTGTTCCAGGATCATTTGTTGAGAAGATTATTTTCCTCCACCATTACATTATATTGGCACCTTTGTCAAAAAGCAATTGGTCATAAATGTTACAGTTTACTTCTGGACTCTCAATTCCATCCCATTAACCTGCATATGCCTATCATTATTCTAGTCCCATACCATGTTGGTTACAGTAGCTTTATATTAAGTTTAAAAATCAGGAAATTTGAGTCCATCAATGTTCTTTTTCAAGACTGTTTTGACTATTCTGAGTCATTTCCATGGGAATTTTAGAATCATTTTGTCGATATAAGTTTTTTTTTAAAAAAAGGCACCAAGAATATCTGTAGATCAATTTGGAGACCTACCTTGTTTTTTTTAAAAAATATATTTCTCTGTACTTACCAAATTTTTCCACAGTGAACACACATGGCTTTGGTAATTGGGATAAATTAGAAAGAAACCGGTAAGTACATCATGAATACTCCGTAGACTTGCATTTTGTAAATACCTCAATGCCATTAATTGGCCTAAATTAACAAGGTCAGTTGACTTCAACAGATACTAAGGAAAACGTCTCTTAACTCTTAGGTTAGACTCGAAAATATAACCTAAAAGCTAAAAGAACTCACTTGATCAGGGTTTTTGTGCTAAACAGATATTACAGTGGTAAATTTATTATCAGAGAATTATAATCTTGCTAAAAACTGATGCTCTTGATTTTATTAAAGCCAAAGATTCCAACAGTGGCTACAATGTATAAAATGACCATAAAGAAGAGAGAGGAAATCCTTTGCCTGGAAAGACTATGATAAAGGGCCTCACCATTGGGGTTCCCACCATAAAGTACTATAGTGCTCTTGGGATGGTTAAGAAAGAGTAAGTCTCTCAGCACGGAAATCTACAAGACAAGGAACTGAGGACTGCTGTAGCTTTCAGAGGCTTGGGATATAAGAGCATTCAGCTAGATCACAGACTCTCCCCCAATTTTAGTAAGAGGAATCAAAAAAATTTTTTTGGTAATCACTGTCAGCAACCAATGTAAGGGATTCAATCTCAAGTCAAAATTCAGAACCAGAATGTGGTGTCAATGAGAAAAATTCCAGAGTTTGGAGAAGCAAGTTATGGCTACTACGTCCACTCACCACTCCCCTCCCCACCCTGGCCAGCTGAACCACTCCAACTCCATACTGCTGTAATTTTTATCCTCAAATCTGGAGAGAGGTAAGCTTGAACAGTATGCATTTTTCACCCAATTCTGTCTGGGCACAGGCTGTGTGAGGGCTGGGGGGAAACATGCAGTAGTGACACTGTTTCTCACAAAACACTGTGAGGTATGGAATTCCCCTAATATAACTATGGAGTTCATCTACTGGGCAGCCAAAAAGAACAAATACCCAGTTGTTTCGTTTTTCTTACAATGACTACTGTAATGATAGGTTGGGAGTACAAAGGAAAGAGATAAATTGTAGTTTAGATAAGAACTGCAGTAAATTCACTAAACTGAGGAAAGTTCAACAAGTTGTCCTCCAAGCAAAATGACTAAGTTCTTCCAGAGGTGTAATTCTGGGGAGAGACAGGAGGAGGACGGGAAGGGGGGTGTTTCCATATCATAATACTTAGGATTAGGAAGAGCTGATGCTTCTACCATAGGCTGTTTATCAAAGAGTGTTCATAGTCTGAACAAAGGATGAGACTAAAAATGCTGGGCAGTTTGAATGGGAAAACGACACATGACACATCTGTTTTGAGGAAAAAAACCATTATTAAAGCCCCAATGAATATATACCAGGAAAAGTATGACTGAGCAAAGAATAAACTAAGAGAGGTATTACTGTGCCAGATACAACTGCCAATAAGCTATTCAACTGCTATGTTAGATGTGACAATACTAATAACTAGGAGGAATCACACTACCTGACTTAAAAATATACCACAAAGCTATAGTAACTAACACATCATGGTGCTAACATAAAAAGAGACACACAGACAAATGGAACAGAACAGAGAATCCAGAAATAAATCCATGTATTAACAGCCAACTGATTTGACACACCCACCAAGAACATTCAAGTTCCTCAAAAAACTAAAAATAGATTTACCATATGATCCAACAATGCTCCTGTTGGTTTATATATCCAAAAGACAGGAAATCGGTATATTCAAGAGATATTTCCATACATGCTCATGTTTATTGCAGAACTATTCACAATAGCAAAATATGAAATCAACCTAAGTGCTAGCAATGGATAAATGGATAAAGAAAATGTGGCACAGATATACAACAGAATACTATTCCGCCATAAAGAATGTGTCCTGTCATTTGCAGCAACATGGATGGAGCTGAAGGTTATTATGTTAAGTGAAATAAGTCAGACACAGAAAGACAAATATCACATCACCTCACTCATACGTGGCAGCTAAAAAAGTTGATCTTACAGAGCTAGAGTAGAGTGATGGTTATTGGAGGCCGGGAAGTGTTGAGGTGGGGAGGGGATGAAGAGAGGTTGATTAGTGGGTACAAAAATACAATTAGAGAGGAGGGAGGAAGAGCAAGATGGCCAAACAGAAGCCTCTAGTGATCATCGCCCCTGTAGCAATGCCAAACTGAACAACTATCCACACAAAAAAGCACCTTCATAAAAATCAAAAATCAGGTGAATGATCACAGTACCTGGTTTTAACATAATATTAATAAAAGAGGTACTGAAGAGGAAAGATAGTCTCAAAATGCCTACGCTACCCTCCCTCCTCTGTCAGCAGCAGTCACACGGCATGGAAAGAGAATCTGTATGCCTGGGGGAGGGAGAGCATAGTGATTATGGGACTCTGTCCTGTCACAGGAGAAAGCAAGACAGGACAGAACTCAGTCTGCACCCACATAGGGAGCAGTTAGACCAGTTCTAACCATAGGGGAATTGCCCATCCCAGCAACTGGAACCTGAGTTCCAGCAAGCCCTACCACCATGGGCTGAAGTGCTCTGGGGACCTCAGTAAACTTGAAAGGGAGTCTAAGTCACAAGGACTAAAATTCCTGGACAAGTCCTCGTGCTGTGCTGGGATGGGCTTGGAGCCAGTGGACTTAGGGAGCACATGACCTAGTGAGACACCACCTGGGGCAACCAAAGGAGTGCTTGCATTACCACTCCTCAACCACAAGCAGTACAGCTCGCAGATCTGGGAGAGACTTCTTCCCTCTGTTTGAGGAGAGAGGAGAGGAGAGAGTAAAGAGGACTCGGTCTTACAACTTGGTTATCAGCTTAGCCATACTAGAACAGGGTACCAAGCAGAGTCATGAGATTGCCATTCTGGGCCCTGGCTCCCAGCTGACATTTCCAGATACACCCTGGGTCAGATGGGAGTCTGCTGCCTTGAATGGAAGGACCTGCTCCTAGCAGGATTCACTGCCTGCTTAGTACACAGCCCCTGGAACCTAAATAGTCAACAGTGGTAGCCAAACAGTACTTACTGAGGGCCTTGAGTGAGACTCAGAGTCATGTTGGCCCCAGATGTGACCCAGCACATTCTCAGCTGTGGTGGCTATGAGGAGAAACTCTTACTCAAGGAAAGGAGAGAAAAGAGTGAAGAGAACTTTGTCTTGCAGCTTGGGTACCAGCTCGGCTACAGTGGGACAGAACACTAAGCAGCCTCCTGGTGTCCTCAGTTCCAGGTCTTGGCTTCTAGATGGCATTTCTGGACCTGCCCTGGGCCAGAGGGAAGTCCACTGTCCTGAAGGAGAGACTATGTCATGACAGTATTCACCACAAGCTAACTAAGTGATATGGTTTGGCTGTGTCCCCACCCAAATCTCACCACAAGCTAACTGAGTGATATGGTTTGGCTGTGTCCCCACACAAATCTCTTTTGGAATTGTACTCCCATAATTGCCACGTGTTGTGGGAGGGACCCAGTGGGAGATAACTGAATCACAGGGGGGCAGTTTCCTCCATACTGTTCTCCTGGTAGTGAATAAGTCTCACGAGATCTGACGGTTTTATCAGGGGTTTCCACTTTTGCGTCTTCCTCATTCTCTCTTTGGCTGCTGCCATCCATGTAAGACGGGACTTGCTCCTTCTTGCCTTCCGCCATAATTGTGAGGCTTCCCCAGCCACGTGGAACTGTAAATCCAATTAAACCTCTTTATTTTGTAAATTGCCCAATCTCAGGTATGTCTTTATCAGCAGCATGAAAGCGGACTAATATACTGAGCCTTGAGTGAACACTGGTGGCTGGAAGACAGTAGTCCCTGTGGGCCTAGGGCAGTTGTGGCCAAAAGGAAACAGTTCTCTGAGGAAAGGGAAGACTGGGAGGGGTTTTGTCTTGCAGCTTCAGTGCCAGCTTAGCTGCAGTAGAACAGAGAGCACCAAGTAAATCTGGAAGTTTCCCAACTCCTGGCCCTGGCTCCCAGACAGCTAACGGGGAACTCACCCCACCCTAATGGAAAGGACACAAGCCTGACTGGATTCACCACCTGCTGACCCTGCTGACTGTAGAGCCCTTGGGTTTTGAGCAAACATAAGTGGCAGCCAGGCAGTGGTCACCATAAGCCTCAATCAAGACCCACTGTTATGCTAGTTTCGAGTCTGACTCAGCATAGTCCCAGCTGTGGTGGCCACAGGGGTGACTATGTTACCCCTTCCCCAGCTCCAGGCAGCTCAGCACAGACAGAGATTCCATTTATTTTGGGAAAAGTAAGGGAAGAGAACAAGAGTTTCTGCTTGCTAACCCAGAGAATTCTTCTGGATCTTACCTAAGACAACTAAGGTGGTGCCTCTACAAGTCTGTAAGAGCCATAGCATAACTGGGCTTGGGATGCTTCCTAATGCAGACATGGCTACAGTGAACAAAGACTTAGATCACAGTGCCCAAGTCCCTTCAAATACTTGGAAAGCATTCCCAAGAAGGATAGGTACAAAGAAGCCCAGATTGTGAAGACTACAATAAACACCTAACTCTGCAATGACCAGACACCAATAAACATTTAGAAGCATCAAGACCATCCAGGAAAACATGACCTCACCAAATGAACTCATTAAGGAACCAGAGACCACTCCCAGAGATATGTGACCTTTCAGAGAGAGGAAAATAGCTGTTTTGAGGAGGCTCAACAAAATTAAAGATAACAGAATGAATTTGAATCCTATCAGATAAATTTAACAAAAAGATTGAAATAATTTTTTAAAATCCAGTAGAAATCTGGAGCTGAAAACTTCAACTGAAATACTGAAGAATGCATCAGAGCCTCTCAACAGCAGAACTGATCAAGCAGAAGAAAATTAGTGACCTTGAAGACAGGCTATTTGAAAATATACAGCCAGGGCTGAGCGCCATGGCTCGCGCCTATAATCTCAGCACTTTGGGAGGCCGAGGCAGGCGGATCATGAGGCCAGAAGTTCGAGACCAGCTTGGCCAACATAGTGAAACCCCGTCTCTACTAAAAATACAAAAATTAGCTGGGCATGGTGGCATGTACCTGTAGTCCCAGCTACTCGGAAGGTTGAGGCAAGAGAATCGCTTGAACGTGGGAGGCGGAGGTTGTGGTGAGCCAAGATTGTGCCACTGCACGCCAGCCAGGGCAACAGAGCGAGACTCCGTCTCAAAATAAATAAAATAAATGAAAATATGCAGTCAGAGGAGACAAAAGAAAAAAGTACATCTACAAGATCTAGAGAACGGCCTCAGAAGGGCTAATCTAAGAATTATAGGCCTTAAAGAGGAGGTAGAGAGAGAGATTAGGGTACAAAGTTTATTTAAAGAGATAACAGAGAACTTCTCAAACCTAGAGAAAGGTATCAATACTCAAGTACAAGAAAGTTACAGAACACCAAGCAGATTTAACCCAAAGAAGACTACCTCAAGGCATTTAATAATCAAACTCCCAAAGGTAAAGGACAAAGAAAGGATCATGAAGGCAGCAAGAGAAAAGAAACAAATAAGATACTCAGAAGCTTGAACATGTCTGGCAGTCAACCTCTCAGTGGAAACCTTACAGGTCAGGAGAAAGTGGCATGGCTTTTTTTTTTTATTTTTTTTCTTTTTAAACACAGGGTCTCACTCTGTCACCCAGGCTGGAGTCTGGAGTGCAATGGCATGATCTCAGCTCACTGCAACCTCTACTTCCCAGGTTCAAGCAATTCTTCTGCTTCAGCCTCCCGAGTAGCTGAGATTACAGGTGTGCACTATCACGCCCAGCTAATTTTTGTATTTTTAGTAGACACGGGGTTTCACCATGTTGGCCAGGCTGGTCTCAAACTCCTTACTTCAAGGGATCCACCTGCCTTGGCCTCCCAAAGTGCTGGAATTACAGGCGTGAGCCACCACGCCAGGCTTTTTTTTTTTTTTTAAGATGGAGTCTCACTCTGTTGCCCAGACTGGAGTGTAGTAGCACTATCTTGGCTCACTGCAACCTCCGTCTCCGGGGTTCAGGTGATTCCCCTGCCTCAGCCTCCCAAGTCACTGGCATTACAGGTGCACACCACCATGCCCAGCTGATTTTTGTATTTTTAGTAGAGATGGGGTTTTGCCACATTGGCCAGGCTGGTTTCAAACTCCTGACCTCAGGTGATCCACCAGCCTCGGTCTCCCAAAATGCTGGGATTACAGGAGTGAGCTACCATGCCTGGCCATGGCATAACATATTTAAAGTGCTGAAGGAAAAAAAAAATATCCTAGAACAGTATATCAAGCAAAAATATCCTTCAAACATGAAGGAGAAATTAAGACTTTCCCGCTAGGGGATTTAGTCAACACCAAACCTGTCCTACAAGAAGTCCTAAAGGGAGTTCTTCAACCTGAAAGAAAAGGACATTACTGATAAGAAATCACTGGATATCCATATGCAAAGGAATGAAACTAGACTCCTATCTCTCACCATATACAAAAATCAAATCAAAACGGCTTAAGACTTATATTTAAGACCTCAAATTATGAAACAACTATAAGAAAACACTGAGGAAAACTCTCTGGGACACTGGTCTAAGCAAAGATTTCTTCAGTGATACCTCAAAAGCACAACCAACCAAAGCAAAAATGGGCAAACGGGATCCCATCAAGTTTAAAAGCTTCTGCGCAGCAAAGGAAACAACCAGTAAGATGAAGAGACAACCGACAGAATGGGAGAAAATATATGCAAACTATCCATCTGACAAAGGATTAATAACTACAACATATAAAGAGCTCAAACAACTCTACAGGAAAAAAGTGTAATAATTCAATTAAAAATGGGCAAAAGATCTGAATAGACATTTCTCAGAAGAAGACATGCAAATGGCAAACAGGTATATAAAAAGGTGCTCAACATCCCTGATCATCAGAGAAATGCAAAACGAAACTACAATGAGATATCATCTCACCTAGTTAAAATGGCTTTTATCCAAAAGATAGACAATAATGAATGCTGGGTGAGAATGTGGAGAAAAAAGGAACCCTTGTACAATGCTGGTGGAAACATTGTGGACATAAGTTAGTAACACCACTATGGAGAACAATTTGGAGGTTCCTTTAAAAATCTAAAAATAAAACTACCATATGATCCAGCAATCCCACTGCTAGGTATTTCCCCACCTACCCCCCTAAAAAAAGGAAATCAATATACTGAAGAGATACCTACATTCCCATGTCTACTGCAGTACTATTTACAACAGTCAAGATTTGGAAGCAACCTAGGTGTCCATCAACAGACAAATGGATTTTAAAAATGTGGTACATATACACAATGGAATACTATTCAGCCATAGAAAAGAATGAGATCCTGTCACTTGCAATAACATGGATGAAACTGGAGGATGTTAAATGAAAAAAGCCAAGCATGGAAAGACAAACTTTGTATGTTCTCACTTATTTGTAGGAGTTAAGAATTAAAACAACTGAACTTATAGAAAGTAGAACGATAGTTCCCAGAGGCTGGGAAGGGTATTGAAGGGGCAGGGAGTGGGAACAGTTAATGGGTACAAAAACATATTTGGATAGAATGAGTAAGATCTACTATTTGACAGCACATCGGGGTGATCACAGTCAACAATAACTTACTGTACATTTATAAAAATAACTAAAAGAAAATAAAAGAATTGTAACACAAAGGATAAATGCTTGAAGTAGTGAATACTGCATTTATCCTGATGTGATTATTATGCATGGTATGCTCATATCAAAATATCTCATGTACTCCCTATATATACCTACTATGTACCCACAAAAATAAAAAATACATACAATAATTTATTGTATATTTCAAAATAGCTAGATTTGAAATGTTCCCAACATAAAGAAATGGTAAATGTTTGAGTTGATGGATATGCTAAATACCTTGCTTTGATCATGGTACATTATATTTATGTATTGAAATATATGTACTCCATAAATATGTATAATTATTATGTAACAATAAAAATAATAATAGCTAACTTTTAAAACTCTGGGACAAGAACTGTAAGAAAATGCTTTGCACATATCATCTAATGGCCAAATCGTTATTCAGTTGAACTAAACTGTTGTGTCACACACTTCTGGTATGCCACACTCCTTGCTGCTAAAAGGGCTCAAATCTATTCAGCTATGGTATTTGTAATCATCTTATGACAAATGTAACACGAAATAGAAAGTTACATACATAGTTCATCTCTTGTTATTTTAATAAAGCAGCTTTATTAGTTCAAGTTAGAGAATCCCAAAGACAGCTTAAACAAAAAAGGGGAATTTACTAAAAGCTACTGAGGTGGGTGTCTCAGAGAGCATGGGAGGAAGCGCCCTTACGAGGGACGAGAACTAGGAGAAGGTTCTCACTAACTGAGGTCATTTGCTCAGCATTATCTGTTTCTCTCTGCACACTGGCTCCATTTTCCTCTATGCTTCTCTCTGTAGATTGCTCCTCCTCCCCCCAGCTTTCTAAAACACAAACCTAGAAAAAACACAACGTAGAATCTCTAAGTTCAAGCGTTAGCCCTAGGAGCAGGTACAGTGAACATGGATATAGGGCCCATCCCTGAGAGGACATGGGTGTTTTTAATTTTTATTTATTGTAGAGATAGGGTCTTGCTTTGTTGCCCAGGCTGGTCTCAAACTCCCGGTTCAAGTGATCCTCCCGCCTTGGCCTCTCAAAGTGCTGGGATTACAGGTGTGAGCTGCCACGCCCAGCTGACATGGGTGTTTTTTGAGATTAAAGGAGAGTGGAGGGAATAGTCTGGGAAAAGATGGCCAGTAATGATATCTTGATATCTCCTCCACCTTTACTAGACAATAGGCTCTTGGAGGATGGCCTCTATCACGGGAGCCACCCCGTCTCAAAAACAAAACAAAACAAAACAAAAAAACAAAAAGAAACCCTGGCAGGCAGTAATATTTTGTTAGATAATGTCTAACCAAAACCTTCAATCTTCTTGGAATCTGGCCCAATTCCTTTAAAACACAGGCCTGACCTTTGATAAAGGTCCACACAGCAAAAAGTCCTCTGCCTCTAGAGCAGAGGAACTACTTACTCAGGGGAAGGTGGGCTCACAAGAGGATAGGCTTAACCTTTGGTCCACACTGCAAAAAGGTCACAGGCCTGACCTTTGGTCCACAATGCAAAATGGTCACGCAAGCCTGACCTTTGGTCCATACTGCAAAAAGCCCTCCACCTCTAGGGCAGAGGAACTACTCAGAGTCAGGGCAAGGTAGGGTCACAAGAGGACAGGAATCGTATTTTCCCTTTTAGGGAAAAGAACACCTATAAAAGTAAGGCGAATTCAAAATTATTATCCAGTGCAATGATTGGAGTTAAAGGTATGTGATTACCACACTGCACCCTTCACAAGAGGGATCATTCAGACTTCGAAATCTGCTCAGAGTTTTTAGAAAATGCAGATTGCCAAGAGCTCATCCCAGATATCCCAACATCAGTCTCCAGGGATTGTGCTTATTCATGTTTTTAAGCTCCCTAGATGATTCTGATGCACATGCAGCCTTGGAAAAGACAAAAAGAAGTGAAAAAGAAGCATGAGTGCTGCTGCCAATCAATTGTGGAGACTGGCCAAGAAAAAGAAGAAAAAGATTAGCAGTGGGGTGTCCATGGGGGATAGACAGAACAACAGTTGACCAGAGAACCTGAGAAGACTCGACTTGAGAAAACACAGCTTAATGCAAAATCAGTATTTACTAGTGAGACAGTGTAGGTATGTATGTAAGGGGAGCAACAAAGAAACTGGCCAGACATTGCTGGTAAGTGGAGCAATGCTGCAGGAGGACCATGGATATGATGACCGACATAATGGATAGTCAGTAGTGGACATAAAGAATGACTGTATCTTGCTCCAAGTAGAACTGTATTATGTCTAGTTAATAGAATGGTTTAATACAGCACTTACACATTCAGAACTCATCCTCTTGTAAACAATGAGTGGAAGAGAAGACAAGTGGAAAGTTATGTAATAGAAATAAAGCATCACTCTATACATGATATTGGTAAGAGAGCACCAAATACCAGGAGAGGGGTGTGTATGCAGGTGTGTGTGTTGGGAGGGGAGAGGCACCTTATAACCATAAATATAGACCAACCTCATCTGGACTCGGGACCCTAGTGACTAACTTCTCCCAGGTGTGCATATGTATTTTGGGGGAGAGGGGAATGAAGGAAGCAAAACCACTAAAACCCAGGCAGCCTTTTTCTGAAAAAGACTTACCAATTGCACCCTGCATGCCTACAGCGGACTTCCTACAGAAGTATAGCTTATACAATTCCTCCCACCCAGACCCAAAAGGCACATATCAGAAACTTCTTAACTCTTATTCTATGGGCATGGGTCTAGAACCATGTCCTGGGATTTAGTAAGACAGAAACAGTAGAGAGTGAGAAGAAAGGAGAGGTGAGGGGCAAAGGACAGTCCATAATACACTGACTGTTAAAATGAGCTTTGCAGTTTTTCAGCTTAAAAGGAAGTTTATGTCTTGCTTCAGTCTGGCATTGTATGCCAGAATAACTAGTAATCAATAGAGGGTGTGTATTCTGAGATAAGCAAAAGAGTACTCACTTCTGTGTGCCAATAACTAAGCATTTGTTCAAATGATGAATTTCATGAAATACACTGTAAATTGTTTTGTATGTAAGATAAACATGCTGGCAGCAGAAGGGTTGTGATAGATGAACTTGAGTGATGAACCATCACCATCAACACACCACAAACCTAGGGGAGAAGTGTAATTTCACCTTCAATTATACAGTTATCAGTTCACAAAGTGCTTTTACATTCAATCATTGTGCTTGTACACAATCCATCTGAATGAGACCAGCAATCATTATTCCCATTTTCTAAATAAGAAAACAAAGGCACACAGTGACTCATGACATTTGAAGACAGCCAGCCACATAAGACAGCAATGAATCTTAACAGTGTATCAAACTTCTCAGATTTTCATGGTGACAGTATGACTAAAACACAAAGCACTATCTAGAGAATGAGAATACCATTTTGCTACTTGCTATAGTCTGAATGTTTGTGTGCCCCCAAAATTCATATATTGAAATTTAATCCCCAATGTGATAGTATTTGCAGGTGAAGCCTCTGGGAGGTGATTGGGTCATAGGGTGGAGACTCATGAATGGGATTAATGCATTTATTAAAATAACACCCCAGAGAGCTCCCTCACTCCTTCCCCTTCTGCCATGTTTGGACACGGTGAGAAGACAGACATCCATGAATCAGGAAGCAGGCCCTCACCAGACACTGAATCTGCCAGTACCTTGACCTTGGATTTCCCAGCCCTCTAGAACCATGAGAAATAAACTTTCGTTGTTTATAAGCCACCCAGTCTATGATATTTTTGTTACAGCAGCCCAAACAGACTAAGACACATTACCCAAGGTATTTTCAGTCCAAAAGCCCAGGTGCAGTATAACCACAAATTCCTATATTTGTAAATTGTGGAATCATTCCAATGGAGTTATATAATCTCACCTTCATGATGGTATCTAAGTAGCTAGATGACTGGCTCAATACCGATTTCACATTTATAAAAAGCTCTTTTCCATTTTCAATCTTATTACCTTATTTCCATTTTACTCTGAAGGCAGCAAAGGCTCATCTGTGAGACAGTATGTCCAAGTCCTAAACGCAGACTAAACCAAGTAAGCCGAGCTCTTCTAATTCTTAGAATTCTCCCTCTACTGCACACCCCTTTCTCAATGACACACTAGGCAATGCTAGAAATTAAGCCCCTGGAGTTGCCACTACCAAATCAACACAAATTTGAGCCATAGTACCTATAAATCCAAAGCCTTTCTATCCAATAATCATAAGACATTTCGAGTTGCCTTTAAAAATCTCTTCTCTCTTTCTGTTCTCTTCTTCTAGTGATCACAACACCGCCATGGATCCAAATATCATCATTATTACAGATGATGAGGACCAAATTTTCATCCACACTTTCCACCTTTCCTGAACCTCAAGAGGGAATTTCTACCTGCCTAGTTAGAAGACATCTCAAAAACAGCGAGTGAGTGAGAGATTGAGAGAGGTTCACAGAGAGAGAGAGCACACGCACACGTGTCTGCTGTCTGTCTCCATCCAACAGCTCTTTGGGGGAACTATATTCTCTCCCCATCTCTATGGCAGAAAAGAGTTCCTCTTCAGCATTTTGTTCCCACTTTATCTTATGCCAGTGCTGCAGATTTTATTTGAATGAACGCTCTCACATCTGTTTCCTTCTCTACATTCCTAGCGCCATTCTCTATCCTAGATCACATCCTTGTATCCATCAACTGGATTGTCACCATAATTTCTTATATCTCAGAGGCATGTTAGACCACAATGTTCTTCCATGAATCCTAAAACTCAATGACTTATTTCTGACTTTGGCAAGTTAACCTCTACGCGCTTCAGTTTTCTGTTCTATAAAATGTGAGTAGCAGTACCCATTCTCAAAGGGTATGCGGTCCCTGTTCGCAGATGACATGATTGTATATTTAGAAAACCCCATCGTCTCAGCCCAAAATCTTCTTAAGCTGATAAGCAACTTCAGCAAAGTCTCAGGATACAAAATTAATGTGCAAAAATCACAAGCATTCTTATACACCAGTAACAGACAAGCAGAGAGCCAAATCAGGAATGAACTTCCATTCACAATTGCTTCAAAGAGAATAAAATATCTAGGAATCCAACTTACAAGGGATGTACAGGACCTCTTCAAGGAGAACTACAAACCACTGCTTAGTGAAATCAAAGAGGACACAAACAGATGGAAGAACATACCATGCTCATGGATAGGAAGAATCAATATCGTGAAAATGGCCATACTGCCCAAGGTTATTTATAGATTCAATGCCATCCCCATCAAGCTACCAATGAGTTTCTTCACCGAATTGGAAAAAACTGCTTTAAAGTTCATATGGAACCAAAAAAGAGCCCGCATTGCCAAGACAATCCTAAGTCAAAAGGACAAAGCCGGAGGCGTCACGCTACCTGACTTCAAACTATACTACAAGGCTACAGTAACCAAAACAGCATGGTACTGGTACCAAAACAGAGATATAGACCAATGGAACAGAACGGAGTCCTCAGAAATAATGCCACACATCTACAACCATCTGATCTTTGACAAACCTGACAAAAACAAGAAATGGGGAAAGGATTCCCTATTTAATAAATGGTGCTGGGAAAATTGGCTAGCCATAAGTAGAAAGCTGAAACTGGATCCTTTCCTTACTCCTTATACGAAGATTAATTCAAGATGGATTAGAGACTTAAATGTTAGACCTAATCCATAAAAACCCTAGAAGAAAATCTAGGTAGTACCATTCAGGACATAGGCATGGGCAAGGACTTCATGTCTAAAACACCAAAAGCAACGGCAGCAAAAGCCAAAATTGACAAATGGGATCTCATTAAACTAAAGAGCTTCTGCACAGCAAAAGAAACTACCATCAGAGTGAACAGGCAACCTACAGAATGGGAGAAAATTTTTGCAATCTACTCATCTGACAAAGGGCTAATTTCCAGAATCTACAAAGAACTCAAACAAATATACAAGAAAAAAACAAACAACCCCATCCAAAAGTGGGGAAAGGATATGAACAGACATTTCTCAAAAGAAGACATTCATACAGCCAACAGACACATGAAAAAATGCTCATCATCACTGGCCATCAGAGAAATGCAAATCAAAAC
>NC_045438.1:157293816-157353368 GCF_002776525.5 Piliocolobus tephrosceles
TCCAGAATCTACAAAGAACTCAAACAAATATACAAGAAAAAAACAAACAACCCCATCCAAAAGTGGGGAAAGGATATGAACAGACATTTCTCAAAAGAAGACATTCATACAGCCAACAGACACATGAAAAAATGCTCATCATCACTCGCCATCAGAGAAATGCAAATCAAAACCACAATGAGATACCATCTCACGCCAGTTAGAATGGCAATCATTAAAAAATCAGGAAACAACAGGTGTTGGAGAGGATGTAGAGAAATAGGAACACTTTTACACTGTTGGTGGGATTGTAAACTAGTTCAATCATTATGGAAAACAGTATGGCAATTCCTCAAGGATCTAGAACTAGATGTACCATATGACCCAGCCATCCCACTACTGGGTATATACCCAAAGGATTATAAATTATGCTACTACAAAGACACATGCACACGTATGTTTATTGTGGCACTATTCACAATAGCAAAGACTTGGAATCAACCCAAATGTCCATCAGTGACAGACTGGATTAAGAAAATGTGGCACATATACACCATGGAATACTATGCAGCCATAAAAAACGATGAGTTTGCATCCTTTGTAGGGACATGGATGCAGCTGGAAACCATCATTCTTAGCAAACTATCACAAGAAGAGAAAACCAAACACCACATGTTCTCACTCATAGGTGGGAACTGAACAATGAGCTCACTTGGACTCGGGAAGGGGAACATCACACAATGGGGCCTATCATGGGGAGGGGGGAGGGGGGAGGGATTGCACTGGGGAGTTATACCTGATATAAATGATGAATTGATGGGTGCTGATGAGTTGATGGGTGCAGCACACCAACATGGCACATATATACATATGTAACAAACCTGCACGTTATGCACATGTACCCTAGAACTTAAAGTATAATAAAAATAAAATAAAATAAAATAAAAAAGTTAATACATGTAACAAGCTAAAATGAATGCCTAAAACATAATACTCATCAAATACTAGCACTGTTACTATCTCATAGGCTCCAACCTCCTCCCCTCTAAGGCAAACAATACAGACATGAGACTACTACCGCTGTAACTGAGAATTGTAAGCATTACTAATATATAATTTTTAGATCATTCTACAATACTATTACTTCAATATAACCTATTTTGGGTAACTGCTTTAGCACCTCATGCTCACTTCCATCCTCCATACTACTGATCACCTTCCCTATGAGACACAAGTTTCTTAAGGAAAGGAAATGTAATTTAATCAGTTTTCCAGTGTGTTCACTATGCCTTAAAACAGCACCTGGCACAAAGTAGATACTCAAAACAAATCAACTTTTATTCTCCCTGTCCCAACTCCACCCCCAAAACTACCAAGATTTAATTAATTTGACCATTTGATCCATTACAGAGTTCAAATGTTTGCTCTGAAGAGACCTACTATATAATATAGTAGCTACTGTATGGCAAAAGCTGCTGGTGCCCTTTCACAAAAGTACCAAACAACCCTCAACCAAACTGATCTGAGATATATAGAACATTTCAATCAATAGCAGAAAAAACATTCTTTTCAATTATATATGGGATGTTCACAAAGACAAACCATATACTGGCCAGGGGTGGTGGTTCATGCCTGTAATCCCACCACTTTAGAGGGCTGAGGTGGACAGATGACCTGAGGTCAGGAGTTCGAGACCAGCCTGGCTAACATGGTGAAACTCCATCTCTATTAAAAACACAAAAATTTGCCGGGCGTGCAATCCCAGTCACTTGCGAGGCTGAGGCACAAGAATCGCTTGAACCTGGGAGGCGGAGATTGCAGTGAGTGGAGATCTTGCGACTGCACTCCAGCTGGGTGACAGAGAGAGACCCTGTCTTAAAAAGAAAAAAAGAAAAAAAAAGATAAACCATATTCTGTATCATAAAATAAGTCCCATTAAATGTAAAAGTAAACCCTCCTAAATTTTATCATACAAAATACATTGTGTGACCATAAAAAAGTCAAATTAGAAACTGAAAACAAAATATATGGAAAAGAACAAATATTCAAAATTTAACAACATACTTCTAAATAAGCCATGGTTCCAGGGAGAAATCACAAGTGAAATTAGAAAATATCTTGAATTGAATAAAAATTTAAAAGTCAAAAATCAATACTTAGAAATAATTATTAAATGTCAGCCAGGCACGGTGGCACACGCCTGTAATCCCAACACCTTGGGAGACCAAGGCAGGCGGACTATGAGGTCAAGAGATCAATACCATCCTGGCCACATGGTGAAACCCCATTTCTACTAAAAATACAAAAATTAGCTGGACGTGGTGACAGGCATCTGCAGTCCCAGCTACTCAGGAGACCGAGGCAGGAAAATCGCTTGAACCCGGGAGGCGGAGGTTGCAGTGAGCCGAGATCGCGCCACTGCACTCCAGCCTGGCGACAGAGCAAGACTACGTCTCAAAAAAAAAAAGAAAAAGAAAAAGAAAAGAAAAAGAAACAATTATCATTAAATATCCACTTCCTTAAAAATAAGAAAAGTCGGCCGGGTGCGGTGGCTCAAGCCTGTAATCCCAGCACTTTGGGAGGCCGAGACGGGCGGATCACGAGGTCAGGAGATCGAGACCATCCTGGCTAACACGGTGAAACCCCGTCTCTACTAAAAATACAAAAAAAACTAGCCAGGCGAGGTGGCGGGCGCCTGTAGTCTCAGCTACTCGGGAGGCTGAGTCAGGAGAATGGCCTAAACCCAGGAGGCGGAGCTTGCAGTGAGCTGAGATCTGGCCACTGCACTCCAGTCCGGGCGACAGAGCAAGACCCTGCCTCAAAAAAAAAAAAAAAAAAAAAAAAAAAAAAAAAAAAAAAAAAAAAAAACAAAAAAAAAAAAAAAAAAAAAAAAAAAAAAAAAAAAAAAAAAAAAAAAGAAAAGTCTAAAATCAATAACCCAAGCTTTCCCCATAAGAAACTTGAAAAAGAAGTACAAATTAAACTCAAAATAAGCAGAAGGAAAGATATGTAGATATATGTATAAACCAATGAAACAGAATATCGACAAGCAATAGGGAGAAAAGTATCAAACCAAAGGTGGTTCTTGGAAAAAGATCAATAAAATTTATAAACCTCTACGCAGGCCAATTACAAAGAAGAAAGGACACAAATAACCAATATCAGATCCTAGAGGTGTTAAAAGGCTAATTAAGAAATATTATAAACTTTATCCCTGTAAATTATACAATTCAGAGTAAACAGACACAGTGCCTGAAAAACACTAACTATGAAAGTTCATTCAAGAAGAAACAGGTAAGTGGAATAGCCAAATACCTAATAAAGAAACTCAATTTGTAGTTGAAAATCTTTCCAAAAAGAAAAGTCCCAGCCCAGATGAATTCTACCAAACATTTACAAAAGAAATTATGTCAAATGTGACAGACACACTCTAGTAATCCCAATGAGTCAATCCTTTGTGTAATCTTTATATGACTCCTCCTCTTGAGAGTGGGTAGAAACTGATCTGCTTCTAACCAACAGAACATGGCAAAGCTGGCCAGGAGCAGTGGCTCATGCCTATAATCCCAGTACTTTGAGAAGCTGACGTGGGCGGATCACCTGAGGCCCAGAGTTTGAGACCAGCCTGGCCAACATGATGAAACCCCGTCTCTAGCAAAAATAAAATAAAATAAAAAATTAGCTGGGCGTGGTAGTGCATGCCTGTAGCAGCTACTTGGGAGGCTGAGGCACGAGAATCACTTGAACCTGGGAGGCAGAGGTTGCAGTGGGCAGAGATCACACCACTGTACTTTAGCCCGGGTGACAAAGTGATACTCTGTCCAAAAAAAGAAAAAAGGGAAGGAAGGGAGGGAGGGAGGGAAGGAGGGAGGGAGGCCGGCCATGGTTGCTCACGCCTGTAATCTCAGCACTTTAGGAGGCCGAGGTGGGCAGATCACCTGAGGTCGGGAGTTTGAGACCAGCCTGACCAACATGGAGAAACCCCATCTCCACTAAAAATACAAGAAAATTAGCCAGGCGTGGTGGCCCATGCTTGTAATCCCAGCTACTCGGGAGGCTGAGGCAGGAGAATCGCTTGAACCCAGGAGGCGGAGGTTGCAGTGAGCCAAGATCGAGCCATTGCACTCCAGCCTGGGCAATAAAAGTGAAATTCTGTCAAAAAAAGGAAGGGACAGGACGGGACGGGACGGGGAGAGGAGGGGAGGGGAGGAAAAGACAAGACAAGACAGAACATGACAAAGGTAATGGGATAGTTACTCCCTTTATTAGGTTAAGTTATTTGGTAAAGACAAAGGGATTTTGAAACTACAATTAAGGTCTCAATCAGTTGATTTTTTAGTTATTCAAAAGTGAAATTACCTTGGGTGGGGCTGACTCAATTAGGTAAAAACCTTAAAAGAAGGATTGGGACCCTCCAGGTGGAGGGTGGAGATTCCTGATCTATAGAAACTGACACCTAATAACTGTGTGTTGTCTTAAGCTGCTAAATTTGTGGGAATTTGTTATGTAGCAATAGAAAACCAATATGCCAATTGTATGTAAATGCTTCCAAAAATCCAAAAAGAAAGGAACAGTGCCCAACTCATGTAATAAGGTCTGCATTAACACTATGACAAAACCAGACAAGGGTGTTTAAGAAAACCACAAGTATTTCTCATGAATATAAACAGAAAAATCTTAAATGCTTACTAAATTAATTCCTACAGTATAGAAAACGGATAACATGTCATGACCAAAGCAGGTTTATCTGAGGAATGGGTTCTTTCACATTCGAAATGCAACATAATCCATCATATTAACAGACTTAAAAGAGAAAAAATACAGCTGGGCGTGGTAGCTCATGCCTGCAATGCCAACACTTTGCGAGGCCGAGGTGGGTAGATCGCTTGAGGTCAGGAGTTCAAGACAAGCCTGATCAACATGGTGAAACCCCGTCTCTACTAAAAATACAAAAATTAGCTGGGTGTGGTGGTACACGCCTGTAATCCCAGCTACTTAGGAGGCTAAGGCATGAGAATCACTTGAGCCTAGGAGGAGGTGGTTGCAGTGAGCCGAGATCATACCACCGCATTCCAGCCTGGGCGACAGAGCAAGACTCCGTCACAAAAAAAAGGAAAAGAGAAAAAGTACATGACCATCTCAATACAGAAAAATCATTAAAAAAAAAAAAAAAATCCAATATCCACTCCTCATTTTTTTAAAAAAGAAAAATCTCCACAAAGTAGAAACAGGGGGGAAGTTTTCTTCCTAAACTTGATAAAGAATATCTATTAAAATCCTACAGCTAATAACTCATTCAATGGTAAAAAGCTAAATGTTTTACTCCAAAAGATCGGGGGGGGGGGAGGTCTGCTCTCACTCCTTTCTTGCAACATTGTAAGGCCCTAGCCAGCGCCATGAGGCAAAAGCTAAAAGACAAATGTACACACTGGGAAGAAAAGGTAAAACTACCTTCAACTGCCTGTAATCCCAACACTTTGGGAGGCTAAGGCAGGTAGATCACTTGAGATAAGGAGTTGGAGATGAGCCTGGCTGACATGGTGAAATCCCATCTCTACTAAAAATATAAAAATTAGCCAGGCGTGGTGGTGCGCACCTGTAATCCCAGCTACTTGGGAGGCTGAGGCAGGAGAATCACTTGAATCCAGGAGGCAGAGGTTGCAGTGAGCCAAGATCGCGTCATTGCACTCCAGCCTGGGCGACAGAGTGAGACTCTGTCTCAAAAAAAAAAGAAAAAGAATAACTTTATATGTCACAC
The DNA here is from genome assembly GCF_002776525.5 of Piliocolobus tephrosceles. Taxonomy (NCBI): domain Eukaryota; kingdom Metazoa; phylum Chordata; class Mammalia; order Primates; family Cercopithecidae; genus Piliocolobus; species Piliocolobus tephrosceles. Next base: position 157,299,554 of record NC_045438.1, read on the forward strand.
CTTAAAAACTTGATAAGCAGCACTTACCAAACAATAACAACACAAAACAAATGACATTTAAAAATAAAAAGGCAGCCGGGTGCAGTGGCTCACACCTGTAATCCCAGCACTTTGGGAGGCCAAGGCGGGTGGACCACCTGAGATCAGAAGTTCAAGACCAGCCTGACCACCATGGTGAAACCCTGCCTCTACTAAAAATACAAAAATTAGCCAGGTACAGTGGCACATGCCTGTAATTCCCAGCTACTGGGGAGACTGAAACAGGGCAACCGTTTGAACCTGGGAGGTGGGGGCTGCAGTGAGCCAAGATTGTGCCACTGCACTCCAGCCTGGGCAACAAAGCAAGACTCCGTCTCAAAAAAATAAAAATAAAAAGACAAGCTACAGAATAGAAGAAAATACTTGCAAGACAGATAGAATAAAAACAAAACAAACAAAACAAACTTGTATCCATAATAAAGAATTGTTTACAACTTGATAAAAGACAAGTAACACAATTTTTTAAATGAGTAGAAAAAACTTGTACAGATGATTTACACAGAAGGTAGAAAGAATGGCAAATAACATATAAAAGATGCTCAAAATAATTAGTCATTAAGGAAACAAAAATCAAAAGTATAATACCCATCCTCTAGAATGGCTAAATTAAAAACAGACAATAGCATCAAACGTTGGTGATGGATGCGGAGTAACGAATTCTTACACGACTGTTGGCAATGCAAATGTTTGGCAGTTTCTTATAAAGCTACTCAAGAGAAATGAAAACATATGTCTACACCAAGATTTGCAATTGAATGTTAATAATACTACTAACTACTACTAATATTACTACAGGTTCATGCCTGTAATCCCAGCACTTTGGGAGGCCTAGGCGGGCGGATTACTTGAGGTCAGGAGTTCGAGACCAGCCTGGCCAACATGGTGAAACCCTGTCTCTACTAAAAAAAAAAAAAAACAGGCATGGTGGTAGGCGCCTATAATACCAGCTACTTGGGAGGCTGAGGCAGGAGAATGGCTTGAATCCAGGAGGCAAAGGTTGCAGTGAGCCAAGATTATACCACTGCACTCCAGCTTGGGCAACAGAGCAAGACCCCGTCTCAAAAAAAATAAATAAATAAAATAACAACAATAATAATAATAACAGCCAAAAGCTGGAAACCACTTTAATGTCCATCAGTGAGTAAATGGATAAACAAATTGTGGTATATCTACACAACAGAATACTCTTTCAGCAATAAAAAAGAATGTATTACTGATATACACAACACAAATAGATTCCAAAAGCAATATGCTGGAAGAAAGAAGTCAAACATAAAAAGCATGTTGTATGATTCAATTTACATTAGAAAGGTAAATTTATGTTTATGGAAAGCAGTTTGGGTCAGGTGCAGTGGCTCATGCCTGTAATCCCAGCATTTTGGGAGGCCAAGGATAGCAGATCACTTGAGGTCAGGAGTTCAAGATCAGCCTGGCCATCACGGTGAAATCTGGTCTCTACTAAAAATACAATAATTAGCTGGGCATGGTGGTGCGCACCTGTAATTCCAGCTATTCAGGAGTCTGAGGCACAAGAATCACTTGAACCTGGGAGGTGGAGGTTGCAGTGAGTCAAGATTGCACCACTGCACTCCAGCCTGGGAGACAGAGCCAGAATGTTTCCAAAAAAAAAAAAAGAAAGCAGTTCAATCAGGAGGCCATTAGGTTAAGCTGGTTCTGTTAGAGTAGGTAGTCAAGCAGACATGAGCAGGGCAGGAGAGGGCCCCCACCTCAGGAATGTCAGGCGATCATCAGGTGATGATCAGGCGGTTGTTACACTGTTTCTCTAAAATAATAATAATGGGTCGAAGCCAGTACAAGGGAAAGACAGTCTCCCAAAAAGACAGGAAAACGCCGGAAGCTGGTGATCAGCAACTTCCTGATAAGATCTCCGAAGCTGGGCAAGTGGGCTCAAGCATGCGCACTAAGAAGCAAAATGACAGAGTTTAACCAGTATATGACCTTCCTCTAGGAACACTTGACTGATAAGGGAAAAATGTCTCAAGAAAGCATGCGCACAACTTCAGTAAACACATGCACATGTGGCTCCTCCCAAGTGCTGACAGGCCACTGCACATGCAGACAGCCCATCCCAAGACAAAAATCCAAGGAGCAGAAACGGAAACCCCGGAACCATGCCGATGTATAAAACCCCAAGTCAAGGGCTGAACAGGGCAGTTGGATCTCTCAAGTGGTGCAGTGACTCGGATACCTTCCCTAATGGTAAGACATCTCTACGCCTTGCCTTCTTTGGCTGGAGGCGTTCAACCCTCATATGTGGTTTCCTTCTTCTCTTGCACTCTCCTGCTTACTAACCAACCCCTAGAACGATTCCTCTCAGCCACAGTGGCTCTGCTCCCCCTGGCTGCTCTCTCTGCTCACCCTGAAGGATGGCTTGCAGGGGTGGGAAGGACCTTGGAGTCTGCACTGAGTAGACCTGAGACACTAATGACCCCCCTGGACAGGAGGCTGATGAGAGTGGTAGGGCTAAAACCTACCACCATGTAGTATCTGGGGTTTCCTCTGCTTTTTCAACTAAAATCAGCTCTTTCCCAAAAACCCAGCACCACCTATTCTCCTTTCTCTGTATGTATTCCAAAATGACCTTGCACACCCATTGGACCAACTGCCTTGGGGGTAAGTCTGCCTTTTCTCCGTTCTTACTTTGCATGTCCTGCAACTTTCTTCTCTGCCTTAAACCCACACTCCCTATATCTTACTCATGCACCTGCAGCTCTTGCTGTGTTAGCCAAGAGATGGGCTCCCTTATGGATGTCCCTTGATATTTATACTTGTTACCCTACCAGTTCGGATGACCTCCAACCCTTTCCCTGTCTGTTGGCTCACTGCCGGGACAGACACTAACCAGAACCTCAGCTCTGCCAGCTCCTTGACTTACCATATGCTTTTCATCCCTGTGATGCTCCAGGGCCATGTTTTTCACTGGCTTTTGAAGTGGTTTGCTTGCTTGCATAGGACCTCACTCTGTGGCCCTTAAGGACCCCACCCACTTGCTTTTTTGTTGAGTTAGCATCCCTTTGGGAGGACGGAATATTCTTTCTCTGCCATTTGCAGGCCCTTATCCCAAACACCAAGTCCTCCAGAGGTTCCTCCTTTACACCAAGAGGGCAAATAAACATTGCGCTCTCAAATCCAAGGGCTGCTGTTTCCACGAGCATATGAATGCTTTCCAGGAGTATTCCTCCTGCTTCCTCCCGCTTCCTCCTGTAGCAGAAGGATTGTTCTATCTATTTAAGCATTTGTTCTGCATGTTACCCTGGGAGGATGAAGAATCCCAAATACAAATTTTCCTCCATTCCTCTAATCACCTCCATGCCCTTCTCAGTATGTATCAGGACCTTCAAAGTTATATTTGAAGGGAGGGAAGGCCAGCCCCCTTGCAGCAATTGGCAGAGAAACAGGCTTCTCGTCTAATTAAAGAACATGGGAAATGTGAATCTGAGAAAAGAGATAATCATTTTGTTGCTAGAATGCTCTGAACAAGAGTCACTATAAGGTCATGGAGACAAGGATATAGGACGGCCCAAGGAGGCAGATGCAAGAGACCAAAGTACCCATAGAACAGAGATGAAGACTAGTTCCAGGCTACAAACACAAAACAGGTTACCACTGCAACACAGATGAAGGCTGGTCCGGAAATGGGATGGGACCAGGGTAGGGGTACCCAGTTAACACTGGCTCATTCCAGAACCCCTTGGATAAACTGCGGGGGGGCACCCTGTTCACTGTGGTCTGCCATAGGCACAGGACTAAGAGAACAAGAGGAGACACCCTCTTCTCGCCTCTTTTCTTTCTTTGCAAACGGGTAATTGTGCCTCCATAAAACAAGATGGGACCAAGGTTAGGGGTACCTGGTAAGCACCGGTTCATTCTGGAACCCCTAGGATGAATGGGGAACACTGCCAGACGCAAAGGAAAAATGGATGAATGGGGTAACGCCCTACCCACTCTGATATGCTGTAAGTTCAACAAAAAGACAGTAGGGAAATTGGAGAGGTTGCCTTCTTTTTCCTTTCTCTCCTCTTTTCTCTCTTTGTGGAGGGGTAATCGAGTCTCCACACCACAGGACACACTACTCAGATACATCTTCAAGAACTGGGAAAACTTGGACTCCCAAACCCTAAAAAGGAAAAGGCTTTTATCTGTAACACAGCCTGGCTTGAATAAAAGCTCTAGGACCAGGAATCTTGGCCAGAAAACGGAAGCATAAATTTAAATATGATCCATCAACTAGATTTGTTTTGCTACCACCAGGGAAAATGGACAGAAATCCCCTATGTACTGGTCTTCATGGCCCTAAGAAACAACCCTGAAAAGGTCAGGCTTGTAAAACAGATCCACAGCCATAGTCATGCAAACCCTTCCCCATTGGTTCAGGAGTACCCTTATCAGGTTTACCCAGAGCTCAAGCCCCACTGCCCCTTCTACCCAATTATATCAAAGTCTCCCAGAAGTCTTCTCCTCCCTACCCAGGGCCATCCTCTGGATACTATCCCCTTAAGTTATGTCCCATCCAGGAGGTTTAGTGGTCCCAGTGGACCCACTAGAGTCCAGACTCCACTCACTGTGCAACACCTGAGCCAAATTAAAATGGAACTAGGGAAGTTCATGGAGGACCCTGACAAATATATCAAAGTGTTTTCCAAACTGGGCTTAACATCCGAACTTACCAGGAGGGACCTCTCAGTCATACTAGGAGAAACTCTGCCTAAGGGAGAATGTGACTCCATTATAGTGGCGGTTCAATAATTTGCAAACACAATGCACATGACTGACCCTGATGGCTACCCTGTGGGGGCCACCATAGTTCCCCAGGTCAACCCCAACCGGGATTACAATATCCAGGGGAGTATATGAGCAAGGAACCACAAGTTCCTCCGTCTGATAGAAGGAATGAAAGCTAGCAGAGCAAAGCCTGTGAACTGTAACAAACTGGCCTTAACAGATGAAGGGCCTTATGAAAACCTCACCATTTTCTGAGAGAGGCTAGAAAAGGCCCTAGTGAAACATACTAACCTAGACCCAGACCCACTAGAAGGACAATTGTTCATAAAGGATCATTTCCCTAACTCAAACAACCCCAGATATTAGGAGGAAACACCAGAAACTAGCACTGGACCCCAGTACCCCTATGCCTGAGATCTGCAAAGTAGGTTCCTTGGTCTTTTACAACCAGAACCAGGAGGAGGAAGAAAGTGCTCAAGAAAAGGACAGGCAAAAGGAAAAGCAACAGTTCCAACTACTGACTGCCCTGCAAACCCACCAACCACCTCTGGCCAGCCCCAGGCAGACCCCTTTGCCCAAATGCTACTTCTGTGGGGAGCCAGGCCACACAAGAAGGCAGTGCCCAAACCAATGGGGACCCCCACCCCCAGCTCTTCATGCTCCAATTGCCACAAGCTTGGCCACTGGGAAACAGGACTACCCTGAAAGCTGAAAGGCCTTCAGGACATCCCAACTGGATGGCCTTCAGCTCTCTGAGCTGAAAGGGCCCTACGCTCCAGCTGGCTCCTGGATCAAATATTGCTATTGAAGGGACAGAGCCAAGGGCTGCCTTGGATGTGCCTAGCAGGACTGTAAGTTTTCTTTTGGACATGAGGGCTGCCTGCTCAGTGCTTACCTCTTTTCCCAGGCAATTATCCTCCTGGGAGAATATGAAGTGCCCAAAACCTGGAGGTTTACTCCTCCTCTGTGCTGCCCGTGGGGGAAAACCATCTCTTCTCATTCATTTTTAGTGATGCCAGAATACCCTACACACCTTTTGGGTAGGGATATTTTGTTCAGACTAGGGGCTCAGTTGACCTTTCCTCCAGGGCCAACACCCCCTTTTTCAAATGCAATCTTACGCCTCAAGGAAACCATACACAAGGATGAATTGCTCACAGACCTTTCCATTGATCCAGAGGTCTGGGCCTCAGGAATAACAGAAAAGACCATAATGGCAATGCCTATAGCAATTCAGCTCAAGAATTCTTCTAGCTATCCTTGTAGAAAGCAGTTTCCTCTTCAGCTGGAGGCCAAAGAGGGATTTCAGCTTCTCACTGAAAAATTTCAAAAACATGGATTATTAATACCCTGTAACACCCCATCTTACCTGTCAAAAAGAGCAATGAAGAATACAGGCTAGTCCAGGACCTGCGAATCATAAATAGTCCCACTACACCCAACGCTCCCCAACTCTTCCATAATTCTTCTCCAACCTCCAGATGCTCAGTGGTTTCCAGTCTTAGACCTTAAAGACTCTTTCTTTTGTATCTCCCCCTTGACCCATCCTCTTAATTTCTATTTGCATTTGTGCGGGAGAATGAAAAGGAAGGAGTCAACAGCTCACCTGGACAGTGCTTCCCCAAGGTTTCAGAGACAGTCCCCACTGGTCTGGCTAGAGATTTGCAGGACCTAAGTCTTGAGAGGAGAGAGTCTCCTACAATAGATGGACGACCTGTTAATCTGCTCCCCAACAAGAGAACTGGGAATCCAACATCTAGTCCAAACACTAAATTTCCTTGCAGACAGAGGATACACGGTGTCTGACAACAGACTCCTAAAGTACCAAGTCTTGTTGTTAGAAAACCCATAGGTAATAGTTGAGCAGTGTTCCACCCTTAACCCAGTTTCCTTACTGCCACTACCAGGAGACCATAACACCACATTTGTGTTGTGAGATACTTAACCAAATTTATGCCAGCCAAGAAGACTAAAAAGATCAGCTCCTAGATAATCCAGATGACATATGGTTTTCAAGTGGGAACAGCTTTGTCAGGGATAGAACTAGCTATGCAGAGTATGCTATAATGTTCCTTCACCAAGTTATAGAGGCTAAAGCTCTGTCCCCGGGATCTCTGTGCAACTAGTCAAACTCACTGCGCTGACCAAAGCCCTAAACTAGGTGAAAGAAAAAGAGTATATACAGATTCCAAATACACATTTCTGGTGCTTCAAACCCACATGGCTATCTGGAAGGAGAGGGTGTACCTAACAGCTCCAGATACTCAAATTAAGTATGGGCCTCAAATCTTAGAGCTATTGGAGGCTGTTCATTTGCCCCAGGAATTGGCAATAGTGCACAGTAAAGGACACCAAAGGGGCTCTGATGAAATTACATGGGGAAACAGGTTAGCTGACTAAACAGCTAAAGAGACAGGCATCTCAAAAGATACCTTCAGGGGGGCCTTGCTCCTCTCTCTCTCCAATGCAACTGCTCTCTCTCCAATACACTAAGGAAGAAACAGATTGGGCCACCCAACGTGGGTACTGAAAAGAAACCAATGGATGGTATAGGTTGCGAGAACTTCTCCATCTACCTAAAACTTCCCAATGGCAATCATCAAGAGTTTACAGGACTTCTGCCACTTTAGAAAAGACAGTCTAGGGCAAATTTGTAAATGGGTGTTCAGGAGTAAATAAAGCTATTCAACAGGTTTGTCAAGCCTGTACTTTGTGCACTATAAATAATCCCCATACGGGGTAGCCCTCTCCATCAGTAAAAGGAGAGGTACATGCCCTGCAGAGGACCGGCAGATGGACTGCGGTGTGCAGGTATAAGTACCTCTTGGTCTGTGTAGACACCTTCACAGGATGGGTAGAAGCCTGTCTCACAAGGACTGAAAAGGCACAGGAGGTAGCTAAATTCCTCCTAAAATAACTCATTCCTCAGTTCAGGCAACCCAGGTCATTGCAGAGTGACAAAGGTCCATCCTTCATTTCCCAATTAACTCAACAGGTTAGTAGTGCCCTGGACATAAAGCTTCACTCTGCCAGGAGACAGTAATCTTCAGGAAAAGTGGAAAGAAATAACCAAACCCTCAAACATATCCCCAACAAACTCTGCGAGCAAACAGCACAGCCATGGGTGGACCTCTTAGCTTTAGCCCTCCTTCTGATTTGTTGCCCTTAAGGCTCCCTTGTAATTAAGCCCCTTCAAGGCTTTATATGGTAGGCCATTCCTATATTCTGACATTACTAGCTGAAGAAACTGCCAAAGTCACCCACTATGTTTCTTCTTTAGCAGGCTTCTCGCAGGCTTTCTGGGAAGATGGTTTACAAACAAACCCAAAATCTGAAGGGGAAAAATCCCCACCTCTATATCCTGTAGGCTCACAACTTCTCATTAATGTCTGGAAGGATGGAACCCCAAATTCCCAACAAACTCCTATCTGAAAGGGCCCCTTCACCATTCTATTATCTACTCCTACAGCCATTACAGTACTGGAGATTGCCAGCTAGATCCATCACACTCAAATGAAGCCGTGGAAAAGCCCTTAAACACCAGAGCCAGAACCAGCAACCTCAGCTCCAGAATACACTTGCGAGGCACTGGAAGATCTAAAATTCCTCTTTAAACAAAAAGATAAGTAATGCCCCACCAACATCCTTTCGCCTCAAAGTAAGGTGATCCCAATACTAGAAATTGTATCGGCAACTGCTCTGATTGTTATCACTATTTTAACCCTAACTTGCACACCACCAGGAGTTCCACTGGCAGCTCGTTTTGTGACCAGTTTCTCTTAGGTCACCATGGGCCTGCTCCTGCTGGTTCTCATTCTCACGCCTTTACTAGCAGCCTACCGCCATCCTGATTTCCCGTTATTGGAAAAAGCTCAGCAACTGCTCCAAAGTACAAGATCCCCTTACTCCACCAATTGCTGGTTATGTACTAGCTCTTCCACTAAAACGCCAGGGACAGCTTATCCAGCCTCGCCCAGAGAATGGACAAGCATAGAGGCGGAATTACATATTTCCTATCAATGGGACCCTAATCTGAAAGGATTGATGACGCCTGCAAATAGCCTTCTTTCAACGGTAAAGCAAGATTTCCCGGATATCCGCCAGAAACCTCCCATTTTCGGACCCATCTTTACAAATATCAACTTAATGGGAAAAGCCCCTATCTGTGTTACAGCCAAAAGGAAAAATGGGACAAATGTAGGCACTCTTCCAAGTACAGTCTGTAATGTTACTTTCACTGTAGATCCTAACCAACAGACTTATCAAACATACACCCACAACCAATTCCGCCATCAACCAAGATTCCCCAAACCTCCAAATATTACTTTTCCTCAGGGAACTTTGCTAGATAAATCCACCCAGTTTTGCCAGGGACGCCCAAGCTCATGTAGAACTCGAAATTTCTGGTTTCGGCCTGCTGATTACAACCAATGTCTGCAAATTCCCAACCTCAGCTCTCCAGCAGAATGGGTTCTATTGGACCAAACTCGAAATTCTCTTTTTTGGGAAAATAAAACCAAGGGAGCTAACCAGAGCCAAACACCCTGCGTCCAAGTCTTAGCAGGCATGACTATAGCCACCAGCTACCTGGGCATATCAGCAGTCTCAGAATTTTTTGGAACCTCCCTCACCCCCTTATTTCATTTTCATATCTCTACATGCCTTAAAACTCAAGGAGCCTTTTATATTTGTGGCCAGTCGATTCACCAATGCCTCCCCACTAACTGGACTGGAACTTGTACCATAGGCTACGTAACCCCGGACATCTTCATAGCCCCTGGCAATCTCTCTCTTCCAATACCAATCTATGGGAATTCCCAGTTGCCCAGGGTGAGGAGGGCAATCCATTTCATTCCCCTTCTCGCGGGACTTGGCATTCTAGCCGGTACGGGAACCGGAATTGCTGGAATCACAAAAGCTTCCTTCACCTACAGCCAGCTCTCAAAGGAAATAGCCAAGAACATTGACACCATGGCTCAAACCTTAACCACCGTGCAAGAACAAATCGACTCTTTAGCAGCCGTAGTCCTCCAAAATCGTCGAGGACTAGACATGTTAACGGCAGCACAGGGAGGAATTTGTTTGGCCTTAGATGAAAAATGTTGCTTTTGGGTAAATCAATCAGGAAAAGTACAAGACAATATCAGACAACTCCTAAATCAAGCCTCCAGTTTACGGGAACGAGCCACTCAGGGTTGGTTAAATTGGGAAGGAACTTGGAAATGGTTCTCTTGGGTTCTTCCCTTTATAGGCCCACTTGTTAGTATCCTACTTTTGCTCCTTTTTGGTCCATGTCTCCTAAATCTAATAACTCAATTTGTCTCCTCTCGCCTTCAGGCCATAAAGCTTCAGACAAACAGTGCAAGATGCCATCCTCGCAATATTCAAGAGTCACCCTTCTAAAGAGGGCCCCTAGACTGCTCACTAGTGGGACATGACAGAGGCGAAATCCTGCCCCGTCTCCTGTGGATCTGGCTGGATATGGCTTTTGTCAATCCACAGAGCCATCCTGCCCTGACAGCTAGCAAGAGGCCAAGACCCACAGAACAACCACTACAGCCCCTCTGTCAGCAGGAAGCAGTTAAAGAAGACTGACCTTCGTCCATTTTCCCAAATAATTGGGTCTTGGACTCTTGACGGGGGGAAATGTTGGAGCAGGTAGCTAGTCAGACATGAGCAGGGCAGGGGAGGGCCCCCTCACCAGGAATGTCAAGCAACCATCAGGTGATGGTCAAGCAGTTGTTAAGCTGTGTCGCTAACATAATAACGGATGGCAGCTGGCGCCAGGGAAAGATGGGCTCCCAATAGATAGGAAACACCTGAAGCTGGTCATCAGCCGCTTCCTGATAAAATATCACGAGTTGGGCGCACAGGCCCAAGCATGCACCCTAAGAGGCAAAATAGTGGCATTTAAGTCGCATACGACCTTCCTTTAGGAAGGCTTGACTGGCAAGGGAAAAACTCCTCCAGTGAACACGTGCACAACTTCAGTAAACATACTGCACATGCGTCCCCTCCCAAGTGCTGGCAGGCCACTGTGCCTGCAGACAGCCCACTCCCAAAAAAAACCAGAGGAGGAGAAATGGAAATCCTGGAACCACGCCAATGTATAAAACCCCAAGTCAAGGGCCTAGCAGGGCAATTGGATCTCTCAAGTCGCCCGCTTGGTTCTCTTCAAGTGCACTTTGCTTCCTTTTGTTCTTGCTCTACAACTTTCACTCCTGCTCTAAAACTTGAGCCCACGACTGTCAGGCTACCTTACGCCTCCCGGCCAAATTCCCTCCTCTCCTCCGGGGGGCAAGGATGGAGTTTGCTGCAGACCCATTGGATTTGCTGCTGATAACAGTTCCACCATTTAGGTTCCAGCACCAAGCAAACTAACACTCAACTCAGTGTAAATAGCCAAACAAAACTTAAGCTTAACCAATTAGAAACCACCAACTAACCTCTAACTGGGTCCTTTCTACTTTAACCAAGTATTTTCTTTGTGTTGCTTCTGTGAGTACCTTATAAAAGTTTCCCCCTTGTACCTCTGCAGTAAAGACCCAGTTGCTTGCAGTTTGGCACTGCCTGTTCATGAATTACCCTTGCTCAAATAAACTCTCTAAACTGCTAAGGTGCCTAAGTTGATTTCTTAACACATCTTTGCAAATTGTACGAAAACCAATGAACTAGACAACCTACAAAATTTGTTCACACTTTTCTGTAATCAACACGTTTTACCTCAGTCTACTATCTTTGGAATATGTACATCATCCTAAGTAAAACTGTATTAACCTAAGGATAGTTTAAATTTCTAAAACCAAATTTAATCTTTAAAAATTGATTTTTCAAAAGTCAATTAATTCATATGTATTCACCTGTACTAAAGTCATCCTCACAGAGTTAATGAGAATTCTGGACAGCAATGTAGTTTAATCAAGCTGCACTTTTGACCCATTTTCTTGTAACCAAAAGCCACAATATGCTAGATACTGTCCATTTGCATCTCCATGGTGCCTAAAAATAAGATTTTGAGTTAGAATCATACGGCTTTTAAGAATTGCTTAAGATGAGGCCAGGCGCGGTGGTTCACGCCTATAATCCCAGCACTTTGGGAGGCCGAGGCGGGCGGATCACGAGATCAGGAGTTCAAGACCAGCCTGGTCAACATAGTGAAACCCTGTCTCTACTAAAAATACAAAAAATTAGCCGGGCGTGGTGGTGCATGCCTGTAATCCAGCTACTTGGGAGGTTGAGGCATGAGAATCACTTGAACCCAGGAGGGGGAGGTTGCAGTGAGCGGCGATTGTGCCACTCCACTCCAGCCTGGGCGACAGATGAGACTCTGTCTCAAAAAAAAAAAAAATTGCTTAAGACATTTTTCAGGTTCTGGAATTATAGTAAAACAGCTGTCACCAGTTTATGACCTAAACTTTTAAAGACACCCTACAGAGGAATCAGTTTAAAGACACCCTACAGAGGAATCAAATCAGCACGACAATAGTGTCTTCATCTCCCTGTCCCATAGCTTCACCCCTGGGCTCTTTGACCAATCAATCCGCCCACTCCAAACCCTTAAACCCTAGCCCCAAACCCCTCGAAGATGGATTTGGAGTTTCCTTCCATCTCCTTCAGAAGCCCTACCATAAAACCTCTTCACTGCAACCTGGTATTGCAAGAAACAGCTCTGTTACAGTCACAGTACCTCAATGTAAGATAAATAAGCAGAAACACAGTTGAACCTCAGGATTCCTGAATTATTTGTGAATTTACCTACCAGCTGAAATAAGAGAGGTTGAGTGCATTGTTCAAGCCACACAGCTAGTAAGCGGCAACGCCAGCTGTGTGACTTAATCAGACAGTCACAGATCAGCCTAGGTCCAACGCTGATCATATAACAACAAAGTTCTGAAATTAAAAACTGGACAGCTACAACTAAAAATTCATTTTAAGAGACAGAAGATAAAGCCCCAAACATCCTCCAGAAGAAAGGGGGAGGAGGGAATTAGGAGATAAAAAGATAAAATTAAAGAATCAATCCAAGAGGTCCAGCATACAACTACCAGAAGTTTCAGAGAGAAAAGAAAAAAAAAAAAAAAGAAACTGGAGAGGAGAAAACGATCACAAATCTAGTAGAAAATTTCCCCAGAAACGAGGAAAAAATCTGAACTGAAGGGACCTAGAAAAATGAAAGAGACACATACAAAGGCACATCATTATGACTTTTCAGTATACAATGACAAAAAGGCTATCCAAAAAGCATCTTGAAAGAGAAACCAAGTCATGTATAATGACAACGAAACAGAAGGCATTAAATTTTTCAATACCAGACCTGGAAGCAAGAAATCAATGGGGTAACCATCCTCAAATTTTGGGTGAAAATCATTTGCAACCCCAAAACCTATTCAAATTATCAATCAAGTATAAAGGTAGAATATAAACAAACAGAGACATTTTCAGGTATGCATTAGCTCAAAAAATTATTTTTCATGCATTCTTTCCTAAAAAGCTACTAGAAAATGTGCTCTAACAAAAAAAGAATGGAAACTGAAAAAGATAATGACATGAGACCCAGAAAACAGGGTACAGAACATGACAGAGAAAGTACAACTTTCTGCAGAATGACAGCTGTTGAGAAAGAAGGAAGGTTCTGGAGTGGGGAGGGGAAGGAGGGGAAAAGCATTCCATTTGAACATGTGGGAAATACTACTGATGAGTGTAAGAGATTGTGGAACATCTGGTAGGGGGCACATAACAATGTACCAAAGCAGGCCAGGCATGGTGGCTCACGCCTGTAATCCCAGTACTTTGGAAGGCCGAGGCGGATGGATCACGAGGTCAGGAGATCAAGACCATCCTGGCTAACATGGTGAAACCTTGTCTCCACTAAAAATACAAAAAATTAGCTGGGCATGGTGGCAGGCACCTGTAGTCCCAGCTACTCAGGAGGCTGAGGCAGGAGAATCGCTCGAACCCAGGAGGTGAAGGTTGCAGTGAGCCGAGATCGCGCCACTGGACTCCAGTCTGGGCAACAGAGTGAGACTCCCTCTCAGAAAACAAAACAAAACAAAACAACAATGTACCAAAGCAACAGTAGGTAAGCTAAAAAGGCAATTATGTATTAACTTCAAAAAAATGAAGAATCGGCCGGGCACGGTCGCTCAAACCTGTAATCCCAGCACTTTGGGAGGCTGAGACAGGCGGATCACGAGGTCAGGAGATTGAGACCATCCTGGCTAACATGGTGAAACCCCGTCTCTACTAAAAAATACAAAAAACTAGCCGGGCGAGGTGGCGGGCGCCTGTAGTTCCAGCTACTAGGGAGTCTGAGATAGGAGAATGGCGTAAACCCGGGAGGTGGAGCTTGCAGTGAGCTGAGATCTGGCCACTGCACCCCAGCCTGGGCGACAGAGCCAGACTCCGTCTCAAAAAAAAAAAAAAAAAAAAAATGAAGAATCATGTAAGAATGAAAGTGTGGTCATATTACACTATTTAACCAGCAGAGAATAATGTTTATAGAGTCAAAATATAAATCCACACTACTAAGTCAACTAAATGTATTTCAATGGCAAGGAGAGAAAGAAATGGATGGAGCATCTACCATGGTTAATAATGTCTAAAAATGCAAAATCAAGAAATAGTTAATGAATGTTATTTAGAAATATGAAAGAAAATAACCAGGAAAATAGTGAAACAGAGTTGAAAGGAACCAGTTCTTCTTAAGTACTATTGACTTTTGAAACTAGACTGGTGATAAAATATTCTTCATAAAACAGTGTGGCTAGTATGTGAAAAGTGATTTAAGATGGGTTGGAAAAAAGACTAGTTAGGAGACTAATGCAGGCTGAAGATGAAGGTGGTGGTGGGCACGGAGAAGACAATATATATCTGATTTTTTTTTTCTTCAAGAATGAGTTTTACTCTTGTCACCCAGGCTGGAGCGCTATGGTGCGATGTCGGCTCACTGCATCCTCCGCCTACTGGGTTCAAGCAGTTCTCCTGCCTCAGCCTCCCGAGCAGCTGGGATTACAGACATGCGCCATCATGCCCGGCAAATTTTTGGTATTTTTTTTTTTTAGTAGAGATGAGGATTTGCCATGTTGGCCAGACTGGTCTCGAACTCCTGACCTCAGGTGATCTGCCTGTCTCAGCCTTCCAAAGGGCTGGGATTACAAGCGTGAGCCGCCATGCCCGGCCTGTAGATAAGGTTTTTAAAGAGGTAATTAAGGTTAAATAAAGTCATAGGGTGAGGGAGCATAATCCAGTGACTTATAAAGAGATTAGAACACACAAAGAAGAGACTATGGGAAGACACAAGGAGAAGACCACCATCAACAAGCTAAGGGGAGTAGCCTCAGGAGAAAATCAATCCTGCTGATCTCTGATTTATAGCTTCCAGAGATGTAAGAAAATGTGTTCAGGCGGGTGGATCGCCTGAGGTCAGGAGTTCAAGACCACCCTGACTAACATGGTGAAAGCCCATCTCTACTAAAAATACAAAAATTAGCCAGGTGTAGTGGTGGGCGCCTACAATCCCAGCTACTTGGGAGGCTGAGGCAGCAGAATAGCTTGAACCCGGGAGACGGAGGTTGCAGTGAGCCGAGATTGTGCCATTGTACTCCAGCCTGGGCCACAGAGCGAGACTCCAGATCAAAAAAATAAAAGAAACAAAAAGAAAATAAATGTGTTCGGCCAGGCACGGGTGGCTCACACCTATAATCCCAGCACTTTGGGAGGTCGAGGTGGGCGGATCACCTGAGCTCAACCCCCGCCTGACTGACCAACATGGAGAAACCCCGTCTCTACTAAACATACAAAATTAGCCAGGCATTGGGCCAGGCGCAGTGGCTCACGCCTGTAATCCCAGCACTTTGGGAGGCCGAGGTAGGTGGATCACCTGAGGTCGGGAGATCAAGACCAGCCTGGCCAACACGGAGAAACCCCATCTCTATTAAAAATAGAAAATTAGCCAGGCATGGTGGCGCAGGCCTGTGATCCCAGCTACTCAGGAGGCTGAGGTAGGAGAATCGCTTGAACCCGGGTGGCAGAGGTTGCAGTGGGCCGAGATCACGCCATTGCACTCTAGCCTGGGTAACAAGAGCAAAACGCCGTCTCAAAAAAAAAAAAAAAAAAAGATAAGAAAGAAAAGAAATGTGTTGTTTAAGCCACCCACCAGTCTCTGGTATTTTGTCATGGCAGCCCTGGCAAACTAATATCACACTCTAGTTTCTCTCTCAAGTCTGGTCTGATCCTTGCCTCCTCTCCCCAAGTTCCCGCCCCATCCTAGTCAAAAGATGAGGCTACTCCATCATCAGTTCTCCCAACAACAACAAAAAGTATTGATTACTTCATCATGGAGCTTTTAGTTCTTGATCATTCCAAACAACTAAGGTGTCCTAGTACAGGGGTCCCCATCCCTAGCACACAGGTCCCTGGCCCATGCAGGCAGCGAGCGGTACCATCTGAGCTCCGCCTCCTGTCTGATCAGCGGCACATTAGATTCTCACAGGAGCACCTATTGTGAACCTATGGTGAACTGCGCATAGGAGGGATCTAGGTTGCTCGCTGCTTATGAGAATCTAACTAATGCCTGATGATCTGAGGTGGAATGATTTTATCCCAAAACCATCCCTGCTCCGTCTGTGGAAAAATTATTCTCCACGAAACGAGTCCCTGGTGCCAAAATGGTTGGGGACTGCTGTCCTAGCACACTTCATCTCTCTTGTTCTTTAATGTTTCTGAAACTAAAAGCAGTTTTAGAAAAATTTGTATAATTAAACCATCAAATAGCTGTTTAGAGATGAGAGAACAATTTGGAATTCTGAAGTCACAGAGGTAAATTTGCCAAATATCCTAGCCAAGGTATGGTAGGGTCTACATGTCACATTCCCATGTCCAGGTAGCCTGCATTTTCAAACTAGAAGGGGTAATAAATGCTTTCCCTCCTTCCCCACATCCAAGCATATCACAAGGATTTTGTTCTCCTTACTTCAAAAACCTTAAACATCTACAATTAGTTCAATATTCTAATATTCTTCTGCTTGTTGACATCACAAGCAAAAAATTAAGAAAAGTTATTCAATTACTTTATCTCATCAGAAAAGAAAAGCTGTAAATTAGAAGCTTTAATCTGGTGTTATAGTAAGGCACAACAAATTTTAAACATACATAAAAGGCCAGGCGCGGTGGCTCATGCCTGTAATCCCAGCACTTTGGGAGGCCAAGGCGGGTGGATCTCATGAGGTCAAGAGTTCAAGACCCGCCTGGCCAACGCGGTTAAACCCCATCTCTACTAAAAATACAAAAATTAGCTGGTCATGGTGGTGGGCGCCTGTAATCCCGGCTACAGCTACTCCAGAGGCTGAGGCAGGAAAATCACTTAAACCCAGGAGGCAGAGGTTACAGTGGGCCAAGATCAGGCCATTGCACTCCTGCCTGGGCGACAAGAACGAGACTCCATCTCAAAAAATAAAATAAAATAAACCTACAAGTTTATAAATACATATATACGCATATGCACAAGTGCACACACGTCTTCCATAGTGTCACTAATAATTTGTACATTTATCGTCTAATGAACAAGCCCTATAGTATCTGTATGAATTCTGACCCCTTATTACATCAACCTGAACCCATACTTCAGTTTCATAAATATGTTTAAACTCACTGACATGTGTTCTATATACTTTTTAGATTTTCACAATTGCTCAGCCACTTTGCTAAGAGACCTGTGGTTATCAGCTACTATATATGTACGAAGAAATCAAAAAGATCTAAAATTGGGCTAATATTATCTTAAGAAGAAAGTTGAACGTCCTCTCATTCCAAGAAGGAAAATACGCACAGCATTCAAAATAGCACCATTATTATAGAACTGAGAGTTAGGTTACCTGACCCTGGAAGTTTAATATAGCCGGTGTTTTTAAGCTCTGCCTGGTCTCGACATCTCTGCTTGCAATTGAGTTTAAGCCTGAACTCTGAGTAAACAATTGAATGGGTGCTGAAAACCCAACTCTAGCCCACCCGCTGATGAAACGAAGGTGACACCTCTCATCATGAA
Source organism: Piliocolobus tephrosceles (assembly GCF_002776525.5). NCBI lineage: Eukaryota > Metazoa > Chordata > Mammalia > Primates > Cercopithecidae > Piliocolobus > Piliocolobus tephrosceles. Next base: position 157,317,378 of record NC_045438.1, read on the forward strand.
GGTAAGAATCTGTGCAAATGAAAAAGGACTAACCAATCACTTCACCTTCGAATGCAGGCCAAGGTTACAATCTGGGCAGCCTGTGGTGAGAATGAAATCAAGAGCAGACGCTGCCGGTGAAGCAAGACAGAGTTTCACTCAGTCAGGAAGCCCTGGAGCCTATCCTTTCCCTCCCCCAGGATGCCCGAGGGCCGGCCGTGGGTAAACGGCCCACCTCTGCGCTCAGCCCTAGAGGTTAAGGGACAACAGTTGATTTTAAGACACTTGTCCGTCCACGCCCTTTTTTAAACAAACAAAAAAACAAAAACAAAAAAACAGCAGATCAGCGACCCGGCGTGTGGAACTGCCCCGCGGCTGCCGCCCCCACTCACCGCAAACCATCAGCAGCAGGACGATCAGCAGAGTAGCCACGAACACAAGCAGGGTCAGCCCGACGCTGTGCCACATCTTGGGGGCAGAAGGGCGGACGGCTCGGGGCGGCGGGCGCGGACGGCGGTGAGCGAGGGCGGCCGCGCGTCCTGCGCTTCAGCTGCGGGCGCCAGGCGCCGTTGGGCGCCGGGGCGGCATGGGCGGCTGGCGCCCCCTCGGCAGCGCCCTCAGGGGGTGGGGCGGCGCAAAGGCGGGCACTGTGGGACCGCCCGCCCGCACGATCCCTTTCCCGCCCGGGTGGCCAGAGCGCTGGAGTCAGGCGGGCCGCAGGGCGCCTCTAGTCCCTCATCGCCACGGGAAGCCGAGGCCGCGGCACCCAAAGACCCCGGCGGTCGGATGCGCTTCCATGGCGGACACTGCGCGCCTGTGGGGAGGACAGAGGGTTAGCACGGGGACACACGGCGGCTACAAGGCCTTCGTCGCTGTCCACCCAAGTGTCTCTGAGACCCCAGGGAAGCCAGATGTCAGCGCCTCCCAGCCGCGGCTGCAGCGGCTTCTCCGCCCCAGGCCCCCTACCGCTGCGGCAGCTCATCACGGAGCTCGCCTCCTCCGCGGCGCGGGGGCGGCTGGGAGACGGAGTGCAGAGCCTGGTGGAGACGGGAGGGCGTTGTCTCGCAGGGACTACAACTCCCAGAAAGCACCGCCCACTCGGGCTTCGCTGCTTCCATCCTGGGGCCGCTCTGCCTTTGGTCTTGCTCCAGTCGCCTCAGTCGGAAGAAGGTGGGCTGGCCTTCTCCGAAGCCGCGGATTTGGCTTCCCGCACTGCTGAGGCGCCAGTGAGATTTCAACCATTACTCTGTATACGAAGTCGTTTTGTTTCTAGCGGTGATCGATGAAGTACGCCGAGGGAGGAAAGAGGAGGCGGCTGCCTGAAAAACTGGTTGCTCGTGCACCTAGCCTTGTTGCCGGGGGCGAAGGTTGGATATTTGGGACTTGGAGGAAACACTCAGGTCCCTCATTTTTCCCTTGCAACAGATGTTACCTTCTGTCTTTTCGTAGGTAAAGCATTTCAGAAATGGCCCGCGGGTGACTTAAGGACAGCAGCACTGCCCTCAAATCGCCTGCCTGAGTTGTAAGTTAGACTCAGCTGCTTCCTTGAGACCAAGCGACAGCTGACCCACAGCTTGGAGATTTTGCCGCACTGGCTTACACCTCTACGAAACAAGACACTTTCATAATCTCAACTATTCTGTCTCCACCTAAAATTAAAACTCCCCACGTCCGCCAGATTACATTCACTTGTTAAAGAGGTGCCCCGAGAAGAATAGAGGGTAAATTCCTTCTTTCAGAAGGAATCAGAGCCTTCGCGTTTTCCTGTGACTCTCTTGCTTCCTGAGATATCTTTCTACTCTTCTAGAAATTACAGTTCCCTGTCTTCTGTCTCCAAAAACAAACACAAAAGTTCTAAGCAGCAATCTCTTGATTTAATAAATGTATCGTGCCATACCGAGCTGCCCTACTATGTGAACTGTATTCCCTAAGAAGCAACATTAGGAACAGATACCATATGTAAAAATACATTAAAGGATAATTACTTGCTTTGCAACAGATTTAATATAGATTCCTGTGAAGAGAATGGACCCAGTGAAATTAAGATATATTGACCAAAAAATCAGTTTGTGCTTTTTTCATGGATGGTTCAATTATTTTGCATAAGTAAAGCACATTTTATTAAAAACCAGTTGAAAATAGCCGTCAGGGCTAGGCGAGGTGGCTCACGCCTATAATCCCAGCACTTTGGGAGGCCGAGGTGGGCAGATGACCTGAGGTCAGGAGATCGAGACCAGCCTGGCCAACCTGGTGAAACCCTGGTCTCTACTAAAAATACAAAAATTAGCCAGGGGTAGTGGTGGGCGCCTGTAATTTCATCTACTCGGGAGGCTGAGGCAGGAGAATCGCTTGAACTCCGGAGGCCGAGGTTGCAGTGTACCGAGATCGCGCCACTGCACTCCAGCTTGGGCGACAGAGAGACTCCGTATCAAAAAAAAAGAAGCGCCATCAGAAGAACTAAAACAATTTATTTTAAAGGACCTTTTTATCATTGATTCACATATATTGGAATACCTATAGAGGCCAGGCACTGTTCTAAGTGCTGTGGATACAGCAGTGAATAAGACAAAGTGCCTTTACTCAAGATGCTTATATGATGGTTGGAGAAAAACAGACAATAAGCATAAATAGAGAAATCTCAGGGACTGCTATTAATAATTCAGTCATGGAAATAAGCAAGACAGTGTGATAAATGTAGGTGTGTTATTTTAGCTTGTTGTGGGGGATCAGGGAAGGTCTTCCTGAGGAAGTAACATTTAATCTTGAGTCCTGAATGACAAGAAGGATTCATGGAAAGACCTAGAGAAGAACACACCAGGTAAAGGGAACAGCTAGTGCAAAAGCCACAAGAAGCAAATAAACTTGGCCATTGCTCTAAGCCTTGTCAATGGTTCTCAACTCTGGATGCACATTTCAAATCACCTAGGGAGATTTATAAATTACGAATAGCTAGACCTCATCCCCACACCAAATGAACAGAATCTCTGGGAGTAGGGCCTAATCATGGTTTTTATTTTTGTTTTTGAGACAGTCTCTCTCTGTCTGCCACAGCTGGTTGGGCGTGGTGGCTCACATCTGTAATCCCAACACTTTGGGGGGCCGAGGTGGGCAGATCACTTGAGGTCAGGAGTTCAAGACCAGCCTGACCAACATGGTGAAACCCCATCTCTACTAAAAATACAAAAAATAGCTGGGTGTGGTGGCAGATGCCTGTAATCCCAGCTACTCAGGAGGCTGAGGCAGGAGAATCGCTTGAGCCCAGGAGGCAGAGGTTGCAGTGAGCCGAAATCACACCACTGCACTCCAGCCTGGGTGACAGAGTGAGACTCAGTTTTAATAAAAATAAAATTTAAAAAATAGGCCCAGCTATTTCCCGAGTCTTTTTACTATTCTCATCCCTATAAAAAACGCTCTGCTCCCTCCTTTCTGACAGCCTCACTCCTATTTCTGCAATATCTGTCCACATTCCTCCTCAATAAGATCTTCCTGACTCCTGTTCACTTGTCTGTCTAACTCCTCTAAGCCAATGGCTTACTGCAGCCTCGACCTCCTGGGCTCAAGTGATCTTCCCACCTCAGCCTCCTGAGTAGCTGGGACCACAGGCATGCATCACTATGCCCTGCTAATTTTATTTTTTGCAGAGATAGGTTTTTGCCATATTACCTAGGCTGGTCTCGAACTCCTGTGCTCAAGTAATCTGCCCACGTTGGCCTCCCAAAGTGATGGAATTACAGGCATGAGCCACCACACCTAGTTATCAGTCTTGTTTATACATTGGAATTACCCAGGGAGCTTTAAAAACATTCCTAGGTTTTGGGCCGGGCACGGTGGCTCACGCCTGTAATCCCAGCACTTTGGGAGGCCAAGGCAGAAGGATCACTTGAGGTCAGGAGTTTGAGACCAGCCTGGACCACAAGGTGAAACCTCATCTCTACTGAAAATGCAAAAAAATTCAGCCAGGGGTGGTGGCATGTGCCTGTAATCCCAGCTATTTGGGAGGCTGAGGAGGGAGAATTTGTGGAACCCGGCAGATGGAGGTTGCAGTGAGCCAAGATCATGCCACGGCACTCCAGCCTGGGAGACAGAGCAAGACTCGGTCTCAAAAAAAAAAAAAATTTCCTAAGTTTCGTACCAGGAATACTGAAGGCAGGGAAGGAGGTATAGAGGAGCTGTCATTTTTTTAATGTTCTCCATGTTTTGATGAACAGACTTGAGAAACACCAGTGTAAATTACATTTAGCAATTGTGTGCCCACCTTGTGATGGCCCTTGGATTGTTTCATATTTAGCAATTCAAATATATATATATTATATATATATGTTCATATATGTCTTACTTCAGGCTGCTATAACAAAATACCTTAGATTGGGTAGTTTATGTACAACAGAAATTTATTGCATACAGTTTTGGAGGCTAAGAAGTCCAAGATCAAAGTGCCAGCAGATTCAATGTCTGGTGAAGGCTCACTGCTTCATAGATGGCACCTCTTGCTGTGTCCCTACAAGGTGGAAGAGGCAAGGGAGTTCACGCAAGCTTTTCAGGTTTGCTTTTTTGTTTTTGTTTTTGTTTTTTTCTGAGACAAAGTATCACTCTGCCGCCCAGGCTAGAGTGCAGTGGCACGATCATGGCTCACTGCAGCCTCGACATCCCTGGGCTCAGCTGATCCTCCCACCTCAGCCTTTAGAGTAGCTGGGTCTATAGGCATGTGCCACCACTCTCCTGGCTACTTTTTTGTAGAGATGGGGTTCCACCATGTTGCCTAGGCTGGCCTCAAACTCCCAGGCTCAAGTGATCCGCCGGCCTCAGCCTCCCGAAGTGTAGGATTATAGGCGTGAGCTACCACACCCAGTCCTTGAGCTTATTTTACAGGGCACTAATCTCATTCAAGAGGGTGGAGCCCTCATGACCTAATCATTTCCCACAAGCCCCACTTCTTAATAGTATCACATTGGGCATTGGGTTCCAACATAAGAATTTTGGGGGGACACCAACATTCAAACTATAGCAGTATAAATACACACATGTAAATACAAATATGTACAGATGTCTTCTTTCCCATATCTGATTCTTCGTGGGGGAACACTTACCTCTCCTCCTCTGCTATTTCCTTCCATGAGGGAGGCAGCTTAGGTGTTGTAATTACAATATGTCTGGTCTCTCTGTGCTCTTTTATCCCCTCTGTCCCTGGTCAGGGGAGGAGTGATTTACTTAACTGGTGCCTCTAGGAAAAACTGGGTTTGCAGAGCTCGACTTCTCCCACATTCCTCTTGAATCTGAGCTGCTTATGCCTTATATCCACATAGGCCAGCAGCGAAGGGAGGACCACACTAGTTGCTTCAACTTAGGTCCAGTCAACAGGCCTGACTGGCTCGCACGTTATTTTTTGTTCTCTGACGTAACCTTATTACTAAAGGTAATATTTTCGCCTCCAGATGTCTTACTTCTTGTTTTAATTTCTCAGTTGAGCAGCAGTATTGTTTTCTCTCAGCAATCCTATACTTATTTTAAGATAATTAAGAGAAGGAGCCATGTCTCATTAGATTGGTATGAAAACAGAGAGAGAGGAGCTATGGACTCAGCATTTATGTGTTATCACATAGTAGGTGCTTGTCAGATTTTGATCCAAATGTTTGATCTCTAAAGCCTCGCAAATTTTAGCCATTTGATCAGTAAATATTGTGGGAAGAATATGCTAAATGCGGGGTGAATACAAGGTAAGACAAGATTCCTGCCCTCATGGAAAAGCCAGTCCTACGCCAAGTATTTACCAAACACCTACATCTACTTTGTGCCACGCACTGTGTTTGCTAGTAGCAGTACAAAAATAAATATGGTCCCTGATATAAAATAGCCCAGGCTGGCTCACTATTTTTCAATGTTGACCCATCTGTGTATCGTGAAATTAATTCAGTGAGCGTCATGACCAGTACTTTAAGGACTAGAATAGAAGCCATAAATGTATATCACAAGTAGTAAGGGCAAATACTAATCATGGAACTTTTATTTCAGTTATTTATGTATGTGGGTGTGTGTATTAGTGGAGTGTGTGTGTGAACTGAGTTGCAATGCAAAATATATTCTTACTATGGCTTATAGTTTATAAAAAGATGGAAAATCCAGTCTAGTAAGAGGGAACCAGACATGTATATATATGACTTTTTTTCCTTTTTTTTTAGATGGAGTCTCACTCTGTTACCCAGGCTGGAGTATAGTGGCACGATCTCGGCTCACTGCAACCTCTGCCTCCCAGGTTCAAGCGATTCTCCTGCCTCAGCCTCCCAAGTAGCTGGGACTATAGGCGTGTGCCACCACGCCCAGCTAATTTTTGTATTTTTAGTAGAGACGGGGTTTCGCTATGTTAGCCAGGCTGGTCTTGAACTCCTGACCTCAGGTGATCCACCTGCCTCGGCCTCTCAAAGAGCTGGGATTACAGGTGTGAGCCATCATGCCTGGCCAACTATTTTAAATATTACTTTACATGTATAATACAGGATTTTTCAGATGTGATTGAGGCTTAGTAACTCTAAAAAAAATTGTAGTAGGTAATGTATTGAACTGACATCCAAACCCAGGTCAGTATGACTTAAAATAAAATTTTGTTTCCATTGTACCACAGACAGGAAAAGATCTGGGGAAAAGGAAAGACTGAGGGAAAAACCATGAGCAGATTCTTGAGGTCATGAGTACATTTGTGAGCGGGATGGTTAGGATGCCTAAGATTCCATGGAAAAGATAACAGTTCCTTTCAGTTCTGAAAAATTTGGAGTAGAGGGAGACCATGGTGGTTAAGCTCCTGCTCTGCAATTCAGCTCTGGCTTTGAATTCTGACTAACTTAGTTGAATCACTTCATCTGTGTAAGCCTCTTACTAATGTTTAATATAGTAACAATAAATTTATTATTACTAATAATAATACAGTTGACCTTCAAACAACATAGGTTTGAACTGCACAATTTCACTTACATAAGGGTTTTCTTCTACCTCTATCATTGCTAAGACAGCAGAACCCACCCCTACTCTTCCTCCTCCTCAGCCTGTTCAATGTATGGACTGCAAGGATGAAGACCTTTATGATGATCCACTTCCACTTAATGAATAGTAAATATATTTTCTAGTCCTTATGATTTTATTATTTTTATTTTTATTTTTTATTTTTTGAGACAGAGTCTCACTCTGTCACCCAGGCTGGAGTGCAGTGGTACGCTCTTGGCTCACTGCAACCTCCAACTCCCAGGTTCAAGTGATTCTCCTGCCTCAGCCTCCCAAGTAGCTGGGATTACAGGCACGCGCCACCACACCTAACTAATTTTTGTATTTTTAGTAGAGACGGGGTTTCACCATGTTGGCCAGGATGGTCTCGGTCTCCTGACCTCATGATCTATCTGCCTCAGCCTCCCAGAGTGCTGGGATTACAGGTGGGAGCCACCGTGTCCAGCATGATTTTCTTAATAACATTTTCTTTTCTCTAGCTTACTTTTTTGTATAAATAACATAATAGCATATAATACAAATAACATACAAAATACATGTTAATTGACTGTATATGTTATTTGTAAGGCTTCTAGTCATTCGTAGACAATATTAGTAGTTAAGTTTTTGGGAAGTCAAAAGTTATATACACGTTTTTGACTGCCTGGGGGGGTTTAGCATCCCTACCCCCACCTGCGTTGTTCAAGGGGGAACTGTAGTATCTTCTCCATGGAATCATTTTGAGAATGTAATGAGATACTACATAGAAAGAGCTTACCTAGCACAGTGTCACCCTGCACTTAGGATGTCATCAATAAATGCCATTAATATCTTAATAACCTAATTTATATATTTTTACTATTTTTTTGAGACAGAGTCTCGCTCTGTCACCTAGGCTGGAGTATAGTGGTGTGATCTTGGCTCACTGCAACCTCTGCCTCCCAGGTTCAAGATTCTCCCGCCTCAGACTCCCAAGTAACTGTGACTACAGGTGCACACCACCACACCCAGCTAATTTTTGTATGTTTTCATAGAGATGTGGTTTCACCATGCTAGTTAGGCTGGTCTCGAACTTCTGACCTCAAGTGACCTGCCCGCCTCAGCTTCCCAAAGTGCTGGGATTACAGGTGTGAGTCACCACACCTGGCCCTAATTTATTTTAATATAAGGGAAGGAACTGGGTAGCAGGACTGGTTTCACTAAATTCATTTTTACTTGATTTGGAAAAGAGTCTGTCAGAATTTGATCAGAAAGCCAGAACCACCAAAAGGGGCATGGAATACAGGATTTATTGTAGGAGTTAAGTCTCAGGCAATCGTGGGAGCTGACAGGACAGCCCAAACAGGCTGTTGTTTCCATGTCTACCGTTGAGCCTACAGTTGCTAAAACAGCAGTTGGGGAGGAAAGTTGGATGTCAACAAGGGCAAGGGCGAACTGGAAACTGCAAGGGCAAACTAGGACCAATGAAGACAATCAGACCCTGCAAAGACTAACTGGAACCAACACCCTCCTCTCCCCACTTCCAACCTTGATGCCGTAGGTAATGTGTAGAAGAAGCTTGTGCCCTTCACTATGGAACTGAGCACGCACTCAGTCCAGGAGTTGAAGAAACTGATGGGAGAGATCTGGCAGGAGCTGGAGTCTATTCGTTTCCTAGGGCTGCCATAGCAAAGTACCAGAGAAATGCGGTGGCTTCGACCACAGAAAGTTAGTCTCTCACAGTGGGACTCCAAAAGCAAGGTATTGGTCGGGCCATGCTCCCTCTGAGGGCTCTAAGGGAGAGTCCTTTCCAGCTTCTCTTGGCTGTGGCAATCCTTGGCCTTCCTTGGCCAAGCTGCATCACTCCAATTTCTGCCTGTACCATCACATAGCATTCTTCCCTGCGTGTCTGTGTTGCTGTGTCTTCACATGGCCTTCTTATAAGGACACTAGTCATGGGATTTAGGGCCTACCGTAATCCAATAGGACCTAATCTTAATATAACGAATTGCAGTTGCAAAGACCCTATTACCAAATAAGGTCACATTCTGACATTACTGGTCAATGTGAATTTTGACAGGACAACACTGCTCAACACAGTACATAGAGGAACTGTGGTTTGGGGTGCTTTCTCATGCCTATGAGGTGAGCTAGCTGCAGAGCACTGACAATATGCCTGCCCTTCACCAGTCACTAAAGCATTAAAAAAAATGGCAGCTGCTTCATTTCAACCTCTCAAATATCATCCAACATGTCTTTATTGGCCAACGCTGATCCAGAAACATAAAGGAAAGTAAATACTGGGAAATTCTAGTTTCACCAAATTGTTATAATACATGGTCACTACACAGTGAGAGTCACTGATGACTCTCAAGTCAAAAAGACTTGATGGGAACGTTGTTTTAAAAATACTGATCTGGCAGCAAAGTGGAGGAGAGATCAGGGGTAAGAAAAGATTGCAGATTCATTAAGAGATCGCTGACATAGTCAAAGACAGTGGTCTCTAAGTGCTTTTGATTATGCTTTTGGTAATCATAGACTAAATAAATTGGGCCAATCCTCTAGCTGAATCCAACTAAAAAGTCGGAATTAAAACAAAAATCTTTTTACAAACATCGGCTGGGCGTGGTGGCTCACGCCTGTAATCCCAGCATTTTGGGAGGCTGATGCAGGTGGATCACCTGAGGCCGGGAGTTTCAGACCAGCCTGGCAAACATGGAGAAACCCCATCTCTACTAAAAATACAAAAAATTATCCAGGCGTGGTGGCGGGCGCCTGTAATCCCAGCTACTCGGGAGGCTGAGGCTGGAGAACTGCTTGAACCCGGGAGGCGGAGCTTGCAGTGAGCCGAGATCGTACCATTGCACTCCAGCCTGGGCAACAAGAGTGAAACTCCATCTCAAAAAAAAAAAAAATCAAATAGCTAATGAGACAATGAGAAATAAGTGGGCCAAGGTTGGGGAGAAGATGGAAATAGAAAATCTTTAACAAGAACCAGGCATTTGGAGGTTCTTTTACCCAGGGAGGGCATTCAAAGGTCCTAAGAGAAGGCTGAGCAGTGCTTTCCACAACTCTGGGTTGACAAGGGCACAGCTGGAGTTGTGGGACTGGGGCTCTAGAGAATCCCAGGCACAGAGGGCTCAGACCCCAAAGGGCCTCACCACAGGAATAAAGGGGTGACAAAAATAAACCTGAAGCCTTGTTGGCTTTGACTGATCGGGCTGACCCAGAAAAGTTCAATTTCTGAAATTGGATTAGGGGAATCCTGGATTAGTATAGCCTTAAGACCTGGCAGAAACAAAGAAAGAAGCTCATCATCCGAGGCCTCAAATGATTTCTGCAAACACCTTTTCAAACACAATTTCCAGCACATATTCAAGTATTTTTTTATTGTATGCCATTCTTAAGTTAAAACAAAAATTTTGAGCACACATGTTTAATACACATTTGTTTACAAATTATCACACTTGTTACTTTATATTATGGAATGTACAGAAAAAGAAATGCTAGAGGATGAGATGAATATGAATAAAATATTTAAGTTTTTTAAATTTTATTTTTGTATTGCAAGAAGCAGTTTTGAGTTAAAATTATTTACGAAAGCCCAAAGACATACTTCATGATACTCGTACAAACTATTCTTTCCTGTTGGCTTTTGCTCCAGAGATCACAGCTGTGAAATACTGTGTAAAATAAAAGTAGGACTAGATTCAGAAAAGTACTCTACTTTTCTAATTTCCAATGGGTAGTATTTTTATTTTTATTGTTTTTTTTTTTTTTTTGAGACGGAGTCTCGCTCTGTCGCCCGGGCTGGAGTGCAGTGGCCGGATCTCAGCTCACTGCAAGCTCCGCCTCTCGGGTTTACACCATTCTCCTGCCTCAGCCTCCCGAGTAGCTAGGACTGCAGGGCCCGCCACCTCGCCCGGCTAGTTTTTTGTATTTTTTTAGTAGAGATGGGGTTTCACCATGTTAGCCAGGATGGTCTTGATCTCCTGACCTCATGATCCGCCCGTCTCGGCCTCCCAAAGTGCTGGGATTACAGGCTTGAGCCACTGCGCCCGGCCAGCCAATGGGTAGTATTTTTAGAAATATTTACAATGGAAAAAAAAAGTTTACTTTAAAACTTTAGTTAATTTGCAAGTCATCTCAAGAACCTCAAAAGGTAGAATTTTCTGAACGTTAAAAACACACAAATGCGCTGCATTTGGTGAAGGAGATATCTCCCCCACCTAAAACTTTATTTTTAATAGTAGAGAACATTTTTAATATCACTGTGTTAGTTTGCTGGAACCACAAAGTACAAAGAACCACAAACTGGGTAGCTTAAAACAACAGGAGTTTTTCTGTCACTCTTGTGGAGGCTAGAAGTCCAAAATCAAGCTGCTAGGAGGGCCATGGACCCTCTGAAGGCTCTAGGAGAGGATCCTTCCTTGCCTCCACCAACACTGGATAGCCCCCCATGTTCCCTGGCTAGTGGCAACATAAATGTAGTCTTTGGCTCCTCCTTACGTGGTCCTCTCCTCTCTGTGTATCTGCTCTCTTCTCTTGTTGTAGGGACACCAGCCATATAAGGGCCTACCAGCCGGGCACAGTACCTCACACCTGTAGTCCCAGCATTTTGGGAGGCCGAGGGAAATGGATCACCTGAGGTCAGGAGTTCAAGACCAGCCTGGCCAACGTGGTGAAACGCCGTCTCTGCCAAAAATACAAAAATTAGCCGGGCGTGTTGGTGGCTGCTTGTAATTCCAGCTACTTGGGAGGCTGAGGCAGGAGTATTGCTTGAATTGGGGAGGCAGAGGGTGCAGTGAGCTGAGGTCACGCCATTGCACTCCACCCTGGGAAACAGGAGCAAAACTCTGTCTCAAAAAAGAAAAAAAAAAAACCCTTATGACTTCATCTTAATTTAACTAATTATATCTGCAATGACCCTATTTCCAAATAGGAACTGAGGATAAGGATTTCAACTTAACTTTTTGTGAGACGTAATTCAATCAGTAACAATCACCAAATAGTCTTCATTACTTAAAAAAATCTTTTGAAAATGATTAATACTTTGAGGTTTAGCAGTTCAATGACCTATATTCACTTTATCTTAATACTTAATTTTGATATTTGTCATAATTTAAAAAAATCTATGACATAATAAGAAATATATATTTGGTCTCTTGTCTCTAGTTGTTGACACAGAGCCCCTAAAACTCTTGTAGTTTCCCAAGCAATAGGAGTACTAGGAGCATCTTTTATTTTAATATTTGGTCTTCAACTCTGTGATATGGTTTGGATGTGTCCCCACCCAAATCTCATGGGGAATTGTAATCCCTAGTGTTTGGGGTGGGGCCTGGTGGGAGGTGACTGGATCATGGGGGTAGATTTCTCATGAATGGTTTAGCACCATCCTCTTAGTCCTGTTCTCACAATAGTAAGTCCTCTCAAGATCTGGTTGTTTAAAAGTGTGTGGCATCTCCCCGCTCTCTTGCTCCTGCTCCAGGCATGTGAGATGTCTTACTACCCCTTTGTCTTGCGCAATAATTGGAAGCTTCCTGAGGCCTCCCCAAGAGCAGAAGCCACTATACTTCCTGTACAGCCTGCAGAACTGTGAGCCAACTAAACCTCCTTTCTAAATTACCCAGTCTCAGGTATTTCTTTATAGCAATGTGAGAATGGACTAATATGCTCTGGTTCCTGAGACAGAGATCCCACATCCTTTGGAAATTATTGGGATGTCCAAAAGGCGATGGCAATGTATTTTGTCCTAGCCAGGCAACTCTTGGTGGGCTTCTGAATGGAGCTGGTCACCAGAAAGACCAAGCCATGATTAGAAGCTTAGAACTTTCAGCTCCACCCGGCATCCTCTGGGGAAGAGGGAGGGACTAGTGACTGAGTTAATAATCAGTCATGCTTCCATGAAGAAGCCTCCACTAAATCCCTCAACTACCAGGTTCAGAAAGCTTCTGGGTTGGTGAGTACAACCACGTGCTGGGAGGTTGGCACATCTCAACTTCATGGGGACAGAAGCTCCTGTGCGGGGGACCTTGCTCTATGTACCTCTTCATCTGGCTGTTCATTTGTATCCTCTATCATATTCTTTATAATAAACCAGTCAATGAAGGTAGCATGTTTCCCTGAGTTCTGTGAGCAGTTCTAACAACTTATGGAGTGTGAGGAGAGGATGGTGGACAGCCCTGATGTACAGATTTATAGCTGATTGCTCACACATACAGTAGGCCCAGATCTGGCACTGGAATCCAAAGTGGGGCAGTCTTGTGGAATGGACCCATAACCCGTGGGGGCTGCACTAACTCTGGGTAGTTAGTGTCAGAAATGAATTGCAGGGCTGGGCGCGGTGGCTCACACCTGTAATCCCAGCACTTTGGGAGGCCAAGGCAGGAGAATCACCTGAGGTCAGGAATTCGAGACCAGCCTGGCCAACGTAGAAAAACCCCGTCTCTACTAAAAACACAAAATTAACTGGGCATGGTGGGCATGGTGGTGGGCACCTGTAATCCCAGCCACTCGGGAGGCTGAGGCAGGGGAATCACTTGAACCTGGGAGGCAGAGGTTGCAGTGAACTGAGATCGTGCCGCTGCACTCCAGCCTGGGCCACAGATTGAGACTCCATCTCAAAAGGAAAAAAAACAAAAGGAAATGAATTGTAGGACACTCAGTTGTTGTATAGAGGGTTAGAGAATTGGTTCTTGTGACACACACGCCCACATTTGTGTCAGCAGTGTGGTAAGAAATCATTTTTCTTTAATACCTCAAAAAAATGAAGAATTCCAAATGAAAACACTGCCCCTCTGACTGACTTTTGTCTTTTTCTTTTTTTAGACAGGGTCTCACTCTGTTGCCCAGACTGGAATGCAGTGGTGTGATCATGGCTCACTGTGGCCCCAAACTCCTGGACTCAGGCGATCCTCCCGCCTCAACCTCCCACGTCTGTAGTCCTGGCTAATTTTTTTAATTTTTAATTTTTGTGGAGACAGAGTCTCACTATGTTACCCAGGCTTCTGACTGACTTTTGAATTATGACACACTTTTTTTCTATCTCATCTACTTACTATACAAATATTTTTCTTGAAATTCAGCTAGCAAATTTCCATCTTTACTGTTACTTAGTTGTTCTTGGACACTAAATGGAATATGTTACATTTTTATTGTTTTTATAAATAAGTTAGAAATCCACAGAAACTCTGTTTAGCAAATTTTTATTTTTTATTTTTATTGTTCACATCAGGCAGGGAATGTGCCAATGTTGTAACAAGGCTCAAGGGAGGCACATCTCACATGTGGACGTGAAAACTCAATCATCAAGCTTATGAACCACAAAAGGATCTAGAAAAGTTTTAAACATATGAAACAATTCTGTGCCCATGCTTGTGTGCAGATAGGTGACACTGTTGTATAACTTTTTGACTTAAAATCATCTAATAGTGGAAATGCTTTCCAACATTCTTTTTCAAAACACTCTCTCAACTTCATGAACATAATGAAGGGAACAACACAAACTGGGGCCTTTTTGAGGGTGGAGGGTGGGAGGAGGGAGAGGAGGAAAAAGAGCAACTATTGGGTACTAGGCTTAGTACCTGGGTGATGAAATTATCTGTACAACAAATCCCTGTGACATGAGTTTACCTATATAACCAGCCTGCATATGTGCCCCCAAACCTAAAACAAAAGTTAAAAACAAAACAAAAAAACCAAATCCAAAATACTCTCTCCATAGGGTGCAATATTTCTAAACCAACTATTTTCTCATTTGTTGTTATGATATTCTTTTTAGCTTGAGGAAACATATGAAATGAGGTCATTTTTCCAAAAACATTTGTTACATGGTATGCTATAGAGACTCATTCTATCTTTTTGTTGCAGAAAACATCACTGTCTTAGTTTAGTTTCAGCTGCTTTAACAAAATGCTATAGACTGGGTAGCTTATAATCAACAGAAACTGATTTCTCAGAGTTCTGGATGCTGGGAAATTCAAGATTAAGTTGCCAGAAGGTGGGTGTCTGGTAGTAAGCGCCCACTTCCTCGTTCATAGATGGTACCTTCTCACTATGTCCTCACATGGTGGAAGGGCAAGGCAGCTCTCTGAACACTAATCCCACTCATGACCTATAGCCCCTCCCAAAGGCCCCCTTTCCTAATGCCATCACATTGGGGAATTAAGTTTCAACATATGAATTTTGGGGAACATTGACATTTAGAATCTAGCAGTCAGCCAATTCTGTATCCTCATCTTCTGGGATGAATGCTGTGATCCATCACCCAGTATATCCCCCTGTGATGTTGGTCTTGTTGCTCCAGGTATAGGGAGTGCTGGCAGGCATTTCAGGGACTGTCTTGGCCACACTGCTTCCTGGGGTGGACATCCAGTGACTATCCCATGCAGGAATATAAAGAACTGGCCATCTCAGCCCAACTCAGGACTACTCTGAAGGGCCATTCTAGCTCCAAAGCTCCTGTGGGTTCAGTCAAGAGTCCTGGCCTGAAATGCATCTCGACTTCTGTCTCTCCTCTGTTCGATTCCTTCTTCCCCCTTCCTTGTATGGGTGTTGAAACCAAGGATGAGCCCTAATAATCCTTCTGCAGAATGTGTCTCAGAATTTTCTTCCCAGGAATCTAACTTACGACACTTTCATCTAAAAGAAATAAAAAATATGTGTAACTTATCTTTAAGTACTTTGCCAAGAAAAAAGTCAGAAAACTCCTGGTGGTAAGAAAAGGTTTGCCTGGCCATTTTAGTGATGGCCTGTTAATTTATTTTATTTATTTATTTATTATTATTTTATTATTATTATTTTTTGAGATGGAGTCTCCCACTGTCGCCCAGGCTGGAGCGCAGTGGTGGAATCTCGACTCACTGCAAGCTCCGCCTCCTGGGTTCACGCCATTCTCCTGCCTCAGCCTCTGGAGTAGCTGGGACTACAAGCACCCGCCACCATGCCCGGCTATTTATTTATTTATTTATTTATTTATTTATTTATTTATTTATTTATTTTTAGTAGAGACGGGGTTTCACCGTGTTAGCCAGGATGGTCTCAATCTCCTGACCTCGTGATCCACCCGCCTCGGACTTCCAAAGTGCTGGGATTACAGGTGTGAGCCACTGCGCCAGGCCATGGCCTGTCATTTTAAAATCTTACTTTTACAAAATCAGGCCCATTGAAAACAACTCATAGCAAGGAAACAGCAATACAGAGTGATACACTGACAGTGGAACTCCTACCATGCCCTCAGGATCCTTTCTAGTATTCTATTTGACACGTGATCATCAAACATAAGAGACAAATTGAGGACCCAGTGTCTATCTTTATAGCAAATATTAAGAAAGCTTAATTTCTTATCTTTTAACATAAATACATATACTTTCTTATATTTTCTATGTCCTTAAAATACAGCATTAAATTGCAAAGTCTACTCATGTGGGCAAAAAGCCACAAGAAGTGAATGTAAGGAAGGCAGATGGGCACAACCCAGTGGGGCCAGAACTTATGAACTGTCTGTGCTGCTGAGGACATGGGAAGAGCCGAAGATAACTTCTAGATTGCTAGCTCGAGTGACTGAATGAAAGTCAGTGCCCTGAAATCTTTGACTTGGGGAGAGGAGCAAGATGGCATTTGCCATGCAGGATTTGGAGCGTGATGGTGGAACATCTGGATACAGGAGTTCAGTGGGAAGGTTCCAGTGTATGTATGCATGAGGGGCAATCAGGAGAGCTGCCAGGACTCAAGTGGCCATCTGCAAGCTTGGGAAAGTTAAAGCAAGGAAATGATGAGAGTATAAAGAGAGAAGATGACAAGCCCAAAGTAATGTTTTTAACAGATTAGGTCTAGCAGTAGTATTAAGGATATGCTGGAAAGGCCTCAGATCTCAAGGCAGCCTGCAGGAGGCTGTAGAGATGCAAATGTGGGCTAACGAAGTCCTGGGCAAGGACACAGGGAGGGCAGAGGGGTGGGAAAGAGAGGATGCGTTTGGGCAAGCTTTGTGACTAACAGGAGTAGGAACCAGGGAGAGGAGGGAGTTCATGTTTTCCTTTTAGACTTTATTTGGAAAAATACCTTTATTTTAAATACTCTGTGCCTTACTCCCATTCTGACGTTATGAAAATCCACATGCATATGAAGCCTTTATGGTTCAAGTTTTAGAAGTGGTTAAGCTGCAGTTAGGCACTGAACATACACCAGTTCCCTATGGCAATTTAGATGACTAACTATAGTAATAGATTTTTACCTACACAGACAGCAACGACATGTCATAAGCAAGAAGGCAAGTATGACTGATTCTCACTTCCTTCTGTGGTGTAATCACTCCCATGACAGGTAGAATATTTGGTTCTAGACCATATTTATAAAAGTTTAGATTGTAGCTGTTTAGGTTCACTTGTTAGTGTTTTGGGGGAAAGTTAACCAATTAGAACTTTGAAAGGGTATCTATACTATTATTTTCACAATTTAATAGGCAGAACATTTGAAAAAATGGATACCATATTTCCTTCCTTTAGCAGCTGAATCTATCTTTTTCTAAACTTCTATAAGCACCTTCCACTGACCTCCCTCCACCCCAAAAATGAGTAACAACAAAGAAAGGAAGACCATCATGCAAAAAAATACAAATTTCTCAAACATGTCATACTTTCTTTGGTGTTACACAGAATGGAGCCTGCATCCTTCCATTTAAACCACAAAAGCCCTGATTGTTACATTCCCACAGAAATGTGACATTATTGGATCTTCATTTTCTAGTACAAGATATAAATTTCTGGTAGAATGTTTTTCCCTCAGTATGGTTTTAGAATGCTAATCAGTTGGATAACTAAGTTATTGCAGGCCTGTTTGAATCAGGACTGAGGGGAAATTGCATTTGGGATTACCAAAAGCACTTTTATTGGACTTAATATTTACTATAGTTCAATATCAAGACACTGGTTTAGAAGTACTTATTATTATATTAATAAGTAATACGTATTATATTGCTACTCTTCTACTTTGTCATGAAATTGGAGTTAGGCTCAAACTTTACATTGTAATTTAAGCCTAGCTAACAGTAGCTAATACCATTCCTGTTGTGCTTGTCTACGATGTTAATTCATTCAATCTTCACCTCAATTCTATTAGGTAGGAACTATAGGCTGACCATCCCTAATTCAAAAATCCAAAAGTTTTGAGCACTGGTACAACACCACAAGTAGAAAATTTCACCCTTGACCTTGTGTACACAAACTTTGTTTAATGTACGAAATTATTTAAAATGTTGATAAAATGACCTTCAAGCTATGTGTACGAGGTATACATGAATCATAATTTTATGTTTAGACCTGGGTCCCATCCCCAAGATATCTCATTATGTTTATGCAAATATTCCAAAATCAAAAAAAAAAAAAAAAAATCTGAAATTCTAAATACTTCTGGTCCCAGGCATTTTGGAAAAGGGATACTCAACTAGTATTACTGTTCCCATTTCACAGATGAGGGAAGTGACGCACGTAAGGTTAAGTAAGTAGACTAAAATTCTACAGCTAGTACGTGGGATGGCCAGGATGCTGACCAGACAGCCTGCCATCAGTCCATGCTCTTACCCACGCTGCTCTACTGCCTGCTTAAGTGAGGGTTAAGTCGTTTTGAGGGAAAAATACTCCAGCCTGCCTTTATAAAATTCCAAAGTCAAACATGTACTTACATTGTAGATTAGGGGGAAAACAAGTGGTAGCTATAATAAAAAGTGCTCCTGGAAGACATAGCAAGCAGGTCTTTTCTGCCATCCAGCCTACCCTGGAATCCCACTTTCCAATATTCCATTTCACACAATAGAAACGCCTGTAATGCTAGCATTTTGAGAGGCCGAGGTGGGTGGTTTTCCTGAGCTCAGGAGTTTGAGACCAGCCTGGGCAACACGGTGAAACCCCGTCTCTACTAAAATACAAAAAATTAGCCTGGCATGGCATCATGCACCTGTAGTCCCAGCTACTTGGGAGGCTGAGGCAGGAGAATTGCTTGAACCCAGGAGGCAGAGCTTACAGTGAGCCGAGATCGTGCCAATGCACTCCAGCCTCTGTTCGGGCAACAGAGCAAGACTCCATCTCCGAAAAAAAAAAAAAAAAGACAAATGAATGCTTTAGGAACCTAAATGCAATACAATTTTATCACATTTTGACAATGAATAGTGATTTTTTTTTTTTTTTTTAAGACGAAGGCTGAAAAGGTCATCCAGTTCCAATTTTGCGAGCTGCAGGCCACCATGCGCTTGTGAAAAGCATTTTAAAAAATAGATTGCAGACTAGGTGTGGTGGCTCATGCCTATAATCCCAGCACTTTGAGAGGGAGGCCGAGGCGGACAAATCATCTGAGATCAGAAGTTCAAGACCAGCCTGACCTACATGGAGAAACCCCATCTCTACTAAAAATACAAAGTAAGCCAGGCGTGGTGGCGCATGCCTATAATCCCAGCTACTCAGAGGACTGAGGCAGGAGAATTGCTTGAACCTGGAAGGCGGAGGTTGCAGTGAGCCGAGATCACACAATTGCACTCCAGCCTGGGCGATAAAAGTGAAACTCCGTCTCAAAAAAAAAAAAAAGAAAGGATTGCTATAGAATGAATGTTATCAGAGTACATATTAATATTGTTTTATTTGTGGAACTTTTATTTATGTGCAAGATCGTAACCTCAAATATATTTCTCACTGTGGGTCACAAACAAAAACTCTGATATCTACTGATCTAGCTCACATTCACCTTCCAATAAGAGAGACGAGGCCTGAATCTTCACTCAACAATGGCTTGTCCACTAGATTTTAAGTGCATGCTTAAAAATTCAAGCCTCACACTTGTCACTTACTTTGAAAATGTTTATTGCCTTAGAGAAAATTCTGGGTTATATTTAATATTGTTACTTACCTTTTTAATTCATTGCCTTGAAATGTCCTATTTTGTTATCACCTGAAACTATATAGATTAAACTATAAGTGATTTATAAGTGAATACTTCCAAAAGGTAGAAAGTTTTTCAAGCAAAACAACTGCAACATAATTAGAAAGGATTACCAGAAATCATCTAGTCCCTTGCTATTCAAAGTGTGGGCCACAGACTAGCAGAATCAGCATCACCTGAAGCAGAAACTCAGGTTGCACTCCACGCCTACTCAATCAGAATCTGTATTTTCACAAGATCCGCAGCTCATACTTATGCACTGACCTCGGCTTTGTCCTCCTTACAAGTCAGGACTTGTGGTATTAGCAGGGGGAATAACGTTCATCAACTTAGATTTAATAGAACTTTCCCCCAAACTAGAAAATGGCAAAAGAGAATCGTAAGTACGCATTATATCTTGTCTTACATTTTGAGAGATATACATATGGGTGTAGCTATCTCTCTATATGAAGACATACACATATGTATACACACACATACCAACTAGTTTATTTGTTCATGACTATTTCACATCTGTTTTTCCAGCCCTTAGTGTAAATGTGTGAGAAAAACAGAAGTTGTCTGAAGCAAGCCTTCAACTTTAGATCAACATGTATGTTAGTTCGTTTTCATGCAGCTGATGAAGACATACCTGAGACTGGGCAATTCACAAAAGAAAGAGGTTTAATGGACTCACAGTTCCATGTGGCTGGGGAGGCCTCACCATCATGGTGGAAAGTGAAAGGCTCATCTCACATGGTGGAAGACAAGGAAGAGGGCTTGTGCAGGGAAACTCGCCTTTATAAAACCATCAGATCTTGACTGGGCATGATGGCTCACGCTTGTAATCCCAGCACTTTGGGAGGCTGAGGCGCGAGAATCATCTGAGGTCAGGAGTTCGAGACCAGCCTGACTAACATGGTGAAACCCTATTTCTACTAAAAATACAAAAAAACTAGCCAGGCATGGTGGCATGCGCCTGTAATCCCAGCTACTCAGGAGGCTAAGGCAGGAGAATTGCTTGAACCTGGGAGGTAGAGGTTGCAGTGAGCTGAGATCACGCCACTGTACTCCAGCTTGGGCAACAAGAGCCAAGCTCCATCTCAAAAACAAAACAAAACAAAAAAACCCTCAGATCTTGTGAGACTTATTCACTATCATGAGAATAGTATGGGAAAGACCCACCCCCATGATTCAATTACCTCCCACCAGGTCCTTCCTACAACACGTGGGAGTTGCGGAAGCTACAATTCAAGATGAGATTTGGGTGGGAACACAGCCAAACCCTATCAGCATGGTTATTTATATGGTCATCCTCTGGTCACCTAACTTACTACTCACACTTTTCACCTATTTGCCTACCCACTCCAACTTACCTCCCTATTCCTTCCCACCTCCCTTCCCTTTCTCTGTCTACTTTCTAGGGTGTTCTCTCTCAACCCAAGCAAAGCATTAACTTCCTGGCCATTCTGCTCTTAGAAGTGTGCCTCTACATGTATTTGCATGTACGAATGTAACCTTACTAATTTGGATCTATGAGAGATCTAATGAAATTTATAGTATAATGAAATGTAATGATGAATTTCACTTCAAAGTGCCCTACTGGGTTCAAAGCAATGATCTAGGAAATACCGGGGGTCGGAGGAGGCCAGAGGAAGGAAAGAAGATATTATCCCTTTTATATTTTTTACAATCTCATGGTGCAAAGAAGTGTGAGATGTCTTTTGTAGAAATGCAGATGCTATGTTACGGAAGTGTAGAGGAAGTAGAAGCAGAATTCATGTTGAGTGGGGATGAAAAAAGAGAAAGCTTCCCAAAGGATGTGGTCTTGCATTGGTATTTTAAGAATAAATGGCATTTCCGGCTGGGTGCAGTGGCTCACGCCTGTAATCCCAGCACTTTGGGAGGCCAAGGCTGGCGAATCACCTGAGGTCAGGAGTTCGAGACCAGCCTGGCCAACATGGTGAAACCCTGTCTCTAATAAAAATACAAAAATTAGCTGGGAATGGTGGCGGGTGCCTGTAACCAGCTACTTGGGAGGCTGAGGCAGGAGAATCGCGTGAGCCTGGGAGGTGGAGGTTGCAGTGAACTGAGACCACGCCACTGCACTCGTCTGGACAACAGAGTAAGACTCTGTATCCAAAAAAAAAATAATAATAAATTAAACAAATAAATGGCATTTCCATAGATGGAGAAAGGAGAAGTGAGAAAAAGAAAAGGCCTTTCAAGTGAACATGATACATATTCTCAGGAAACAATCAGTATCACAGAGCGTGTAAGGATGAAATTGAAAAAACAGACAGAGCCCACTTAGAGAAACTTACATATCATGCTTGGGCACTAGGTTTAATTCTAGAGCAAAGAAAATCCAATCTTATTATATCCAACCAATTATTTCTTCTCCCAAACACAGCAAGAGCAATTTTGTTTTGAAATGCAGAGCTGAGAGTGTACTGCCGATCCCATCTACCCTGCTTCCATTGGCCTCTTTTTACCAGCTCCCACTATTCTAAAGTAAAAGAGCAACACTCCCCCTGATCTCCTTACTATGGAATCTTGTTTATCTTTCACTCATCCTTTCTGGATGCAGAGTGGTGCACCTGCTGCTTTCCGTGTGTGCAATGTTTCTCCTCCACCAGCCCACCCCTCTCTTCAGCTGGTTAGCACTGTCCACCGAGTTCAGGTCATCTCAGCCCAAATATTGCTTTCTAACTTAGTTGGCTAAATTAGGTTAACATAGTCATATAATTAAGATAGTCACATAGAGTACCCTTTCAAAATACATATCACAGTTCATAATTATTTATTTAATTAATTAATTTATTTATTTTTCTGACAGGGTCTCCCTCTTTTGCCCAAGCTGGAATGCAGAGTCATAATCTCGGCTCACTGCAACCTCCGCCTCCCGAGTTCAAGCAATTCTTGTCCCTCAGCCTCCGGAGTAGCTGGAATTACAGGTATATGCCATCATGCTCAGCTAATTTTTGTATTTTTAGAAGAGACGGTTTTCACTGTGTTGGTCACGTTGGTCTCAAACTCCTGACCTCAAGTGATCCACACCCGCCTCCCGGCCTCCCAAAGTGCTAGGATTACAGAGCATACAGTTCATAATTAAATACTTACTAACCTCTTCATTTGGTGAAAGTCTGTTCTCCAATAAGACCATAAACTCCCTAAAGACAGAGATATTGTACGGTTTGGATGTCTCCTCCAAAAGTCACATTGAAATTTAATTGCCACTGTAACAGCATTAAGAGGTGGGACCTGTAAGAAATGATAGAGGCTCTGCCCTCATAAATAGATTAATGCCATTCCCTGGCAATCATTAAAAACTCAGGAAACAATAGGTGTTGGAGAGGATGTGGAGAAATAGGAACACTTTTACACTGTTGGTGGGATTGTAAACTAGTTCAACCATTATGGAAAACAGTATGGCGATTCCTCAAGGATCTAGAACTAGATGTACCATATGACCCAGCCATCCCACTACTGGGTATATACCCAAAGGATTATAAATTATGCTACTACAAAGACACATGCACACGTATGTTTATTGCGGCACTATTCACAATAGCAAAGACTTGGAATCAACCCAAATGTCCATCAGTGACAGACTGGATTAAGAAAATGTGGCACATATACACCATGGAATACTATGCAGCCATAAAAAAGGATGAGTTTGCATCCTTTGTAGGGACATGGATGCAGCTGGAAACCATCATTCTTAGCAAACTATCACAAGAAGAGAAAACCAAACACCGCATGTTCTCACTCATAGGTGGGAACTGAACAATGAGCTCACTTGGACTCGGGAAGGGGAACATCACACACTGGGGCCTATCATGGGGAGGGGGGGAGGGGGGGAGGGATTGCATTGGGGAGTTATACCTGATATAAATGATGAATTGATGGGTGCTGACGAGTTGATGGGTGCAGCACACCAACATGGCACATGTATACATATGTAACCTGCACGTTATGCACATGTACCCTAGAACTTAAAGTATAATAAAAAATAAATAAATAAATAAATAAATAAATAAAATAAAATAAAATAAAATAAAAAAAGAAATCACACACAACACTTCCAATTCACTGGCCAGATGTTGGTCTCATATGCACCCCAAAATGCAAAACAATTTCGGAAATGTAATTTATCTGGCCTACTGTTACTCTAAATAAAACCGAGATATTGTTACTAAGAAAGAATAAGAGATTAGAAACTACATGGAAGCCAACAGTCTCTGCTACAATGGATGTCATATAACCCTGGGGAATTTAGAAATAAATAAGTAGATAATAAAGTAAACTAAAACCACATTATTAACTTGGGAGTTATAAATAGGAGCATATGTATATATTTGGTATTTTAATATTTTTAATGCATAAGACAATTTGGCATATTGGAGCATCAAACAAATGAGTTCTGCGATTCCCATTTAAATTGTATAATTAGATAATTTATCAAACTTTGCACTTTAATTTCAAAGGCATAAGAGAATTTTCCTAAGTTTAGAAATAGTATCAAGGCATTTAAACAAAAAAAACTTTTGTCATTATACTTGAAAATTTAACTTATTGTATTTCTTAAAATTCACTTAAGAAATTAAAAAATTTTATTTGTTATTTAGTTTAGGGTCTTAAAAAATGAAGTATTTTAAATTTATAAATTCGGTTTAAAATATTTAAGCAATTTTAGTTAATTAGGTTTTGAAGACCTGCTTGAAAGTGATTGCTGAGATATGTTTTTCTAAGTTGAATGTAAATGATAGAGGAAAAAATATATCTGTAATAAATCAAGTATTAATTTGAAAATCCAAAAAAAAAAAAAAAAAAAAAAAAAGATTAATGCCATTCCCTTGGGAGTGGGTTAGGAGTGAGTTCCTGATAAAATGAGCTCGACTCCCTTTCCGCTGCTCTCTCACGGTCTCTTACCCTTCCAGCTTCCACTGTGGGTGACACAGCAAGAAAGCCCTTATCAGATGATCAGCCCCTCGACCTTAAACTCCCTAGCTTCCAGAGCCATAAAAAATACATTTCTTTTCCTTATAAATGACCCAAACTGTGGTATTCAGTTATAGGAGCATAAAACAGACTAAGATAGGAGATAATGGGTTTAGCTTAAAATGGGATTCCCACCACTTAACACTTTGTCACATGGTTTGCTGAATGAATGAGTAGGAATGACATAATGTGGACTGAGATTTGGCAGATGAATCAGAAGATACTATAGAGAGACTGGAGGCTGTAAGTGTGCTTGCCCACAAGAATATATGGTGGGGAGGCTGTTTTGAAGAAAGGTATAATACTACAAATTTCTAATTTCCTTTTTTTTTTTTTTTTTAAAGAGATGGAGTCTTGCTCTGTCGCCCAGGCTGGAGTGCAGTGGCGCAATCTCAGCTCACTGCAAGCTCCGCCACCTGGGTTCACGCCATCCTCCTGCCTCAGCCTCCTGCGTAGCTGGGACTACAGGTGCCCGCCACCGTGTCTGGCTAATTTTTGTATTTTTAGTAGAGACAGGGTTTCACCATGTTAGCCAGGATGGTCTTGATCTCCTGACCTCATGATCCGCCCGCTTTGGCCTCCCAAAGTGCTGGGACTACAGGTGTGAACCACCGCACCCGGCCTACAAATTTCTCATTTTCATTAAGCACATTTCTACTTTTTCCATGTGTAAATTACACTCACATTAATAACTATGTGAACATGTGTATGTCTGCCTAGGGGATCTGCAGGAGACAAACACCACTGGTGCATGGACAGTGTGTGAGAAGGCCAGTTGGCCTTAAAAGGAGAGGCCTTAAAAGGCCTTAAAAGCTTAAAGGAGAGGCTTCTTTTAGTACAGATTTTAAATAACATTCTCCAAATCCTATATTTAAGACACAAGTCAGAATGATCACTTTGGCATAAATCACCCATATTTATCAGAAGTGTATATAGTTTCTCCAGCAGAGGGTGCTAAAATATAAATTTGACACAGTGAAGCCAAGCATAAATTTATTCAACAGATTTGTCAACTCAGTCTTTATTGTCAGGTTCTTGCAGCAAATCTAACCAAAAAGGGCCAGTCTTGTAGATTATGAGCATGGGAGGTCTTAGAACCAAAGTTTTACAAATGTGAAATTTTTAATATTAAATTTTAAATACAAGAGCAATTTCTTCCATTTAGCTTGCTATGATACTTTGCAAAACTTTTAGTTAATGTTTGTTGGGGAAAAAACCTGTTATAAGGGGCTATATTATATGTTATATACATAATATTTATATATTATGCTATATAATGTAAGTCATCAAAGGACTAGAAAACAAGCCTTTTTAGAAAGATGGGCAAAATTATCATTAGTCCCTCCAATTTGTAGAGGGTGAGTGTTTTATCACACTCACCAAGCCAAAATCTGAAGTTATCTTAAAGGTTATGCAGAGGTTCATTTTAATCCTCAGAAGCCTTTTTTGTTTTGTTTTGTTTTGGAGACAGTCTCGCTGTCGCCCAGGCTGGAGTGCAGTGGTGCGATCTCGGCTCACTGCACGCTCCACCTCCCGGGTTCACGCCATTCTCCTGCCTCAGCCTCCTTAGTAGCTGGGACTACAGGCGCCCACCACCACACCTGGCTAATTTTTTGTATTTTTAATAGAGACGGGGTTTCACTGTGCTAGCCAGGATGGTCTCGATCTCCTGACCTCATAATCCGCCCACCTCAGCCTCCCACAGTGTTGGGATTACAGGCGTGAGCCACTGCACCTGGCCCCTCAGAAGCCTTTTAAAAAGCCTATATTTCAGTCAAATGAGGCTAGGTAATGCTGCAATAACATTCCACCTCAAAGTTTCAGTCACTTAAAAAACATCCAGGGTTGATTTCCACCTCGTGCTGCATATCTATCACAGAGTTGGCTGGGGGATCTACCAGGTGAATTAGACCAAAGAAGCAGCCGTCACCCAGAAAGTCACCAGTCACTGTGGCAAAGGGAAAGCAAAGCACAGGCAATCATGCATTGACTCCCAAAGTGTGTCTGGAGATGGCATCCATTTCCTTCACTCACACTGTCCTAAGTATACAGCAAATCACATGCCCACACCTAACTTCCAGAGTTCAGGAAATGTACTACTATTGTGGATCTTGGAGGACAACCAGAAATATTTAATGGACAGCACTAAGACCTATTACATGTTATAAATGTGGTAAGAAGAAAATAAAACATATAAGTGTAAAAATTTTTTTAAAATTTCATTAGAAATAATATAGCAATATTGATTTATACGTTATCCTTATATCTTCGAAGTAAGGGCCTGTAGGCTTATTATTAACTCAACTTTCATCCTTAGTGACAAGAATTGCCAGCATGGATAATGAAAATATTTTGCTTTTGAATTCATTACTACATACGGTTTGGAGAGGAGGAGTGGGTCGTCGATTTACTCCTCTACTTAGGTTTGTCTTTGATTAACGTTAAACCTACTTGACTTTCCTGCGAACATAACTGCAAGATGTGAGAGGAGGCAGGAAAGGAGACACTAGGCTTGGGATAAGGTCAGGCAGCCGGAGCCTGAGCTTCTGCTGCTGACAGGTGACAAAACAGAAATGAAAACTTTGCTGCTTAGCACATCCTTTTTGCTTAGCCTCGTGAAGCCAGAGAAGCAGGTATGTCTAACAAACATGTAAAATGAAGTAAGTAGTCCCTCCAAGTACTAGGAAGGAGAGCTTTGTTTCTTAGCGCACCCAAAAGGAATCTCAGATGGATCTGCCACTAAGCACAAAGTTTGGCCGCCTTGTGCAGTGATAGCTGCTCACTGCTCACCAAGAACAATGCAGGGCTGCAGTCAGGTAGTAATCAGAGAGGCACAAAACAGGTTATCTTGGGAACCGAGGCTTTCCTGCCAAGGTAGATCTGGAAAGTTGCCTGAGCTAAACAGATAAGAGGTGGACAACATGACCTTGACATCAGCACCCCAACCTGGATCCTGCCTTTCAGGCAGTGAAGACAGGGTCAGAGTTTAGGTCCTATCTGCCTATGTCACAAGTTGCTGAGTTGGGGAGAAAACTTCAACGAATGCTTTGTGCATTTCCACACAGTCAACTGGGAGAAAGAGAAGCCCCAAAGGAACTTCATTAGAATGTGGTATCACACTTTAATACTCATCATCTTCAATCCTCATCTGCCTACACTTTGCTAATATCCTTCTCATCATTCAAGGGCCTTGCAGATCCCACATTCTCCAAAATGCCTTCCCTAACCCTCCAAATCAGAAATCCCTTTCTGCCTCCATCACTTTCTGTCTACAGCTCTACTACAGACTCCCGACAGCCCGCTTTTTATTCAGTCTGCTTTTGCGTCTGTTTGTCTCCCGCCACCAGCCTTTGGCCTGTGAGCAGCTGGAGGGCAGAGATCAAATATCATTTATCTGTGGATTTTGCTCAGCTCCTACCCAGTTCCACGTGCACATTTGATCTAGATTGATTTAGATTGACTACATGGCCATTTTATGACAGCATTCAATTTTTTTTCGTTAACCTAAGAAAAATTTCAAACACCCATAAAAGTACTGAGAATAACATAGCACTCACTCAGCATGGCATTAACTTCTAATACGTTTACTCAGGCAGCATAGCCTAGAGGTTGAGAACGTGAGCTCTGGAGTCAGAATGACGTGGTTCAGCTCTGTTTCTTATTACTTCACCTCTGAAGTCTCAAATGGGAGAGTTTTTCTATCTGTAAAATGGGGCTGAGGGTTGTTACACAGATTAACTGAGATAATATATGCAAAGCACTATGAGTGCCTGGTTCATAGAAAGGCCTCAAAAGGCAGCTACTACTAGTGTCACAAGTATTACCATAAACTCTTGAGACTGAGCTTACGGTCCATACAAAAAGGGACTGTATATCCAAGCACAGGAATCACAAAAGTTGAAAATTATATGGATTAAAAACTATCTGATGAGAAAAAAAGACGTTACAGATCAAAATAAAATTAAGAGACATATCAATCAATTACAATTATAGGCCCTTATATAGATCCTATTTCAAACTAAGTAAACACTGACTTTATCTGATGTTATTGGGAATCACTGTTAACTCTTAAAAGTGTAATAATGGTATTGCAGTTATGGTTTTTAAAAGTAGGAGTCCTTACTTTTGAAAGATACAACACATCCTGATATGTTTACAGATAAAAATATGGCATATGGGATTTGCTTTGGAATAATATAGGAAATACAGTATTGCCTATTTTTAAATAATACAGGAAATAACTGGGGGGGGGGTTTAGATAAATCAAAGTTACTTGTTGAGTTGGTGTCTTAGTCAGTTCAGGCTGCTATAAAAAAATACCACAAATTGAGTGGGTTACAAACAACAGAAATTTACTTCTCATAGTCCTGGAGACTGTGAAGTCCAGGATCAAGCATCTTCAGATTCTGTGTCTGGTGAGAGCCCATTTCCGAGTTCACAGATGACACCTTTTAGCTGAGTTCTCATATGGCAAAAGGAGTGAGCTTAGCTCTATTGGGTCTCTTTATAAGGTCATGAATCCCAATCATGAGGGCAGAGCCCTTATTATCTAATCACCTCCCAAAGGCTCCACCCTCCTAATACCATCACCACGGCGTTTAGAATTTCAGCACATGAATTGTGGGGGAATACCTCCCTGACTATATTGTTGTGGGTCCGTTTGCCTATGGGAAGCAGTCTCTGACATGGATAACATTTGCTGGGGAGTGCTCTTGGGATCAATGTCTGTGAGGGAGTGAGGAAGCAGGACTGGCCAGTGATGGGGGGGACTCACTCCGTGCTATGGGGTGCTCCAGAAGCAGCATAGGGAGCTGGGCCCTCCTATCCTCACATGACCAGTCACCAGATAAGAGCATAACCAGGACAAAGAGGTGGTATAACTTCCATCAAGGCAGCAAGACTCTCCTTTGGCCTAGGACAAGGGAAGAAACACACTTAGCTAATCTGAAGTCAAGACTGCAGCAACTGGCACAATAAGTAGCTGAAAAATGATGAATATTAGTAGCAAAAGACTTTACTTATTCCACCTGAAGTACAATAATTACATTTTAAACATCCTTAATAAAGATTGCCTGATAGCAGATATTTTATTTTTGTATGTATTTCAGGAAGTCATCTTTCTTTTCATTACTCTATCTCAGTTACTAGCTTGAGGGAAAACATATCATTCTACAAAACAAGTGCAAGTGACTGAGCCATGCTTCCTTAGGTTGATAAACAGCTTTCTCTTGAAACCTTCTTTGAGAAAAAGCTAGAGGAAGTAAATAAAAACATTGAAAATTCCTGGATGGCCACCTTAATGAACACATTATCTCAGCCGGTTTAGTTTTCTCCAAGGCTGACTGGCAGACTTCTAATTCCATCTCACGAGGGAGCCTCATCTTGCTAATCCCAGAAACAACGCCCGGGCCATCTGTGTGCATCACCAGCTAAAGGCTTGCAGCCAAAGGGCAGTGATTGAGCTTTCACTGAGGATGAAGCAGCATTTACTCTCTTTTGCCACAATCTACAATACAGTTTGAAATTTGAATGAAGAACAAATATTAAAAAAGAAAAAAAGGAAGAAGGAAAGATTTTGTTTTCTCTGAATAAAAAATGCTACTAGATCCTGAATATCTGAAGTCTTGGTAAGATTACCTGAAGAGAAAGTGTAAGTTATATTTCACGGAACTCTGCTAGTTGAATGTACATAGAAAAATTATTATTGCTAGTCCATACCATCAGCTAGTGGAGACTTATTAATCTCTCTTTTTTTTTTAAGAGAGAGAATCTCGCTCTGTTGCCCAGGATGGAGTGCAATGGTGCAGTCTCAGCTCACTGCAACCTCCATCTCTCAGGTTTAATCAATTTTCCCACCTCAGCCTCCCAAGTAACTGGGATTATAGGCATAGGCCACCATGCCCAGCTAATTTTTGTATTTTTAGTAGAGGAGTTTCACCACATTGGCCAGGTTGGTCTTGAACTCCTGACCTCAGGTGATCCACCCGCCTTGGCTTCCCAAAGTGCTGGGATTACAGGTGTGAGCCACCACACCCAGTGCCCACTCCTTTTTTTTTTTTTTTTTTTTTTTTGCCAGGGTCTCCACGCTGTTGCCCAGGTTAGAGTGCAAAGGCGCAGTCTTGGCTCACTGCAACCTCTTCCTCCTGGATTTAAGCAATTCTCCTGTCTCAGCCTGCCAAGTAGCTAGGATTACAGGCACACGCCACCATGCCTGGCTAATTTTTGTATGTTTAGTAGAGATGACGTTTCACTATGCTGGCCAGGCT
Organism: Piliocolobus tephrosceles; assembly: GCF_002776525.5. Classification (NCBI taxonomy): domain Eukaryota; kingdom Metazoa; phylum Chordata; class Mammalia; order Primates; family Cercopithecidae; genus Piliocolobus; species Piliocolobus tephrosceles. The sequence continues at coordinate 157,348,478 of NC_045438.1, forward strand.
GGTCTCAAACTCCTGACCTCAAGTGATCGGCCTGCCTTGACCTCCCAAAGCGTTGGGATTATAGGTGTGAGCCACCGTGCCTGGCCAGAGACCTAAGAATCTTGATTTACAGTGAGTACAAGAGCGAGCCCTGTGTAACTCCAAGTTTCTCACTCTTACCCAACGTCCTATTGAAAGATGGGGGAGCAGTTCAACTTGGGTGCAGGCCAAGGGGGTTCCTTGTTCATTAAGTATATAAACAATTTTTTTTAACTGCACTAAACAGTTGTCTGGCTTTTCTTACCACTATGTTAATAGGTCGGGAATCTGGGCAGCAATCAGCTGAGTGGTTCTTCTGCTTTGTGTGAAATCAGCTAAGGTCATTCCTGCAACTGAATTTAGAGGGTAGCTGGACTGAGATGGAAGGTCCAAGAAGATTTCCCTCACGTCTCGCATCTGGTGTTCCTTCATGTAGCGTTTCTCTCTATAGTGTATCTTACAACTCAGTAGTATGCTTGAGCTTCTTTACATTAAGGTGGCTGGCCTCCTCAAGAAAAAGCAGAAGCTGCTAGGACTCTTACAGGCTAGACTCAGAACTTAACTTGCATGTAGTTACTTCTACCACAATCAATGGTCACAGCAAGTCACAAGATCAGCCCAAGTTTAAGGGAAATGAAAGTAGATTTTACCTCTTGATGTGCTTGCAGGGAGAAAGGGAATTAACGGCATTCATCTCTAGAGATTTATTTATCTCAGGTAAAATAGTTGAAATCTCATGTAAACATGAGCCAAAAAAAAAAAAAAACAAAAAAAAAAAAAACAGATAATTCATTACCTGAGACCTGTGCTACAAAAAATAGTCAGGGAAATTCTACTGAGGAATATGATGCTAGGCAGAGAGTTGGATCTGCACAAAGAAATGCAGATCTCTAGAAATGGCTAAGCTGAAAGTAAAATCTTAAAAAAAAAAGTTTTAAGTTGTTCTAAAGATAATCGATTATCTGGAGCAAAAATAAGAGTAATGAATTATACAGTATTATGGCACATAAAAAGTAAAATGCATGCCAACAATAGCACAAAAAGTAGAACTGGAAAATTGGGAATATACTGTGGTAAATTTCTTATGCCATATGAGAAGCAACATTATTTGAAGGTAGACTGAGATTAAAGATGAAGGCAGCTTAAGTATATAGAAGACCAAATATCACAAACAAGCGTGACTTAGCTGACACTGGGTGAAACCAACATTCCACCCAACAACAGCAGAATACACATTCTTTTCAAGCACACACAGAACATTGTTCTGTTGTTTTCTGATGTCTTTGTCTGATTTTGGTATCGAGATAAAGCCAGCCTCAGTAATGAGTTGGACAGTCCTCCCTCCTCTTCTATTTTCTGGAGGAGTTTATGTAGAATTCATGTTATTTCTTCTTTAAAAAACATTTAGCAGTACATATATTTGAAATCATATGAGCCAGAAGTTTCTTTCTTAGAAAAATGTAAAATATGAATTCAACTTCTTTAATAGACATAGAGCCACTCAGGTCATTTATTTCTTTTTGAGTGACCCTTGGTAATTTGTGTCTTTCAAATAGTTTGTCCATTTTATTGTCAAATTTGTTGGCATAAATTTGTTCATCCTATTCCCTTATTGTCCTTTAAGTGTCTGTAGCATCTCAAGTAACGTCCTTTCTTTCATTTTTAATACAGACACACAATATTTTACTGCACAAAGAGATATCTGGGAAACCTCCAAATCCTTAGAAATGAAAAGAAACATTTCTAAATAACACATGGGTCAAAGAGGAAATCACAGAGAAAATAGAAAATATCCTGAATTGAATAAAAATGAAGCAAAAACATGTCAAAATGTGTGAAATGTGGCTAAAACAATGCTTAGAGGAAAATTTAATGAATGAAATTTACCAAATCCACAAACTAAATAAGAAAAAAGTGTATGATTATCTTACTAGACCACAATCAAGGCATTCGAGCAAATTTAACATCCATTTATAACAATAAAAAAAATTCTCGGCAAACTAGAAAAAGAAGAGAATTTCTTTCTTTCTTTTTTTTTTTTCCTCTAGACGGAGCTTCGCTCTTATTACCCAGGCTGGAGTGCAGTGGCGCAATCTCAGCTCACTGCAACCTCCGCCTCCTGAGTTCAAAATGACTCTCCTGCCTCAGTCTCCCAAGTAGCTGAGATTACAGGCACCCACCACCAAGCCCAGCTAATTTTTTGTATTTTTAGTAGAGACGAAGTTTCATCATGTTGGCCAGGCTGGTCTCAAACTCCTGACCTCAGGTGATCCACCCACCTCAGGCTCCCAAAGTGCTGGGATTACAGACATGAGTCACTATGCCTGGCCAAAGAAGGGAACTTCTTTGACCTGCTAAAGGACATCTACAAAACAAACACAACCCTACAACCATCATCATAGTGACTGGCGAAAGGCAAAGCTTTCTGCCTAAGATGAGGAACAAGCATTGGATGTCTGCTCTCACTATTCCTATTCAACATCGTATTGGAAGCCCAAGTCAGCTGAATGAGTTTGGAAAAGGAAAAAAAGGCATACATATGGGAAAGGAAAAACAGCCATCTCTATTTGCAGATAACCTGATTGTTCATGTAGAAAATCTCCAAGTATCTACCAAAAAGCTTCTGGAATGAATAAGTAAGTTTAGCAATATCACAAGGTAGAATGTTAATATATAAAAATTCATTGTAATTCTAAATACTAGCAACAACCGCACATTGAAATTTTTAAAATACCATTTACAATAGCATCAAAAAACATGAAATACTCAGGCAAAATTTAACAAAATCTATGGAAGATATGCCTAGAATTACAAAACAGTGCTGAAAGAAGTCAAAGAAGATTTAAACAATGGATAAATATACCAGCATGTGGATTGGAAAACTCAATATTGTGAAGATGTCACTTCTTCCTAAATTGTCCTACAGATTTAACACAATCTCAGCCACACTTTCTCTAGGATTTTTTGTGGAATGTTGACAAGTTGATTCTAAAATTTATATGGGAAAGCAAAGAAGCTGGAATACCCCAAAACAGTTTTGAAAAAGTGGAAAATTTACACAACTTGATTTTAAGACTTACCATAAAGAAACAATAATCAAGACAGTGTGGTATTGGTGAAAAGGTAGACACATAGATCAATGGAACAGAATAGAAAGTCTAGGGATAGACCCATATATATATGATCAACTAATTTTTGACAAAGGTACAAAGGCAATTAAAAAATACAGACTTACTGAGGCCGGTGGATCACCTGAGGTCAGGTGTTCAAGATCAGCCTGGCCAAAATGGCAAAACCCCATCTCTACTGAAAATACAAAAATTGGCTCAGCATGGTGGTGCATGCCTGTAATCCCAGCCACTCGGGAGGCTGAAGCAGGAGAATCACTTGAACACAGGAGGCAGAGGTTGTAGTGAGCTGAGATTGCGCCATTGCACTCCATCCTGAGCAACAAAGCAAGACTCTATCTTAAAAAAAAAAAAAGAAAAGAAGATAGTTTTTTTTCAACAAATGGTACTGTAACAATTGAACACTTGTATACAAAAGAAAGAAAAAAAAAGAACTTTGACCCATCCCTTACACCATACACACAAATTAACTGAAAATGAATTATACAGACATAAATGTAATACCTAATGCTACAAAATTTCTAGAAGAAAATACAGGAAGAAAATCTTTGTGACCTTGGGAAGCAAATATTTCTTGTATACAACACAGAAAGCACAATTCATTTTTTAAAAACCAGCTTGAACTATATCAAAACTAAGAACTTTTCTTTGAAAGGCTTTGTTAAGAGAAAGAAAAAAACAGGCCATAGACTAGAAGAAAATACTTGTGACATGCATATCTGATAAAGGACTTGTATGCAGAATATATGAAGAACTCTCAAACCTCAATAAGAAAAAAATAATAACAAATGGGCCAAAAATTTGAAGAGATTCTTTGCTGAAGAAGACACACACTAGTGGCAAATACTACACACATGAAACGAGCTCAAAAATACCTGCTGAATAAATGAATTAATGAATGAGTTTTGGTCTTGCCAAAGGTACCCCACTACTTGATTAACTCTTTAGAATTCATTTTGATGATTACTCTAGTAATTAGAGCAAGTGAAAATTATTCCATTACAAACACACATAGTAAAGTCAGATAAAAAATAAGTTATATGGACTTAGGTTCCTTCTAGTAGGGCAAGTAATTTTTTTTTTTTTTTTTTTTTTTTTTTTTGAGATGGAGGCTTGCTGTGTCACCCAGGCTGGAGTGCAGTGGCGCAAGCTCCGCTCACTGCAAGCTCTGCCTCCCCTGTTCACGCCATTCTCCTGCCTCAGCCTCCCAAGTAGCTGAAATTACAGGTGCCCACCACGGCGCCCAGCTAATTTTTTGTATTTTTAATAGAGACAGGGTTTCACCGTGTTAGCAAGGACGGTCTCGATCTCCGGACCTCGTGATCTGCCTGCCTTGGCCTCCCAAAGTGCCAGGATTACAGGCGTGAGCCACCGTGCCCGTCCCAAGGCCAAGTAATTTTTTAAAAGTTATCTACATTAAGATAAACACAACAAGGCTGGGCGCGGTGACTCACACCTGTAATCCCAGCACTTTGGGAGGCCGAGGTGGGCGGATCACGAGGTCAGGAGATCGAGACCATCCTGGCTAATATGGTGAAACCCCGTCTTTACTAAAAATACAAAAACGAAATTAGCCGGGCGTGGTGGCGGGCGCCTGTAGTCCCAGCTACTCCGGAGGCTGAGGCAGGAGAATGGCATGAATCCGGGAAGCGGAGCTTGCAGTGAGCAAGTGAGATCGTGCCATTACACTCCAGCCTGGGCGACAGAACGAGACTCCGTCTCAAAAAAAAAAAAAAAAAAAAAAA
>NC_045438.1:157353468-157404915 GCF_002776525.5 Piliocolobus tephrosceles
CATCTAAAAAAAAAAAAAAAAAAAAAAAAAAGATAAACACAAGAAAAATATGCCACAGGGCTTCTTACGGTTTTTTGTTTATTTGTTTTGAGACAAAGTCTTGCTCTGTCGCCCAGGCTGGAGTGCAGTTGCGTGATCTCGACTCACTGCAAGCTCTGCCTCCTGGGTTCAAGCAAGTCTCCTGCCTCAGCCTCCCGAGTAGCTGGGACTACAGGCGCACGCCACCACGTCCGGCTAATTTTTGTATTTTTAGTAGAAACGGGGTTTCACCATGTTGTCCAGGATGGTCTCGATCTCCTGACCTCGTGATCGATCTCCTCGGCCTCCCAAAGTGCCGGGATGACAAGCGTGAGCCTCCGCGCCTGGCGTCTTATGGTATTTCTTAATACAAAATAATAGTATAGTGCAAAGTTCAGTCGAACAATTCAGTAAGGGTCAGTTTGATGTGGTCCCTGTCCTAAGCTTTCTGAAGACCTGGCTTAACGCAGGGATGGATTTAGCCTGTGTAGATAAAATTACAAAAATGCCAAGTCCCCATTAAAAAATTCCTCTCTCAGACTTTTGGTGGATACTCAGTATCAGTAAGTTCAAGATAATACTAAGAGACAAATAGAGTATAGATGGATATCTATTAATGACCTTAATAAGGAAATGTGTCAGAGATTATTACTCAAATACTACATCATGGCTACAGAATGAGTTTGTACTTTGTTTCAAGGCTAAGAGTTAATTTCCTTGGTTCTCTTTGTCAGCACTAAGTTGGGTGCAGTGGCTCCTGCCTGTAATTCCAGCTACTCAGGAGGTAGCATTGAGTTTGTAGAAAGTTAAGTGTTAAAAGTTGCTCTTAGCCGGACGTGGTGGCTCACGTTTGTAATCCCAGCACTTTGGGAGGCCAAGACGAATGGATCACGAGTCAGGAGATCAAGACTATCCTGGCTAACATGATGAAACCCCATCTCTACTAAAAATACAAAAAAATTAGCTGGGCGTGATGGCGGGCACCTGCAGTCCCTGCTATTCCGGAGGCTGAGGCAGGAGAATGGCGTGAACCCGGGAAGCGGAGCTCGCAGTGAGCCGACATGGCGCCACTGCACTCCAGCCCGGGCGACAGAGCGAAACTCCCTCTCAAAAAAAACAAAACAAAACAAAACAAAACAAAAACTTGCTCTTACATTTATTTTTCTTGAAGATTGATGATATTTAGAGCCCTTTGAGATTATGTTCTTGGTCTCCATTGTGTCATATTTTAAATTTTAATTTTCAGTCTATCTTCTGGCGGAGTAAGAATCTTGAACAGTCTCATTAGAACATGGACTGGGTTTTCTTTCCATTTATTTATTTCTTCCTTTTCCTAAAGTGTAATAAAGGGTATTGACCTGTTCCCCAGCCAGTTCCAAAGGCTATCAGTTTGCTTTAAAGTGTTTGTTGGCTGGGCACAGTGACTCATATCTGTAATCCCAGCACTTTGGGAGGTCGAGATGGGTGGATCACCTGAGGTCAGAAGTTCAAGAACATCCTGGCCAACATGGTGAAACCCCATCTCTAATAAAAATACTAAAAGGTCGGGTGTGGTGGCTCACGCCTGTAATCCCAGCATTTTGGGAGGCCGAGATGGGCGGATCACGAGGTCAGGAGATTGAGACCATTTTGGCTAACACAGGGAAACCCCGTTTCTACTAAAACTACAAAAAAAAAAAAAATCAGCTGGGCATGGTGGCGGGTGCCTGTAGTCCCAGCTACTTAGGAGGCTGAGGCAGGAGAATGGTGTGAATCCAGGAGGCAGAGCTTGCAGTGAGCCGAGATCCAGCCACTGCACTCCAGCCTGGGTGACAGAGCCAGACTCCATCTCAAAAAAAAAAAAATTAAATGAATAAATAAATACTAAAAATTAGCTGGGCGTGGTGGCGGGCACCCGTAATTTCAGCTACTTGGGAGGCTGAGGCAGAAAAATTGCCTGAACCCGGGAGAGGGAGGTTGCAGTGAGCCAAGATCTCACCATTGCCCTCCAGCCTGGGCAACAGGGCGAGACTGTGTCTCAAATAAACAAATAAATAAAAAATAAAGTGTTTAAGAAATTCAGAAGTGGTCAGATCTTTGCATTTATAAGCATGTTATGAGTACTGTTATGAGAGAGCCTGGTAAAGTTCCAAGATATAGTCTGGTTGATAGTCTATTTGTCTGGATGAGAAAACTATGTGTAACCACCAGCAGAAGTTCACTTAGCAAGGTCCAAAGCTATGCAATACTTGCTGGAGGCTGCAGGCAGGATGAGAGTTGCGGGAGCAGGGTGAGTCCAAAGTTGTATGGTAAAAGAAGCCATCCTCCAAATGTGAGGTCTTTAATCAGGTCTATGCATTCAAATTCAGGAATTCAGTGACTTCAGCTCACTGGAAATGATGGACTATGAATTGTTGCACCATGATGTCTAGCTGTTGGTGCGTTGCCTTTTATTTTACTATAATTAATTGATTCATTTTCAGAGTCAGGGCCTTGTTCTAGTGCCCAGGCTGGAGGGCAGTGGCACAATCACACCTCACAACAGCCTCGAACTCCTGGGCTCAAGCCACCCCCTGGTCCCCCACTGCCTCACACCCTCCTGAATAGCTGGGATTACAGGCACCCTCCTGAATAGCTGGGATTACAGGCATGAGCCACTGCACCCAGCTTGGTGCACTGCCTTTTAAAGCTGCAGATATTAACATAAAAGAGCAGGTGAGTACAAACTCAATTGGAAGTATCACCAAGCTTCATTCAATTTCACTACAGAAAGAATGATCAGGATAGGTACATATGAATTGAAGTGTGTGTCCTTTTAGGGAAAACAAATAGAGAAAATGCAAATAAGCTAAATCTGCTTTCATTGGTAATACTTGGCCCCATTCTTACTAGCTAACTTTATCTTAGGCTCCAACATATGTAAATTTCCTGGACACTAATTCCCAGCTCACTGAATTGTCGCTATTACTGGAATTCAGCAGACCCTGTGGGTACTGGTCAAGCAGCAGTTTCTTCACTGCTAGTACCATGTTCAGTGTCACTATCAGAAACATGGAGAAAATATTAGGACCTACAAAATACAAGGTCCAAAGCAGCCACTGTGCTTAACAAATGTGATTGTTGTTTTTATTTTTGTGTTATTTAAATGTGTTATATATATGTGTTGTATCTCTGCGATGGCTAAAACTGTGTGTCCAAAGTTTCTTGCAAACAACTTTTTTTTTTTTTTTTTTTTTGATAGAGTCTTACTCTGTCACCCAGGCTCGAGTACAATGGTGAGATCTTGACTTACTACAACCTCCGCCTCCTGGGTTCAAGCGATTCTTGTACCTCAGCCTTCCAAGCAGCTGAGATTACAGGTGTGTGCCACCACGCCTACCAATTTTTGTATTTTTAGTAGAGATGGGGTTTCATCATGTTGGCCAGGCTAGTCTCAAACTCCTGACCTCAGGTGATCTGCCTGCTTGGCCTGCCAAACTGCTGGGATTACAGACATGAGTCACCGCGCCCAGCCTGCAAACATCTTATAATACTAGCATGGTGCAGGTCTCAAAATGGTAATGACCACATTTGTTTCACAATATTGTTTATAAAAATATATTATTAAATTGGCATTTAATCAGGGACTATATTTCCATTATCTAATAAAATAATATACTTTTCAAAGAGCTTTGAATCGGATAAAATTCTCTTTAGAATGTCATAGAAACCCCAGGTGGCATGGGGTAAATAACAAAAGGCCAGTTTGTCTCAAATATTTACCAAATATCTACTGTGTGACAGAAACTAAAAAGGCAGTCAAAATTAACATTATAAGTAAAATACTGAACTAAGCTGAAGTACTGATAGAATTAATTATAAATTTACCTGTAACAGAATTAGTTAGAGATTGGACATAGACTATATTTTCTCCCAAGATTACTGAAACATGTAGTTTTCCATCCAATTAGTTCAATGAGGTCACCAAACAAGATTTTAGACAAATTCTTCATGACTCCCTCTCCTGAACTCTGACCTATCCCCTTGAAAAGGATCAATCATGTTAAAGCCTTCTGTTAATTTTTTCCTTTTCAGAGCTTATATAAATAAAACGAATTCTTTGAAAGAGCCACTCTGTTTTCAGGTAGAACATAAGTGATGTGAAAAACAAGTTGGGCAACAACAGTTAACGTGGCATTATTGATCTTGGCAGTTAGCACGAGTATTTCTAAATGCTGTTTATTCTTCGCCTATCTCATATCTAAATTTTGAACTCGTTCTCTGCATTTTTAGATTGTTTAATGAACCAGCTCTTTATTTTATAATTGGCATTTATCCTGTCTTTCCAAACAAACTATACCCCTTAGGTAATCAAAGAGTATATGAGGGATATTTTGCTTTAAAGTATTCTAGCTAATGAATGAAAAAGGAATGTAGAGGTAGAATACCACAGTTTTTCAGCTCCTAATGAATCACTGGATGTAGTATTGAGCATGCCTGAACATCATAGAAAGAGCGGATAATCAGATGTTTTGTGCTTCCTGATACAAAAGCACATCACACATGTATGAAGTATTTTTGCCAAAAAAATTCTCACCTGAATCTGATCAAACCTCTAGAGCCAGTTACCGATTTACAAACATGCAGAATGCACAGCACTTGTTAAGCTGCGGAATTCCCATTGCAGGGATGCCATCAATGTAGACTATTGGAAATTCTACAGTGCAAACAAATTACAAGAAAAAGAGATGAACAGATGTAGATATTAAAGGAGACTTAAAAGACACATTAAGGAACTGCAATGTTGAAAAGAAAGACATATACCTAATTGGAGAGTTGTATACTTATTTTATTTTATTTTTGTTTTGAGATGGAGTCTTGCTCTGTCACCCAGGCTGGAGTGCAGTGGTGCCATCTCGGCTCACTGCAACCTCTGCCTCCCGGGTTCAAGCAATTCTCCTGTCTCAGCCTCCTTAGTAGCTGGGATTACAGATGCCTGCTCCCACGCCCGTTTAATTTTTGTATTTATAGTAGAGACAGGATTTCCCTATGTTAGGTTGGTCTCGAACTCCTGACCTCAGGTGATCCACCCGACTCGGCCTCCCAAAGTGCTGGGATTATTGGCATGAGCCATCGCAACTGGCCTACACTTACTGTCTCTAAAGATATTAAGAAACCTGATTTTTAAGGTATTATAATGGTATTGTGATTGTGTGTTTTTTTTTTAAATCCTTGTCTTTAGAAATACATACTAAATTATTTACAGATAAATTATTATATTTGAGATTTGCTTCAAAGTAATAGATGGAGGGAAAATAGGTAGGATATAGATAAAGCAAGATGGGTCATGAGTGTTTTAAGATAGATGATGAATGCATTGGGATTCATTATTATTCTGTCTTCTTTTGTATATGTTTGAAATGTTCTATAATTAAGAAAAATAAATAAAATAACTGGAAGGTTCACACCTTATCTGCTCTTTTAGACATTAATACTAATAGCTGAAGGAAGACCAGAGACATACACTTGTATTTTCACTCCTTCAGCAAACAATGCAGAAGAATTTCCCTTTCACTGTAACTGCAAAATTAACCTACAGATCTCTGAAGGCTGTCTTTAAGCCACTATGACAACCTTAATGAGCGTAACATTTTGCTTCAACCCTACTCTTCTACCAATGCTGGGAGGCTCTCCTAGAGTCACGGTGGACCCATGTCATAGAAGTGACTGACCCTCAAAAAGTGAAAAAATGACCTGAAGAAAGTGAATTTCTCTGATAAGTCTATAAGGATTCTTAAAGATAGGATTATTCAAAACAGCGTGGTGTCCTGGAAACAGTCCAACAGGCCTCAGGTTGAATCCTGGCTCTCCTACTTTCCAACTGCCTAACCATGTGACCCTGTGTACATTACTGAATGTCTCTGAACCTCAGGTCCCTCACCTCTACAACAGGGCTAGTCACAGGACTATTGTGAGGATTAAATGAGCTACTGTTGTAAGTTACCTAGCATAATTTTGGGCTTCTATTGGATACCCAATAGCTACCTGTAGATGTCACATTTGAGCTTACAGAATGATGAAGTTATAAGCTGAGGCTGCCTGCTATGACTTCTGCACTAATTATAGGATGCCTTTAGTCAAAGCTTGTTTAACCCACGGCCCATGGACCGCACGCAGCCCAGGATGGTTTTGAATGTAAACTTTTCTAAAACATTATGGGATTATTTTGTGATTTTTTTTTTCAGCTCATCAGCTATCATTAGTGTTGGTATATTTTATGTATGGCCCAAGACCGATGTGGTCCAGGGAAGTCAAAAGATTGGACACCCTGCTTTAGTCTCTGTTTCCTAGACACTGAAGAACTTGCTCAGGTTGTAACAAGGCACATAATTGAGAACTGCACTCTTGACTATCACTGAGACTCGTCATCTCTGTTTCTTCTACACGGTTAACTGACCAATTTACTGGAAAGATAAAATGTTAACTACGTTGAGACTGTTCTTATTTTGTATTCTCATTTAATACCAATTAGGACAAATATAATAATGCATTAACTATGTTTAAATAAGACTATATTTTCTAGCTATTTTTATTAGCCTGATGACTTTTTTTTTTTTTTTTTTTTTGAGATGGAATTTTGCTCTTGTCGCCCAGACTGGAGTGCAATGGTGCAATCTCAGCTCACTGCAACCTCCACCTCCCAGATTCAAGCAATTCTCATGCCTCAGCCTCCCGAGTAGCTGGGATTACAGGTGCCCACCACCACGCCCAGCTAATTTTTGTATTTTTAGTAGAGAATGTTTCACCATGTTGGCCAGGCTGGTCTTAAACTCTTGATCTCAGGTGATCCACCCACCTCAGCCTCCCAAAGTGCTGGGATTACAGGCGTGAGCTACTGCGTCCGGCCACCAGATGACTTCTTAGTACATTTAAATTCCTTGCTTTAGGGTGAAGTTGACAAAATTTTTGAGTAGATTATTTGTTGGCATATAGTGTTTTCATATTGAAGGCTTTTGTTCTTGATGACAATAGAAAGAAAATGCAGGACCAATCAGTCTAAGGTGAAGCAAAGTCAAGGGAAGAGTCTATTAAATTTTGTGCATCCATGTAAATTTTGTCACCAACTACATTCACAATAACATCTTCAATAATTTACAGTAATGAAAATAATTTGTGGTAGCATGAACTTGTAATCCTGGCTCCTCAGGAGGCTGAGTCAGGAGGATCCCTTGAGCCCAGGAGTTCGGGACCCCACCTGGGCAACATAAGGAGATCCCATCTTAGCCAGGAGTGGTGGCTCACGCTTGTAATACCAGCACTTTGGGAGGCCAAGGCAGGGAGATCCTTTGAGGTCGGGAGTTTGAGACCAGCCTGGCCAATACGGTAAAACCCCGTCTCTACTAAAATACAAAAATTAGCCAGACATGGTGGCATGCGCCTGTAATCCTAGCTGTTTGGGAGGCTGAGGCAGGGGAATCACTTGAACCTGGGAGGCAGAGGTTGCAGTGAGCTGAGATCCCACTACTGCACTCTGGCCTGGGCGATACAGCAAGACTCCGGCTCAAAAAAAAAAGAAAAAGAAAAAAAAAAGGAGATCCCATCTCTAAAAAAAACCCAACTTTACAATAATGTTGTAAAAATCATTCGTTACAGATCAGCCCAACTACAGGCCAAAAAAATCATAGACTTCAAAATGATTAATTATGAATTGCTAGTCTAGTCTCTTATTTACATTACTGTCATTCCAGCAGAAGAGGATGTGTGGCTTCACACTGCCACCCCCCCCCCCCCCCCCCCCCCCCCCCAACCACCCTTACAAGGGGAAACGGAAAGGGGGAGTCCCTGCAGTGTGCCCTCCTTGAGACCTAAATGGTTGGATTTTTATCAGCATTTTCTCTCCTTCCTCAGTTGAATTCTAGGCTTCAAGTTTGCTGTAGAGTAGGTTTGCAACAAAAATAGGCTAGAGGACTACTGTGTGGGGTTCATCTCAGAGGGGTACACCTGGGAAAGGAACAGCCACTCTGTGGTATGGATTGGGATGGCTACCGCAGGCCATGCCAAGGGACTGCCTTCCTTGTGGAGTACACTATCCCACTTTATGCCTGTGCTAGTTGCCATGAATACATTTAAAAAAAAATTTAAAAAGAAATTAACAAAGACAATTTAAGTAAAATAGCTTCTATGAAAGACAAAACAGTAAAGTGCAAGAATGCGTAAATAAGATCAGTTAAGTGAGCATCACAAAAAGATGAACGATAAAGTCCAGTGGCTACAAAGGTACAAAGTAATGGCCCCCATTAAATTTTTTAAACTAGGATAACTGCAGCTGACCAGTAAACGTCACGTAAAAATGTTCTGCCAGGACCTGGATTCCTCAGGACTGAGGTCCTCAAAGGCATAGCAACAGAGCAGGGACCAATGGTCATGGTGTCAACAAACACATGGATCTCTATCTATAGGATTTGGTCAGGAGGATGATGGACCTGCATCCTCACTACAATCCCTGATGATTCACACTTTCCAGACACACTGGCTACCTTTCTGTTCCTCTCCAACTAGATTTTTAGTATACAACTCTCCAACTAGATTTTTCTGTCTCAAAGTGTTTCCATTTGCTATCTTCTCCTCCAGGAAGAATTTCCCTTACATCTTCTCATGGCTTCATGGCTGGCTTGTTTTCATCACTGGTATCTCAATTTAGATATTATGTGCTTAGGGGTCTTTCCTGACCATCCTATTTAGAGTGTTCTTCCCAAGGAAAGGACACCTACTTCAATAAATGGTGCAGGAGAAACTGGATAACCATATCCCGGAGAATGAAACTGGACTCCTACCTCTCACCATGTACAAAAATTAACTCAAGATGGATTAAAGACCTAAGTGTAAGACCTGAAAGTACAAAAATCCTACAAGAAAAGCTGGGAAAAAAACTCTTTTAAAAGACATTGGCCTAGGCAAACAATTTATGACCAAGTCTTCAAAAGCAAACACAACAAAAACAAAAAATAGATGAATTGGACTTAATTAAACTAAAAGGCTTCTGCACAGCAAAGAAATAACCAACAGATTAAACAGACAACCTACAGAATAGGAAAAAATATTTGCAAACTATACATCTGACAAAGGGCAAATATATAGAATCTACAAGGAACTCAAATAGCTCAAAAAAACCACAAATAATTCCATTTTAAAAAGGACAGAAAATGTGAACAGACTTTTTACTTTTTTTTTGAGACAGAGTCTCACACTGTCACCCAGGCTGGAGTGCAATGGTGCGATCTTGGCTCACTGCAACCTCTGCCTCCCAGTTTCATGCGATTTTCTTGCCTCAGCCTCCCGAGTAGCTGGGATTACAGGCTCACACCACCACACCCAGCTAACTTTTTGTATTTTCAGTAGAGACAGGGTTTCACTATGTTGTCCAGACTGGTCTTGAACTCTTGACCTCGTGATCCGCCTGCCTCGGCCTCCAAAAGTACTGGGATCACAGGCATGAGCCACTGCGCCCAGCCAACATTTTTCAAAGGAAGACATATGAGTGGCCACCAAACATGAAAAAATGCCCAACATCACTAATCATCAGATAAATGCATTTTAAAACCACAATGAGATATCATCTTACACCAGTCAGAATGGCCATTACTAAAAAGTCAAAAAACAACAGATTGGCAAAGATGTAGAGAAAAGGAAATGCTTATACATTGTTGGTGGGAATGTAAATTAGTACAGCCTTTATGGAAAACAGTATAGAGATTTCTCAAAGGAATAAAAATAGAACTACTATTTGATCCCTCGATCCCACTACTGGGTATATACCCAAAGGGAAAGAAATAATTATATCAAAAAGATACCTGCACTTGCATGTTCATCACAGCACTATTCATAATAGCAAAGATATGGGATCAACCTAAGTGTCCATCAATGGAGGACTAGATTAAGAAAATGTATACACATACACACACAGACATACACACACCCTGGAATACCAGTCAGTCATAGAGAATGAAACCATGTGATATGCAGCAACGTGGATGGCACTGGAGACTCTAACAGGTCAGAGGGTGGGAGCGTAGGAGGGTAGAAGGGGTAGGAGGGTTGAAAAATTACCTGTTGGGTAGTATACTCACTAGTTAGTGATGGGTACACTAAAAGCCCAGACTTCACCAATATGCAATATATGCATATAAGAAATCACACACTGAAATCTGTCGGGGTTGGGGGGTGATGGGAGGGAGAACATTAGAACAAATACCTAATGCATGCGGGGCTTAAAACCTAGACGACGGGTTGAAGAGGCAGCAAATCACCATGGCACATGTATGCCTATTAACAAACCTGCACATTCTGCACATGTATCCCAGAACTTAAAGTAAAATAAAAATAATAATAATTAAAAAAGAAATTTGCACTTGTATGCATTAAATATATACAAATTAAAATACATAAAAAATTTAAAAAGCAAAAACTTAGAAAAATAAAGTGCTACCCCCAAGTCACTCTATCATCATACTGTTTCTTCATGACACTTCTCTATCTAGACTTGTTTATTGTCTTCTTCCTCTCGTTGAAATATGAGCTTCATAAAACATGGGAAGTTATCTATATTGTTCCAGGTCATATTAATATCATCCAAGTCCTACAGAAATTGGCACTTTTTTGTGTGTGTGAAGGGTCAAATAGTAGATATCTGGGGACTTGCAAACCATACAGTTGTGTCACAACTCTGCTGTCCTAACATGAGAGCACTCACAGACAACACATAAACGTATGGGCATGGCGGTATTCTAATACAAACTTTATTTACAAAAGCAGGCAACTGACTGGATTTGTCCTGCAGCTGTAGTTTGCCAACCTCTGCTCTAGAACGTTATACTAGAATATAGTACTCAACATAATATTTTCAAATGAATTAACATAAACTTTATTTTAAATCTGGATTGATACAAGGTCATGATTGTCTCCTTGTTAGTACATCCAATCAAATGACCAATATACACATATATTGCTTTGGCATAAATCCTTAGTCCTAACATATTGAGTGAAAGCTGCACAAATTTGATGGAGGGAACTCAGTTTTGTCAAAGTGCCTTCGCTTGGGCTTACTCTTTACTCTTTATCTTATTATTTCTCATTTCTAAACTCATATAGGTGCAGAGCTTTCTTTACACAAAGCAGAGCACATGGCCAAGGAAAGGACATGATTTCCAGAGTCTGTTTCTACTACTACCCTAAAAGTACAAATACTTTGAAGAAATGTAGTAGATTGATTTAAAGTCACAATACATTGTGAGCATTTTTCTCAGGATAAAATACAAAGATGCTAGGTATATCAAAAGAAGGGATGCTGCAGAAGAGAACCACACTAAAAGGAGATTAAACTCCCCCCAAAACAACGCTTGCCTACTTCAGAATTTTGGTGAGGGCTGGCAGGCTAGCATTGGAGAGGCAGTAGAGACCATGAGAACACTCACCCAGGATTCAGGAGATCCAGGTTTTAGCACTGTCTATCAATTGGTCTTCTCTAACTCCTCTGAGACACACTTTCTTCATCTGTAAAATCTAAGATATGTGACAGAGGGAGAGAAAGAGTATCACTCAGATCTCTATTTTTAGGTTTAAGATTCTTAGATGATGCTAATCATCACTGTATAGAGCACCACATCCATGTAAGTACCTAACACACAATTAGTCTATGTTATTGTACACATGCTCAATATGAGCTTGCCATACAGCTAAAAAACAGATTCCAGCTTTTGTGTAATCCATACAAGAGAACAACGAAAGTAAATATTATAAAATCATATAAGTGATGGCATGTTAAATTTTTCATTGATAAATAAATGGGAATTTATGTTATACCCAGTTAAGACCCTTTCCCAGTTATATCTGGTTAAGGTACGTTTTCAGTCCTGTGTTTATACAGGTAGAATCACTTCTTTTTTAAAAAAGTAATTAATTTATTTTTGAGACGGAGTCTTGCCCTGTTGCCCAGGCTGGAGTGCAATGGCACTATCTTGGCTCACTGCAACCTCTGCCTCCTGGGTTCAAACAATTCTCTTGCCTCAGCCTTCCGAGTAGCTGGGATTACAGGTGTGTGCCACCACGCCTGGCTAATTTTTGTATTTTTAGTAGAGATGGGGTTTCACCATGTTGGCCAGGCTGGTCTCAAACTCCTCACCTTGTGATCCACCTGCCTCGGCCTCCCAAAGTGCTGGGATTACAGGCGTGAGCCACCGCACCTGGCCACCACTTCCTTTTTCTATTTAATAAAATATTGGTGGGGAAAAAGACCCTCTGGCATTTGCTGTCTCATATGTTCCTTTGTTGTAGTGATAGGGAAAGCTATAAAATAGTATTTTAAGAAACAGATAAGATATAGATGACTTTTTAGATCTCCTTCTGGCCTTATGGGTTGACATGTTTTTAGAGAATAAAGGTAAAATAATGATTATCAGGCTAAATGGTAATGTGGAAGTATAGGGATAATTCAAAATTTAAGAATTCCTTCCCCACGTTTACCTGGTGTGCTTTGCAAGGTTTAGATGACATCGATGATACAATTTTTGCAAGCAACAGCAGCAGGGTTCTTGGATGTCCATTGTCACTTAAAAAAATTTTTTCCCTTCTTGTTGTTAGAAAAATAGACTAAAGTTTTCCCTGAATGGATAATGGTATTAGTTTCTCAAAATATCATCCACGGACTGCCTGGCTGCACCAGTATCATTTGCGGTGCTTGTTCAAAATTCATATTCCTTGGAAATGGAGGTTTCACCACTTCAAGACCCATAGAGACTCCATTATACTTTATGCATGGTCAGAGATGCCTCTAGAATGAAGCAGATACTCCCGCAATGTGAAACTCATAGCAAATATTAAATGCAAAGCAAAACAAACAAAAAAAATTCATATTCTTGGTCTTCACCTGAGGTCATCTTGATGGATCTCAGGCATCCCTGTATTGTATTAAACCCTCTGGTGTTACTTATACACAATAATGTCTAAAAATCACTATCTAGATTAAGAATTCACATTCTACTGCATCAGATTAGTGATACAGTGAAATTTAGGTACAGAGTTTTTATCATTCAATATCCACAAGACGTTGAAGCTTTTATAGCTTTTAAACATAACACGTGTAAAATAGAAAAAAGAACACATGTAAAACAGAAAGAAGAAAATCATTCCAAGGAAAAACAATATTTGGAGACTATTTATGTGAATTTCCTTCAAGTCTCTCAATATCCATAATATAGATCATCACAGGTTCCAAAACCTCCTAACAGCAGGGGCTGTGTTTTTCTTCATCACTGTAAACCTAGCTGTTACCAAAATGCCTAGCACATAGTAGGCACTGAAATCTTTGCTGAGTGAACAAAGTAAGTGAAGCTGAAATCTAATTGTATCTTTGATTTGGGCCACACTTTTTATAAAAATTTGCCAGCATTAAATAGAATATCACTTTCTGATTCTCAAATGCATCAAATTGATAACAAATCAATAACTAGTACTTCTTGTACCAGATATTTTTCTAGAGTTTTACCCATATTAATCTAACCCTACATATAATGTTAAGTGCTATTTTATCCCAAATTTGTAGATCAGGAAACTGGAGCACAGAGAGTTTAGGTAACCAACCCAACACCATACACCCAGTATGTGGCAGAGCTGACTCCTGAGATTTTTATCAGACTAGGTTAACCTACCTGTTTATGGGCATAAAATCATCCGCCATTTATAAACAAGTATGTGCCTAATTTTACCACTTCAGCTACGGAAATTCTATATTAGGAAGAAAAACTCTCTATTAGGAAACTACATATTAGGTGATTGTAGGACAGTTAAGATTTAGCCCTGGTACTCACTCTGCTACTGCACAAAGCTCTGCAAGGGCGCCCGTCCCAGGTGTGGGATGCTAAGTGTATGGTACAGGTACCTCCATGCACAGCCACATGGGCTGTTCTCAACCCCAACAAACATGTTGAGCCTCACAAGTTCTTTTTTTTTTTTTTTTTTTTTTTTGAGACAGGGTGTCATTCTGTCGCCCAGGCTGGAATGCAGTGGCACGATCTCGGCTCACTGCAGCCTCGACCTCGTGGGCTCAAGCGATCCTCCACCTCAGCCTCCCGAGTGGCTAGGATCACAGGCGTGGGCCACCACACCCAGTTAATTTTTGTATTTTTTATTTAAGAGGTGAGGTTTCGCCATGTTTCCCAGGCTAGTCCCGAACTCCCGAGTGGGATTTGATCCGCCTGCCTCAGCCTCCCAAAATGCTGGGATTACAGGAGGCAGCCACCACGCCCGCCAACTTCCCATGCTTAAGGGTGAAATGGAGGAAAGTTCATGTAATACTCAGGCAAGTCCAATTTTTCCGACGTCTTTCACCTGGGCCACACACAAAAATAAAGTAATTAGAAGCGCAGGCTCTAGGAGGCCACCGTTCTGTTCACAGTGAAGAGCGTGCGCTCACCATCGGTGGTGTCTGCTGGAAGCCCCGCGTCAGGTCGGGAGGCGGAAAAGCCTCCTGCTGAGGGCCGTTATCCGAACTGATCCGCTTCCCACCGCACCCCCAGAGAAACCCACCGCACCCCCTAAACCTAAGAAACTCTTGACTCCGCAAACCTGCACGAACAGAGCCATTTCCCCCTAATGTGTGCTTCAAACCCACCGAAGCCCAACTGGAAGCAGGACCAGCGTGCCCGCCCTACACGCTACTGCTTCTCCCCGCGGCAGCGGCCGCCGATCTGACCAGCGGGTCGTGGGGCTCCGCGAACGTTGAGCTGCCGCGTGAAACCGGCGCCGGCTGGGCCTGCAAATCGCCGCCCGGCCAGCAGGGGACGCCGCCGACGCGAGGGCGAGATCGGTCTCCCAGGAGGGGGCCCGCGAGGCCGTACGGGAAGGGGGGGCCGCCTCGCTTGCCCTGCGCCCCTCCCCCGCGCGCCCTCGTGGCGCGGCGGCAGGCGAGGCCCCTGCGGGAGAGGGGGCGGGGACGAAACGGCCCCGAGGCTCGGAGCGCCGCGCGGCAGCGGCGCGAGCCCGAGGGGGCGGGGAGGCGCGGGCGGGCGTGCGCGCGCCGGGCGTGGGTGTGGGTGGGGGTAACCGGCGCGGGCGCCGAGATAGCGCCGGGCAGAGGGACCCGGCTACCCTGGACAGCGCATCGCCGCCCGCCCGGGTCGCCGCGCCGCAGCCGCTGCGGATCATGGTGAGTGGGGCCGCGCGCCGCTACCGCCACCGCCGCTCTTTCTTTCTCTCCTGGACCCACGCACCGGGCGGGAAAGGGCCAAGCGGGCGGCGGCGCGGGCGCTGCGGGTTCGCCGCTGGAACCCACTGCCCTCGGAGTGGCCGCGTCCGCGCGGGCCTGGGGAGCGGGCGCTGAGCGTTTGGGCCGGGGGCGCGCGGGTCGGCCCGAGGCCCGCGGGTCTCGGGAACTTTGCCTCGCTCCCCGCTTCCCGGTCCCGCCCCGGCACCTCGAGGCGCCCGCTCGCGCCCAGCCCTCTGTTGCATGCACGGGGCCGGATGCCCGGGATGTCCGAAGAAGCCGCTCCTCCTTCGCGGCGGCCATTCCCGCGCGCAGCCCACCCTCCGGCCCCGCGAACCTGCTCTCGCCGCTGCCCGCCGGCGCCTGGAGCGGAGAACGGCGTTTCCCGCGCGCGGCACCCACCCTGCCTCGGGAGTTCTGGGGTTTGGGCCCTAACGGTCAAGCTCCTGCCCCTCTCCTCCCTGCACCGCGCCTGCACCCCGGGGGTGTGTCTGTGCGCTCGTGGGTTCCTCCTGGGTTTGCAGATTGGCTTGGGAGGGGGCTGGGTTTCTATCAGTGTTTGGGCTTGGAGGGGCTTCTGGTGTGTTGTTTCCGACAACTCCTCTCTCTGCCCGGTTTCCCAGGCCAGTCCTCCACTCTGGATTAGTAACGCTTCTTTCTCCTCGGCAGTAAGCTGTGTGTGTGTGTGTTCACCCGTGTTCGATGAGCTGCCCGACAGTTTTAGCAGCAGAGTCTGGTTCTTTGGTTACAAAGGGAGAACATCTGTTGTGCCATCCTCAAAGGACTGGTCTTTAGGCAAAATGTGAAATCCGCGTTTGTCTTCAGTGGTCCATATTCAGTCTTTGCCTCTCCCCCTTCCCGTAGGGTTTTCTCTCCACTTCAGGGCTTGTTAAAATAAGCTCACTTCCTTTCTCTTCCCCACTCCATCTGATTTTGCTCTAGCTACCCTTTTAGGCACATACCATCTGCCTGATTATGTGTGACCACTTAATCTTAAAATTCCAACCTTTCCTACCCCGCCCACCACTGTGTATATTCCCCTCGCCTGCTTCATTTGTCGTCTCTTAAGCATGTATTAGTGTACTGCATATTTTGTTTCTTCAGCTTGTTTCTTGAACGTGCCCTCTACCAGAATATAAGTTTGAGGAAGACAGAGATTTTTTGTCATTTTGTTCGCTGTTATATTTTCAGTACCTACAGCAGTGCCTGGCACACAGTAGGTACTTGATAACTCTTTTGAATTAACCCAATAAAACAGCTGCTTTATACTAATGCACAAGTGGGGAGCAACTGCAAAGATTATACAGTTGACAAGTGTAAAGATGAGAGTCTCAAGTGAAGTTTGGGAGGAGGGAGATACTCCCCTACAGGAGAGACCCGATTTTGGCAGGCTTCAATGATGAGTCTAGGTGGCTGTCTCTTATGCCTGGTCTGTCGCTTCATGCTCTTGGCACCTTGGCATCAGAGTGGACAAAGCATTTTTAGGGACAACTGGCTCTTTCCTTTGGGCTCTGAAGCTTTGTCCTAAAGTATAGGTAGGAATTGTGGTGAGTAAGGGAACAAGTCCAAGGAAATCTCTTTCGCTGAATAGAAAAGTCATGGGAACATTAACCCAAAAGAGCTAAAATCAAGGGCAAGCTCTTAAAAGCTCTATCCTGCCCAAGTGTGATGCTTCCTGTTTAGATAAGTATTTCTCAGAAACTTTGTGTCTTCAGAGGAATTTTTTTTAATACCCAAATCCAAACTGTATTACTTTTTTTCTTTCTTTTTTTGTGACAGGGTCTCACTCTGTCGCCCAGGCTGGTGTGCAGTGGAGCAATCTCGGCTCACTGCAACCACCACCTCCTGGGCTCAAGTGATTCTCGTGCCTCAGCCTCCTGCGTAGCTGGGATTACAGGCGCAGGTCACCACACCAGACCAATCTGTGTATTTTTGGTAGAGACAGAGTTTCACCATGTTGTCCAGGCTGGTCTTGAACTCCTGATCTCAAGTGATCAGTACCCACCTCGGTTTCCCAAAGTGCTGGAATTACAAGGCGCGAGCCACTGTGCTGGGCTGCAATCATATTACTTAAAAAAAAAAAATGGGCAGGGAGTAGTAAAGTTAGGGGGTTGAATTTATAAGGAAATTAGTGGGTCACTTCAGAAAGACACCCTTTTGAGTACATGTCCAATATGAACTGTCTTGTAAGTTATCTCTAATAAGCCAGTTAGTCTTATTATTCCAAAATAAATATTTTTCTTTCAAATTTCCTTTTGTTTTTCTATTTGTATAATGTGGATTTATGGCAGTGGTTTTTAAAAAATTAGTCTGGAGCTATTAATTGGAAATAAATTGTTTAATAACATTTACATGAGTAAGTTTTTGAAAATTATGTAATTATAGCTATGACTATACAAGTTCAGCAGTTCTGTGGTTACCATCTTTCCCAGGTAGGTAGTAGAAATTAAAGGTAAAAAGGAAAGAAAGATAAGTTTGTCTTTGAAATTAAAACCAATGAACCAACCAAAGATAAATGAAAGATACTTTGTTGACTTCAGTTTATATTTGTAGGAGAGTTAACTGTTAGGATTCCAAAGTATCCAGCTTTTTTCTCTTTCTCTTCATCAAATGTATAGCATTTTCAAGGAGTACAAAATCCATTTTTAAAGTATCCAGTTGGGTAAGCCTAATTTTTGGTTCTTCAACAAGGTTTCCATTTAATCTAGCTTCCTTCATAACGTTTTAGTCAGTTTGGGAGATTCAGGTGCCTTCGTGGTCTGAAAGAGAATGTTGAAAATGTGTCAAGTAGATATTATGTATCTAGTTATGTTCAGAAAACAGGGCCCTGCTATTCAGGGTTAGGTGGATGATCATCTCAGTTGGACAGTTGGATATGTACCATCTAACTTGACAGGTTTGCATTTCTGGGAGTAGACATTGATAAACGGAAAGAAGTTGCACCAGAAACTTCTTTAATGGCCCAATGTGGTGAAAATGTGCCAGCATCAGTAGCTCATCATAATTCTAAAGTTACAGATTTGTAGCTTTTCTTCTTAATTGAATTGGGACATAACTGACTTTGACAATAAACCATTCTAATAAATAGTTAATTTAAATATGACATTTAAAATCTAACCATTTAATAATTGGAGAGCATAACTTGTTCTGAAATTTATGTGACAGTTTAGAACCTGAGATCTGGCGTCATTGATGGACTTGAATCCTGACACCTGCATTTAACTGTATGACCTTGGGCCTCAGTATTTTATCCTGTAAAAGATGATCATATTTAATAAGGTTTTTGGGAGGAACAAATAAGATGGTGCTCTTTATGTGTCTAGCATAGTGCTTGGGGTGCTTAGTAAATATTAACTATTATAATGATGTGTGTTCTTTTTTCTCCCATATCTATGTTTAGTTGAGACACTTGAGAATGATGTCTCTGTCCCTTTTGTGATGTTAATATGTAACTAATATTGCTGTCCAATAGAAATATAACATAAATTGCATATATAATTTTCAGTTTTCTACTAATCACATTTAAAAAGTACAGAGACAAGTGAAATTAGTTTTATTAATGTTATTTAACCCAATCCATGAAAATATTTCAACATGTAATCAATGCAGAACAATATTCTTACGTTCTTTTTTTTTCATAGAAAATTTTCAAAATCTAATGTGTATTTTATGCTTAGAGTACATCTCAGTTCAGGCTAGCCATATTTCAGTTGCTCAGTGTTCACCTGTGGTTAGAGGCTACCGTATTGCACAAACAGCTCTAGATTGTACACAACTTCCAAGTTTACCTCTTAAAGCTCTTAACACTCTTTCCGCTAGTGAGAACCTCACTGCCACCTTAAACCCAGCATTACAAAAAGAAAGCTGCTCGTCTTTCAGACTCTCTTCTCTGTTCCCTTTTGCTGTTAGTAATTCCACCAGCTCTTCAGTCTAATGTGTCTGAAATCTGATTCTTATTCTCTTTTTTCTTTTATATTGTTTGTTGTCTAATATTCTCATATTTTTACTTGAAAATATTTCAAAATCCCTTTCCTCCACCCCTTGAGCCCCCTTTCCACCATTTTTGCCTTTTCTATAGATTTCCTCTTTTGTAGACTCTTTGTTTTAACTTTCTTACTTCCTGTCTCTTGGAAAATTGTATATCTCTCGCTGAATCACTGGGCTCCACATTCTCACCATTCTTTCCTCAGCCCTTTTTCATGTTGTCAGAAATGGTTTCTATTTTGTAGGTTATTTCTACCCTTAATCCCTTTCCTTTGTCAAATATCCAGAGAAGTATAATTACCTTCACTGATAGTCTGATAGTAAAATGATCCATTCAAGAAAAGAACCACAGATAAAGGAGAAAAATAAGCTATGGGAAGGGAAGATGAAATCATTCTTTGAGTTTTATTTTCCTTTCAAGAAATATCAGAAAGAATAGATTCTAGTAGTCTGTAGCACAGTAGAGAAATTATATGACAATTTGTTGTATGTTTCAAAATAGCTAGATGAGAATTGTAATATTTCTAACATAAGAAAACATAAATGTTTGAAGTGATAGATATTCCAGTTACCCTAACTTGATTAGTACATTTTATACATGGACCAAAACGTCGCATGTACCCTGGAAATATGTACAACTATGATGCATAAATTAAAAAATACAAATATCATGGAAGTGATTAATAATCACAGTCACCACCACCACCACAATAGCAATGAAACTTGATGTTTATACGGTGCTTTCTAAGAAACAGGGCACCTTCCTCTGTGCCTGGTGAACAGAGGGAGAAAACAAAAGAAATGCACTGGACCAAGAGTCAAGAAACCTGGGTTCTAGCTCTAGCTTTATTTACTAACTCCATTCCCTTGCTTAAGTTGCCTTGAGACATTGTTTACTCACCTGCTAAATGGTATATTATCTCTTTCACAAGATTGTTTTGTTAAAATCAAATGGGGCCTCAGCACCTTTACATTGGCTGTCCTTTGGCTGTATACATCTTTCCCCCAGAGAGCTTTATATCTGTCTGCTTAATACTTTCATGATTAGACCTACCCTAACCACTCTACTAAAACTGGAACCTGCCTTACCATATATCACACACCATATCCACACACACAGTTGGATATGTACCACACCTGATCCTCTTACACTGCTTTATTTTTTTTCCACAGCACTTAAACCTAGCAGTTTGGTAATTTACATAGCACTTGGAACCATTTAATCATTAATCTCTCTTGATACATTTAAAATTATTTAATTATCACAATTCAGTTTGGGCATGTTTCAGTAATATAGCTGCTTCATCAATACACATCTGCCTGTGTGACCTTTTAGTAAATGATAATATGTATTCCTACAGCATATTTATACTTCATAGTCATATTTGTGGAAAGGGCCAGGTTATGTCATTTTTAAATAATGAAATCCATATTTCATCATAAGTTTTTAATGAAATTAAAATGCATATGTATTTCTATAATTATATTTTACATAATTTATAGATTATGTTCTTCTTACATAAATCTATATAGCATTAATTTGCTAAAATTAAAAATGATTATCTTAATAGTAATATAAACAAAGCTATGATATATGGATTTGCTGAATAATTTTATTATTTATTTATTTATTTATTTATTTTTGAGCTGGAGTCTTGCCCCGTCACCAGACTGGAGTGCAGTAGCACGATCTTGGCTCACTGCAACGTCTGCCTCCAGGGTTCAAGTGATTCTCCTGCCTCAGTCTCCCGAGTAGCTGGGACTACAGGCACGCACCATGCTGAATAATTATTTTTACTTTACATATATGTGTGGCCTTTAGTTAGCATAACTTAAATATGTTTCAAGTACTGTATAATAATATTATTTTACATTTATTAATCAGTCGAATGTTTTTCAATGCATTTTAATCCACATTAACTCTTTCTGAAGCCTCACAAAAAAACTTTGGTGAGAGGCAAGTCCTGTAGCAGTATATCTACTTTACAGTTTCAGAGAAGCTAAATGGTTTGCTCAAGGTCACATACTAGAGGTGGCAAAACCAGCTGTAAATCTTCTCATTCCAAATAAGCACCTCTTCTGCTATTCCATATAGCCTTAGCCTTTGAGAAAGGCAGTAGTACTTTTCCTCACTATTATAGATGAAAATAGAAAAATCAGAGTGACTTCCCCATGTAATTTCCTTTCCATAAATTACAGGGATGGATGGATAGATATGGATATATACATATATTGCATATATACACTTAAACATATTAGATATATAAAGTCTTAAGTTTCATTTCATATATACCGAAAATGGAACATGCAAAGGAAAGTATTAGTTTGAAATGGAGGTGATTGTGAACAACATCCATATGCACTTATCAAAGTTAATCCACTGACTAATATAATTTAAGGGGAACAGATCTTTCTTTTGGATAAAATGGTACACAGACCTGGAAGAACACTGACTGGCCTGAGTGACTTGAGGGCTCACGGCCTGTAAATGAGCAGTACTGAGCACGTGGCTGGTCCCGTGCTCCCTTCTAGTAGTAATACAGTAATTTGCAGGAGAAGTAAGGCCATCACTTTTTTTCTTTTTAATGGAACGAGTGTAGTATTCAAACATTAATCAGAACAACAGTAGCTTTACACAAAAATTTTGATATCATATGTGAGTATTTACTATTTGGTTTTATTTCCAATACCTGAAAGATGTAAATCTGTTGAATTTTCCACGTGACTAAGCAGAATTTGGTTAATGAGATCTTGGAGTTTAACAGACATTATGACAATGTGGAGGAGCCTTTTTTTCCTTTGGCAGGGTCAAAGAGCTTATTGACCATTACACTGAGGAGTTAGATTAAAAGTTAACTCATGCCGTCTCTCTGCCTCCTCTGTGTCTCTCCGTCTCTCCCTCTCTGCCTCTCAGTCTCTTTCCCTCTCTGCCTCTCTGCCTCTGTCTCTCTCTCCCCATCTCTCTCCCCTCTCTCCATCTCTCTCCCTCCTCAAAATAATACTAATAATAATAATTAACTCATGCCTTGAAAGAAGGAAACAGAATATGTCCATAAGGCAAAAGTAAAAGTAGGCTATTTTCAATTTTCCTGAAAATTCAGTTCTGAACAACTGATGTTCTATTTTGTCTCTGGAAGGCAGAGTGTTCTCCAAGGCACGCTGGGACAAAGAGGAACCAATACCTAGATCCTTTCCACTCCCATTCTAGAAGCTTTCCTGAAATTGTTACAGGGAAGACATTCTCTTGGATCTGTAGCTTCCTTGACTTTTTTTTGGAAATGCAGATTTCATGACTGTTCTAATGTCAGTGGTGAATTTATGCTGAAGAGTGTGCTTTGGGATGTCAGAAAAATACTCATTTGGCTGTGCTTTCCTCTGGGGTAACAGTCGAAATGGTACATGTGGGCTATTTCACATCTCAATCTCCAGAGACCGGGGAATTGTTATTCCTTTGTAAGGAAGAGAATGCCACCTTTCCTTTGGCCTTTTCTGTGTTCAGACTCCTAAAAAAAAAATGACATATATCACAAGTCATTTTGAGATTTACTGCTTGAAGTCTGCATCAAACTCATAAATACAAAGCAACCACACTGGCTTCACTATTTTTTGGAAGCCATGTTTCTCTGTTAAAAAATAGCAGGGTTATGACATCAAACCCTTTGAAGTCCTGCCACTGCTACTAAAATGCTACCAGGTTCCTTTTGTAAATTAGGTTTACTATCTCAGAAATCATTTTCTGTTTACAATTTTAAAAGTATCATTTTCTGTTTACAATTTTAAAAGTAAGCAGAAACACCCTATTTTAATACATTTCGTAACACTAATCTCATCAGTACTTGCTGCCTGTAAGACAGAACGTATGTCTCTAACAGTCTTAAGTCCTTAGTGTAAACTTTGGAATTAATATTTCACATTTGTTCTCCTTTTGAAGGAAACAGATGTGCTCTCTACATTGAATATATATGATTTAAAATTGCTCTCAAGGAGACATGCAAATACATTGCCTCAGTCGTTTTTTGATTAGATACACTCATTGTTCATTCATTCAGCACGTGCTCAGTACCGCTCAATTAGAGGCAGTGTGTAAGCACTATCAATTTAAATATAAAAGACAGCCCCTGCTTCACGAAATCTGTAGTACAAAAAGAGATTCCTTTGTCTCTTCCAGTGCAAGCATACTTCACAAGTCAGCAGTGTTTGGACCACTCAGTCCAGTAAATGTGCCTCCGTGTCCATGTGCCATTCCATCCAATAGAAAGACTTAGTCTAATAATGCGACTAGTAATATTATGACAAAAAAATCTAGACCCTAAGCATAGGTAACTTTTATTCTTTATCATGTCAAGAATGTGTTCAGGACCAAGAGGTGGCTGGTAACCAAAGAGCTAACATCACCGGCATGAATAAAGTTGAGATCAAGACTGTGTCTGTGTGATCCCACAGTACTCAGCAGTCAATTCAGTGAGAGGAGAAAATGATGAAACCGATTGTGTGAAAGGATGGATAGAAAGAGCATGGACCTAGGAATCTGACAGATATATTTAAGTGCACATTCTTAGGCTAGGTGAAGTCAGACCTACAGAATGAGAATCTCTGAGGAGGGGCCTAGGAATCTGTATACCAACAATCAAGTGCACACAAATTTGAAATCTTATGCTCTAGGGGTCCAAATGAATGGGAACAATTTCTATCAAAATCGTTTTGTGTATGCTTCATGAAGGGGTTGAATTTTGGCATATGGGGAAGGAAGGAATATAGGTAGAACAGAACAGTCCATTTAGGAGAAATAACTGGGTGAAGGCCTCAGAAGGTAGTAACACAAATATAATTACGGAACACTATACTTTGAGCAATTTATGGACAAGTCTGTGTTTTCACAGAGTCCAGCACAGATTAGGTGTTCAATAAGTGCTTTTAATTATTATTTTATTTATTTAGAGACAGAGTCTCGCTTTGTCACCCAGGCTAGAGTGCACTGGTGTGATTTCGGCTCACTGCAACCTCCACCTCCCAGATTCAAGTGATTCTCCTGCCTCAGCCTCTAGAGTAGCTGGGATTACAGGCATGTGCCACCATGCTCAGCTAATTTTGTATTTTTGGTAGAGACTGGGTTTCACCATGTTGGGCAGGTTGGTTTTGAACTTCAGACCTCAAGTGATCCCGCCCGCCTCAGCCTCCCAAAGTGCTGGGATTACAGGCCTGAGCCACCACGTTTAGCCATAATAAGTGCTTTTTGTTATTTATTTATTTATTTAGACGGTGTCTCACTCTGTCACCCAGGCTGGAGTACAGTGGTGCGGTCTCGGCTCACTGCAACCTCTGCCTCCTGAATTCGAGTGATTCTCCTGCCTCAGCCTCCCTAGTAGCTGGGACTACAGGTGTGTGCCACCACGCCTGGCTAATTTTTGTATTTTTAGTAGAGATGGGGTTTTACCATGTTGGCCAGGCTGGTCTCAAATCCAGACCTCAGGTGATCCACCCGCCTCGGCCTCCCAAAGTGCTGGGATTACAGGCATGAGCCACCACGCCCAGCAATAAGTGCTTTTTAAATGTGTGAAATTTGTGGACCAATAGGATAATGGGATTTATGCTAGGAGAGAGAAGTCAAATTTTGAAGAGTCTTGAATTTGAGGCTAAGAAGTTTCTTCTAGATTGAGAACAATTAGGCTTTTGAAATAGGGAGTCAAATGACAAAAATATCATTTAGGAAGATTAATCTTATTTTCATAATATACAGGACTGGGAGAGACTGGATAGGGAGGTTATAAAGGGGCTGAACTAATATGTCACTTCTTTCCACTTATTTTCATATTGCCAGCTTCTGAAAAATTCTCTCTTTAACCACACACTCCTGGATTCAGTTCCCTACCGCATTTCTTACTAATTGTTTAGTCATTTGAATATCAGTGTTCTCGTCGCTAAAATATGTATACTCATACATAGTGAAGATTCCCTGATAGTAAACATTCAAAACTGGTGGCTGATACCCACAGACACTTAATCATGTTTATCTTTACAATCCTAACTTTTTTCTCTGTGGCTGGAATAGAGATTTTTATAAAATGATCTTGATTAATCCACATGTATTTACATTTTTTTTTTTTTTTTTTTTTTGAGACGGAGTCTGGCTCTGTCGCCCAGGCTGGGGTGCAGTGGCCGGATCTCAGCTCACTGCAAGCTTCGCCTCCCAGGTTCACGCCATTCTCCTGCCTCAGCCTCCCAAGTAGCTGGGACTATAGGCTCCCGCCACCACGCCCGGCTAGGTTTTTGTATTTTTTAGTAGAGACGGGGTTTCACCATGTTAGCCAGGATGGTCTCGATCTCCTGACCTCGTGATCTGCCCGTCTCGGCCTCCCAAAGTGCTGGGATTACAGGCTTGAGCCACCACGCCCGGCCTGTATTTACATTTTTAAAAATTCTCATATTCCTGTCATGATGGATTTCAGTTTTGACATTAAGGATTTTTCTTCTGGGGAGGATAAAAAAAGTGATAACGATTTTATTCTCTGATTTTTGTTTCTTCCTCTTCGGGTTACGTGAGTTTTATTAGCATAATCAGTGAAAATTGAAAATCTTAACTATATGCTTGTTTCAAAACAATTTTTCTTATTGAATAGTTCTCACTTATGCACTCATAAAGCTGAATTATTTTTGAAAATTGTTTCATGGATTTGAAATACAACTTTAGAAAATCTTAAGAGCTCTGCATAATCAGATTAAACCTTAGCTATTTGCCCAACCACCTACATCAAATTGCCTGTGTCCTGAGCTCCTTAACAGTGCTTAATCTAATGCCTTAACCCCTAAAAATTTACCCTCAAGAAAATATATCATTCATCCTCTGCCTTGCACACTGGATTCTCATTATTTCAGTTACGAAAATCCTAAATACATCAGAAAATCCTAAGTGTATTGGATTTGTGTATTGTATTGGAAATAATGAGGAAAAGAATGCATATATGCATGTAACTTCTTTTTTAACTTTGTCAGTTTGGAAATAGTGAAAATTGCCTAGACTTAATACACTTAAATAGTATATGAGTAAAAACTAAATAAGTGGAGAATAGACTTTATGTCATCTAGGAGGGGAGAATATTAGAAGAGGCTGAGATAGGTAGACATTTAGGGACAGTAAATAGACCAGCCTGGCTGGAGTGAAGTTTACTGTGTAAGGGACTGGTCAAAGAACAGGCTAGAGGAGTACTTGGAACCAAACGGAATGAAGTTTCTGGGTCTCTGGTATGGCTTGATTCCCTACCAGCTTATTTCAAATAAGATAAAGTAATTACACCTCTAATTTGTGATCAACTTCAGAGGAACTTTCTACCACATTCCTAATGATAGTAACTTAGAATACCATATGTTTGTATGTTTCCATTTATAGAACACTTTCAAGGCGTCATCTTAGTTGCTTGTTTATCATTGTTTACTTGTGTTTTATCTGTCTCCCTTACTGCAATATAAACTCTTTAAGGGCAAGAACTTCTTTATCGCTGTAACTTCAGCACTAGAAAGGTATCTGCAGACAGTTAGATGCTCAAATAATACTTGTCTGATAAAAAAACAGGCATGTAAAGTCACTTTCCCATGTTTGAAGAAACTGAGACTGAGAGAGATTGTTTTAGTCAGTCATAAACTAGTAAGTGATTGGTTGAATCCACGGATGCAGAATTCATACATACAGAGAGTGACCGTATTTTGTGATTTTTTGAGGAATATTTGATTATCCTTTTTCTATTGGAAAATATGTGGCATGTGCAACTGAATTTCCAGGATTTTTCCATGGTTTCGTACACAGAGTAGAAAAAGCTAAGGTTTAAACCTAAATTTTTGTGACCCTATAGAGGCCCTATCCCAGTCTCCTCTATTTTTTTTTGTATGGGAAACATTTATCCAAATTGTGTAAAAAGATGTGAAAATTAATTTTGGCAGCCATTAGGAGAATATGTTCTGCTATTTAATAATATGATGGAAAACTTTTCTTATGGCCTTGAAGTTCTTTCATAGGTAAGACCTTAACCTCGTGCAGGAGCCAGGTGGGAAAATAGAATAAACTCTCCATGATATGGATGACAAAACTGAAGCACAGAAAAAGTAACTTCTCTACATGTCTGTGGCAGACTAGAAACCTGAGCCCAAGTTTTTGACTTTTAGTTCATTGATATGTACAAGAGGAAAACATCTGTGGTTTGCTGTAGTGATGCAGAAAGTTTGGAATAGACACCCCGATTAGTAAGGCCAAAGGAGAAAGTCTGGTGCAGATATGGGAACTTGCCATAAAAGAGAAGTAGCATTACAAATGAGTGTGGAAAGGACTGTTTGAGCAATGATGTTGGGACAAATGGCCTTTTATATGGGACAAAATAAAATTAGATCTCTACCGGATAACAATATGCAAAAATAAATTCAGATCATTTTAAAACCTAGAGAAAAGTTAAGCTTTGAAACTGTTAGAAAATAGAGGTTATGGCAGGAGTAATTTCTTAAGCAAGATTAAACACAAACCATAAAAGGTGACATTTGACCACATCAAAGTTTGAAAATTTTGAGATGACAGAAGACACCATAGACAGATTTTTTCTTTTTAAAGGAAGAGAAGTTATTTGCAGTGTATGTAACAAAAGATTAGCACCAGGAATGTGCACATGACCCTTATAAATCAATAAACAGAAGACAAGCCATCCATTAGAGACATGGGTAAAGGTTATTTAATGGCAGCTCACTGAAGAGAAAACCTGCATAGCCAATAAATATTTAAAGACATATACAACTTCAGTAGTAATAAGGAATTGCAAATTAAAACCATGTCAGACTCATGAACTTGGCAATATTTAACAATTCTGACAGCAGCAAGTTCCATACATTCTTAGAGCTTTGTGGTAGTTTTCAAATAAAAATGTATTCCCCCATGTAGCAATTCCACAGAGATTTATTCCCAAAGAAATTCTTATTAATAAACATAAGGAGATATGTATAAAGCAGCATTTTTTTTGCAATAGCGGAAAAATTGGAAATAACCAAATATATCCATTAGTGAGGAAGTGGATAAATGACAATATGGAATATTCATAAGATGGAATACTGTACAAAGTTACAGTGAATGAACCAGAGCTGCCGTGTAAACATGAATAGATCTCAAAAAAAAAAAAAAGAAAAATGTTGAATGACAGAACAAGCTGCAGAAGGATAAGTATGCTGTGTTATAGTGCATATAAATCCTTAAAACGTACAAGCTATTTTTGCTTGTGAATATCTGCATGTAAATATATAAAACCATGGACTGGAAGTCTTGCCATCAAGTTGATTACA
The DNA here is from genome assembly GCF_002776525.5 of Piliocolobus tephrosceles. Lineage (NCBI taxonomy): Eukaryota > Metazoa > Chordata > Mammalia > Primates > Cercopithecidae > Piliocolobus > Piliocolobus tephrosceles. The sequence continues at coordinate 157,381,994 of NC_045438.1, forward strand.
GCAGTTATATCTGAGGAAGGAACAGGGGACACGGGATTGGGGAGATGTACAAAGGGAGTGAGAACTTTATCAGTTGTGTTTCATTTCTCAGTGCCCAGTACATGTTTATTTAATTAGTTTAAAAAGATTTGAATGGCCGGGCACAGTGGCTCACACCTGTAATCCCAGCACTTTGGGAGGCCGAGACAGGCGGATCACGAGGTCAGGAGATCAAGACCATCCTGGCTAACACGGTGAAACCCCGTCTCTACTAAAAATACAAAAAAATTAGCCGGGCGTGGTGGCGGGCGCCTGTAGTCCCAGCTACTTGGGAGGCTGAGGCAGGAGAACGGCCTGAACCTGGGAGGCAGAGCTTGCCATGATCCGAGATCAAGCCACTGCACTCCAGCCTGGGCGACAGAGCGAGACTCCATCTCAACAACAACAACAACAACAAAAAAGATTTGAAGCAAATTATGACACAGTTTTAACATTCATCAGTGATGTCTGTTTTACTATTCTCTACTTTTTCATACCTTTACACTTTTCCCCCAAGTTAAAAATAAGGATCTGGGATCTGCATTAGAGTCCCAGATCAGAGGTCTGTTAAGAATAGCACATCTAGGACAGATGAGCTACAGGGCAGGAGGGCCTTCTATTGTTTTCTTAGACCCTAATCCTTCCTTCCTGGCTGACTGAATTGGCATCTAAAAGGCCTCACCAGGTCAGACTCCACATCCATGCAGTTTTAGAGAACTAAAGGACAAGTTGTGTTAATATAAGTTTGTGTTTGTCATTCTTAGCATCAGTGAAAGAGATAAGCGTATTTCCTCATGTGTGGAAAAAGAGAATAGTCAAATACCAACAATAGCTGCAACCAATTACATTTATTAAATTCTTACTATGTCCCAGCATTGTCATAAGAACCTTTACTGTATTCCCACAGCCCCACAGCAACCCTGGGAGTTGGTGCTGCCATTCCCTCTTTACAAATAGGGAAACTGAGGCAAGCTGGGCAGTGAGCATAAAGGAATAAGGAAGGCATTTTTATTCAAACAAATTGCACACCATAAATATTTGTTTCCTACTTGTAAGTCAGTTGTGAAAGGGTTCAAACCCACTGCATGCAGTGTCCTCTCAGTGTCTCTCTTTTCCCACAAAAACTAATTGACCTTTGAGAATAGTTATGTTGACTATCAACCAGTCAACAATGGTAAACCCCAAATTGGAATTTTGTTATTCTCCCTTTTATACCACTGCACTTTCTCTTCTGATTTTTCTTTAAAAAGACCACTCATGAGACAAGCACTGAGTGCTTAATGAAGGGATGTTTCTGCTATACAATGTCACTCCCCTTAGGTTATCCAAGTCTGATGCAGTGGGAGTTGTGAGGCTATGACAGTATGCCCCTGCATTGGGATTTGAAAATGCAGAACACTGAATCAGTGCCTATCTATTCAACTTCTACTCTGTTTACAGGCCTGTCATAGATGCTTTTACAAGTATGAAATAATGAGTCTTCACAACCACACTATGAAATTAGGATAATTATTCTCATTTTATAGAGAATGAAGATATTGTTCAAAGATAACCTTTGGCCCAAAGTTATGCAGCTACCTAGTGTCAGAGCCAAGACTAGAACCTGCGTAAAACTCCTGTTCTTTGCAGTGAACCACACTGAATGCCAGGCTACCTTTTTTTTTTTTTTTTTTTTTTTTGAGATCTCCCTCTGTCGCCCAGGCTGAAGTGCAGTGGCGTGATCTTGTCTCACTACAGCTTCCGCCTCCCAGGTTCAAGTAATTCTTGTGCCTCAGCCTTCTGGGTAGCTGGGACTACAGGCATGTGCCACCACTCCCAGCTGTTTTTTTTTTGTTTTGTTTTTGTTTGTTTGTTTAGAGATGAAGTTTTGTTATGTTGCCGAGGCTCATGCTACCTCTTTTAACTATAGCCTTAGGTGATGCCCCACCCAGAACCATACTCAGTACTGATTTAAAATAATCACCCCATGAATGAGTGACAAGAAGATGCTGCAGTCTCATTTACTAGCGATGTGAAATCAGGCAAGTTGCTTTACCTCTCTAAGTCTCATTTTCCTGATCTGTCAAGGGGGGTGAACATACCAGTAGTTGCGAGAACTAAACGAAGTAATAGTGAGATAATAGGATATAATGTGCCCAGTACAATGGCTGGTATCTAATAAACACATTCTAGCTATTTATAATAGATACATTACTATTATTACTATCATCTATAGTTTCTATAATGAAGAAATCAGTGACAGAGGGGGCAACTCTCAACTGGCAATTAGGAACTTCTTGATACATTATTTTATTTTATTTTATTTTATTTTTTATTTTTTATTTTTTTTTTGAGACGGAGTCTTGCTCTGTCGCCCAGGCTAGAGTGCAGTGGCCGGATCTCAGCTCACCGCAACCTCTGCCTCCTGGGTTCACGCCATTCTCCTGCCTCAGCCTCCCGAGTGGCTGGGACCACAGGCGCCCACCACCTCGCCCGGCTAATTTTTTGTATTTTTAGTAGAGACGGGGTTTCACCGTGTTAGCCAGGAGGGTCTCGATCTCCTGACCTCGTGATCCGCCCGTCTCGGCCTCCCAAAGTGCTGGGATTACAGGCTTGAGCCACCGCGCCCGGCCCACATTATTTTAAAATTTAAAAAAATCATAAAAAGCAAGCTTTCATGGCTGCTGTGGGGTAGCTATGTGGGAGAATTTAATTTTTTTCTTTATAAACCAATCAATAGGTAAAAAAGAAAGCCCATAACCATTCTTCCAATGTGGAGGCAATATCCTCTTCTGATGGAGACAGTTTCTGTGGACGGAAGCCATCCAACCACAGATCAGCCTGTTTGTCCACACCTGCTTCTAGTCAACGGTACAATCTCTATAAAGTGGCCAAACTAAAAAGTCAGATAAACAGGATGTAAGTCAGGCAATGGCTTACCTTCCCAGCTACAGCAAATGAGGCATACAGTGTACTAGGATGACTTAATCTATTATGGCATTAAAATGCTATATCCAGATCTAAAGCTAGAAACCAAATCTCCAAAGAGGAAAAGACATCCTATAACCAAAGCAGCTTATACATAGTTGCGGAGGAACTCTATTGTCATCAGTTGCTTGATGGAAAAGAAAAGGAACCCATGTGTGTAGACATTTTTCCCCCAAAAAAGTCCAAATTAGACCCATTTGGAGGAATGGCATTGGGGAAAACAGCAAGGCTCAGGCAAAAGGAATTGGGTATACCAAGAGAAATACGATGTTCAGAGTAAGAAAGATAATAGTTCTGTCACATTCTGAAAATGCTCACTTCTGAGGGCTCTATTGAAAGAGAAATGTTGACAAACTGGAATCAATTTAGAAAGAATGCTGAAGAAGGTGAGAGTCTGGAGCTCATGTCATTTTTATGGGCATGTGTCTAGTGCCTAATACCTAGTAGATACTCAGTTAGTGCTTGTGGAAAGTAGGAAAGGTCAGTCCACATAGTAAAGCAGAGAAAGGCAGTGAGGGAGGAAGAGGAGAATGGGAGAAGTTGAATTTCCTGAGGCTGCTTGCCTAGGAAAGGTGAAAGCAGGGGGTGAATTAATGCCTCTAATCAAATATCTGAAGGGCTCTCGTGTGGAAGAAAAATGGTACTAGTTTTGTGTAACTCCAGAGGAAAGAATTAGGATTTATGGCTAACAGTTGAATGGGGAAAGATTTTTAGCTCAAAATAAAGTAGGACTTTCTAAAAACAAGAAACATTTTTAAAATGGAATGTGCTACCTTACAGAGTAGTAAGAAGTCTTTCCAGTAAGGTGGGTAAATTTCTATCAGAATTATTGTAGAAACCAATTATTTCCAGCTTTGGGTGGAAAGTTAAAAAGTCCATGATTCTCCCATATGACAAGAGCCAATAAGCTGCTCCTTCTCATCTGAGGTTTAAAAAAATCACTCGTTTCTGAACTCATTTCTGTTCCTAACAAAGACTGTGGACCATGCAGAGCTCATTCTTGAGCCTTTACAATGCTGTGTGATGGGAAATGAATTTCTATAGTAAAAATTGATGTGGATTTATCCTATACTTTTAAGATTATTTTTCATAAAACATAGAAGGTTAAGTTTAAGAAGTGAGAAGTATTTACACCAAAACTTCTAAAATATTATTTTATCTAAAGATACAAATCTCTTGTTGGTCAAAGGATACAAAATTTCCATCAGACAGAAGAAGAAGTTCAAGAGATGCATTGAACAACATGGTGATCATAGTTAAGTGTTCTCACGACAAAAAAATGATAAGGTTGTGAGGTAATGGATGTGTTAGTTAGCTTCATTTCACCATTCCACACTGTATTCATGTTTCACATCATGTGCACCATAAATATATATAATTTTTGTCAAATATTTTAAAAGATAGAAATCTCTGTGTAAGGATAGTTAATCTATTACATATAAATAATAATACTCCATATAGCTATGTAAAGTTTACATGAAGAAATCAGGCTATGATCCACAGACGGCAATAACTCCTGTTATTCTATTCCATATGCTGCATACATAGAAAGCTAGAGGCCTTTTAGTATGAGGTAAGAGTTGGACAGAGACAGATGGAAAAAGGCAAATGACAAAAGTGCTAATAAATAGCCTCAGTTTCCCTACAACTCCTAGTTAGTCGAGTGAAACAAAGGAGGCTCTCTAAGAATCAGTTTCTTGGTGGCTGTCCTGGATGGCTGTAGTACAACACTTCACCCCCAGGTCCAGGATTAACGTGCAAGAGTCTGCTTGCCTCTCCTGTTATAGCCCAGAAGGATCACAAAAGGATTTCCTGCCACATGCTGCCCACCTGTATCGTGGCAGCCTGGCACAGCCCGACCCAAAAGGCGCTGCCACTTGCTGGTTACAGGAGCCATTTGCATTTTCAACCATGGCTATTTTAAGGTTATGCAAATGAGTTGGCGGGACTTTCTCCTTTAAAAGACAATGACAAAAAATTCATAGTCTAACATCTCCTCCTTTAACTTTTCTCATATTTCTAAACCCAATACACTTATTTTTATGGAATCAGACCAGGATACTTTCTTTAAGTCTTCTCTGGAGATTAATTTTGCCTGCCCTTTGAGGAACAGTTAGAAGCACTCATCAGGCTGCTAGCACTAGCAAAGGGGAAGCCACGCTGGCATAACTGGCTCTTGCAGTCGCTACTTCCACTTCACTGTCCTGAAAACTTGAGGGCTTATCTGCTTAGAAAACTCAAGAATGTTTCTCACCACCCCACTTCGCTACCCTTTAGTGTTACTGAACTGACCCTCTCTCTTTTATAGGTTGGAAGCAAAAAGACTATAAATCTTTTACAGCTGCATTCAGTACAGCAGTTAACATTCTCTATAATGATACAGTTCCAAAAAGCCTTATATAAAAAAAAATTATTTTTGAGAACTGAGAGGCTAAAACTGGGTGAAGACTTCTGCAGAGAAAATATTTTTAAAATCATAAAACCACGAAAATAACAACTACTGTACTTTTGTGTTTATTTTATAGAAGTCAAGTAGTTTCTGATAGACAAGAGAAGAGATTGATCCATAAACTTTTTTTTTTTTTTTTGAGACAGAATCTCGCTCTGTCACCCAGGCTGGAGTGCTGTGGCCCGATCTCAGCTCACTGCAAGCTCCGCCTCCCGGGTTCACGCCATTCTCCTGCCTCAGCCTCCCGGGTAGTTGGGACTATAGGCGCCTCCACCTCACCCGGCTAGTTTTTTGTATTTTTTTAGTAGAGACAGGGTTTCACCGTGTTAGCCAGGATGGTCTCGATCTCCTGACCTCGTGATCCGCCCGTCTCGGCCTCCCAAAGTGCTGGGATTACAGGCTTGAGCCACCGCGCCCGGCCTTGATCCATAAACTTTTTATTTTTTTTATTTTTTATTTTTTTGAGACGGAGTCTCGCTCTGCCGCCCAGGCTGGAGTGCAGTGGCACGATCTCGGCTCACTGCAAGCTCTGCCTCCCGGGTTTACGCCATTCTCCTGCCTCAGCCTCCCGAGTAGCTGGGACTACAGGCGCCCGCCACCTCGCCCGGCTAGTTTTTTGTATTTTTAGTAGAGACGGGGTTTCACTGTGGTCTCGATCTCCTGACCTTGTGAACCGCCCGTCTCGGCCTCCCAAAGTGCTGGGATTACAGGCGTGAGCCACCGCGCCCGGCCAATCCATAAACTTTTTAAAGAAAATTTGGTAATCTCTTAAAGTATTTGTATGGCTCTGAATGGATGTGCTTTTCTAACTTTGTTTTAATTTTTATGTTACACATATAATTGTTTCAAATAGGCATTTGTTCATTTTAAAACTTCTACTAGAAGTTACACTGAAGAAAAGCATTCAAAAGAAGACTTCAGAACAGAAAAATTGTTGAATGAATGAAATGACTGAAGTAACTCAACTTACCAAACACAAACCACTCAGTATTAAAGGGCTGCAGATTTCAGTTTTACTGATTTCAGTTCTGTCTGCCCAGTTCATTTCCAAATTATGTATCAGTTTTACATACTTTAGACATTGGCACCATATATGAAGCTAAAAAAATATTAGCGTACTTGTTTATTTTGTTTTATATTCTTATTTTTAGTAGTGGTTTCAAAATTCTTGTACAGGCAAAGAATGGGCTGCCTGTCGGTTGGCAGCAGGGATGGACAGTGGGAACCCCGGGGGAGGGCTTGAATCTGCTATTACTTAGCACTTTAAAGAAAACTGAGGAAATATGAATTTTTCTCTCCAAGGAATGGTGGTAGAGGTCAGTGGCTGCTAGAATTTACGGGATTACGCTGTTGTCCCTACAGAAACATGGCTTTGTGCTACCATTGCACACTGCCAATTCTGCTAAGTTGAACAAGTCCGCTGAAATCTTTAGTTTCCAAGGTTGTGTGTAGAGTGGTAATCTATCCCTTCTCTCTGAGTTTCCTGAAATACAGATACAGAAAAAAGTTTCAGAAAGAGACAGTTTCTCTCAAAAGTATAGGTGGGAAATCCAAACAAATTTGTCTGTTGAGGTTAGGAACAAACTCACCATACCTTTCCTCCAATTAACCACCCCGCTTTCCAAAAAAGCCAATTTAGGTTAAGGTTACTTTTGAGAAATTTATACTTTTTGTTTCAGAATCTGTGACAATTTCATGTTTGCTGATTGCTGATATTTGGTCAACAATATTGTAGAGCCAGTTCTTTTTTTTTTTTTTTTGTATGAATCTGGCACTCTGCCTACTGCCTTCGAGACTGTAGAAGAGAGAAGGAGAGGAAAGAATAGGAATGATGGGAGAATAAAGAGACTCACTATCATTGTCTCTTTAAAACTGAGAGCCAGAAGGGGCCTTGGAGATCATTGTATTCAGTAATACTAAGTACTTAGAGAATATATGTACATATTTTTGTCCTGTAATACAAAAAACAGTGGTGTCTAGAGACCTAATAATAGGAATATTAAAATGATTATATTTACTTAAGGAACATTTCATATTACAAGATACTATTGGCCATTGGATAGAAATGATTTATCAATAAGAAAAAGGATAGTATTTCATAAAAGTGTTCATTTAGCAGGATTCAAAACAATATCCAAGAAGAACCTGGAGAGAAGATTGTGTGTGACACAATGCCAATTTTAAAATGGGGGCCAGAGGCTTACATTTACATAATTTTCTTTATTTTGACTCAACATCTTGGCAAAGGCATTGGCTTAGCCACACATGGTGTATAGCTTGTAATAAATAACTTTATTTTTTGCCTCTCATCATCTGTAAAATAGATAATACTCTTCACCTCTTTCTTCCCTCCCTCCATAGAGTTGTCTGTCTTTATTCATCAGCTCTGTATTTGGAGACCATGTTGGACTGATAATTGAACAGTGATGAATGAATTAAGGTGAATTACAAGGATATCCTAGAAGATGCTGAAACTAACATGAAATTCAGTTATCTAAAATTAGTTTGTAATACTCTAACCATCATAGAGGCCAAGTATAGTGTTTTTCCAATTTTTTTGCTCACACAGCTCAGGCTGCATTTTTCTTTTTAGTGATTTATTTTCCTCATAATGGTACTCAATTTGATTTGACATTATTCAGATTAAAATGCTAAGGGAGAGGTATTATTTTCCTTCACCGCCTAGAAAAGAGGATGCAGTGAAGGGCAGATCACCGTCACTTTGATAGTAATGCACTGCCAAACAAAAAAGCGTGTGCTGAAGATTTCATTCAGCAGGGATGGAATCTGAATTGCTCAATAAATCCCCATATTGGTTGGTTTTATAGCTTAAAAGAAGGAGAATATAAAATAATCTGTTCAGATGACTCACAGATTGTCTCTTGTTCAGTATTAGCAGTAAAATACTAATCTTTTTGATGACCATAAATATATCAAAATACTGTAGGTATTTTCAGAATATATAGAAATACATAGAAATAATTCAGATGTGATTGTTGCCTAAAAAATTAGAAATAAAATTTGGCCCATATTTTTTCTAAGAAATCATTAAAAGCTTTCCTTTGTTTTCATATTCAAAAGGATACCACTTGTACATGCAGAATCGCCAACCTGCTTCCCCTCTGGTCAGTACTTGATAACCAATGCACACACAGACAGAATCTCCTTTCATTGCTGCTCTTAATTGTGAAAGAGTTTTATTCTTCCCCGTGTTCCCAAATCCAGAAACTGGTACAGTTCCAAGGTGTCCTGAATACAGATATCTGGCTTTGGATGAAATCTCCAAGGAGTTTTATATTCACTCACCACTTCCTGTGGAAGAAGAAGTTGTAATAATCGTTACAAATATTTTGAACTGCAAACTTAGCAGCATTGTTCGCTTTTCTGTTTCAGACATATTCAGCATTGAATCACTGAATAACTTTATTTCTAATTGTGAAATTGAAGCTTTTTGTTTTTCTGTATAGCAGATTTCATTTTATTCCCTTGAAATTAAAGCAAGTTATTTTATATATTCTAATGAGATCAGAATATTACAAGTATGTGTTTGGATTTTATTTCCATACTCTTGGAGAGAAGGCCATAACTTGAAAGATAATTGGAAAGAAACTATTATAGTCATTATTAAGATGAGACTATTTATTATAGTCATTATTTAGTAAAGTGAGTTTCCTTAAACTTGGCACATTTCTGTGTAACCAGTGAATTAAGTCACAAGTCATTTAAGCTTCGTGAATATATTTTAAATGTTTAAAATCTATTTCAGAAGCGTAACCAATAAGATATAGTTATATCTGATAACGAAGCACCATTCTGTGCACCAGAGATACACACCTGAGTGGCAAACTCACAGTTTTGTGTTTGTGTATCATTTATGTTTCACCAGTTCTTTCTCCAGCTCCTCACAAATTCCCTGCCCCGTTTTTCACCATTGACGTACACACGTACCCGTACCCAGAGAGTTCTTCCAAGGGTTCTCCCGGGATTGATTGTGAGTGAGTCTGGTCTGTCTGTTCATGCCGTCTGTGGGGTAGTCCTCTTCTCTTGCTCAGGTCCCTCTCTGCTGGGTAAGACCCCCATATCACTGACCACCCAGCCCTGCATGTGGAGTGCCGGCTGCCTGCTGAGCGCAGTGCTTGGCAGTGCTCACTGCTGTTCATACCAGGTGTCCCAGACTCTGTTGGACACCAATTCTGGTTTAGCTGGACACAACTTCTGACACAGGAGGCTTGCAGGTAACACACTCCACGCAACATTCTGTGGAAAAGTTGAGGAGAATACCTTTCTCCTCTTTACTGTTCTGGTAGAGAGATCACAAAGAACTCCAGTGCAACCCCAGTGTCTTATGTGAGTACATCCCATTCTTTTTCATCACGGCCCCTCTCTCCCTGGGACCCCAGGGGAATGCAGCCATGAAGAATCCCAAGTGACAGACTCCCTACTACACTTAACATTACTCCTCTCACGTTCAGTTAGTGCTTTGTTACCGAGACAGCCCCGTCAGCATCTGACACTCCACCAACGCACCTCCTTAGGATGAGCTCCCTCTCAAGCGTAGCTCAGGTTCTCATGCAAAGGGGACTGTCCTGCCAGTTTGCTGAGGATTCTGAAGCCAAAAGTTGAGCCAGCAGCACCAGCCACCATGTGCAGATGAAACAGATGAATGAATGCACACATGCCCTGTAACACACTAGAAAACTGCTGTTTAAAATATATTAATGATATTAATAATTGTTTAAACCTTGGTATTTACCTCTTAAAAATCTAAAATAAAAAGGTTTGTTTTGGGTTTTAGTAGTTGGTTTCTACGGAGTCATGGTGTGTATATTTTTCGTATTATTGCTGTCTCAGTGTCTCTCTGCTTTAAAATAGTGATACTTTCCCAAAGCTTTCTCCATGTCTCTGTTCTCTCTTCCTACTCTCCTACACTCTGTATTTGCCAAACATATATTAATACACATACAATTCCGACACCCCTCTGAACCTGAAGAAGAGTGTTGTCAAAGGAAAAGGAGGTCAAAAGTGGACCCTTGAAGTCTTCTAGCCCCATTCCTGGTGTGATTCTGGAACTTGTTCATTAAAAGACGCTTTTCACAAATGCTTATTGAGAGCTCGGTGTGTGCCAGGCAAAGATCTTGACTAGTTTGGGAGAACAAGAGGGGCCAGGGAAAACCAGCACAGAGTTAGGAGGCATATCCACGCAGAGGGAAGAACACATGCAGTGGCACACGCGGAGAGAACAGGATGCACTGGAGGAACTCCAAGTAATTAGATATGCCTGCAACAAAGAGGACATCCGAGGATTTGGAAGGAGCAGAGACTTACAAAGTGGGTGGAGGTCATCACATTCTGGCCAGTCTGCAAAAGGAGTTAATAGCAATTGTTTAATTTTTTAAAGTTCTTCAGATTTTACGTCAGATAAGAATGCTAGTTCCTCTTGTAACATGGACCTGGTTACCAAGGAATTGAGGTTGAGATGCATAGTGCATACATCCAAACTACTATAGCACAGTTCACTGAGATGGACTTTTCCTTCCACTGAGCTCTGCACTGTGTTAGTTCCATCATATTTAAACATCGATAATAGTGACAGTAACCACACTTGTACTGATAAAAATAATGAGTTTGTCACTGGACCATGCTTGCTTTAGAGTTTTGGTTTTTGTATGAATTTGACCTACTAGGGGGAAAAATGCTGTTTTACTGTTAACACATGGCAGTCTGACCAACACTCAGGACAGACCACTGCACATCCACTGAGGGAAGCCCCTCGGGTTTGTTCGGGTTGAATAAAATCCTTCTCTTACTGTGGAGTTGGAATCATATTATTCCTCTGAGGTATGTTGGCAGATAAAGCAGAATGGAGTAACTAAAGAGCTAAAGGACCCTCTTGTACCCCTTCCCTGATCATCTGGGAAAGACCCATATGGAAATATTAGACAGTGACTGGCTTTCCTGATGTTTTGAAGATAGTTGGATTGTGGTAGCTTAGCATATGTAATGTGAACTTCAAGACTGATCCAAACATTTATTGCCAATTACTATAGAAAGCCGGGTTGATTACTATTAGCACTAATCTGTTTGTACCAATATAAAATAGTCCATATTTGATGAAAATTTAAGTTACTTTTCACTTAGTCAAGAATTTCTCAAATAGGATCATACTTTTTAGTCATTTTATATCATGATATCATCTCATTTCTCTCACCTTTTATTTCAAGTAGATAGGAAGAAACCAACCCATTGGAAACTGATTTTTTTTTTAAGACTTAAGGAGGAACATGTGCAACTTTATAAGTCATTTTGCTAACAGTTTTTTCCTTAGTTTTTAGTTTTAGTATTTTAATTATACAATTAATATATTGATAATGATTTATTGTTAAAAAGTAAAATGATACAAGCCGGGCCCAGTGGCTCACGCCTGTAATCCCAGCACTTTGGGAGGCCAAGGCAGGTGGATCACCTGAGGTCAGGAGTTTAAAACCAGCTCGGCCAACATGGTGAAACCCTGTCTCTACTAAATATACAAAAACTAGCCAGGCCTGGTGGCGCGCACCTGTAATCCCAGCTGCTCAGAAGGCTGAGGCGGGAGAATCGCTTGAACCCAGGAGGCGGAGGTTGCCGTGAACTGAGATCGCACCACTGCACTTCAGCCTGGGCAAAGAAGCGAGACTCTGTCAAAAAAAAAAAAAAAAGAAAGAAAAAGAAAGAAACAATAGAGACATATACAGAGTAAAGAGTTAGTCTCTCTCTTTTCCTTCTCCCCCATGCCCACCACCATTCTCCTTGCCTCCCCAGCAGTAGTCACTGTTAAGTTTGATGTGTGCTCTTTGACGTTTGTCTTATGTGTATACTATATGTACTTGTACATACATGCATAGGCAAGTAGATTGGGGTTTGTAAACAATTTATTTCTCTAAATCAAATCCCAGAAAGCGAAGTTTGTGCTTTATGTTATCTGATTTCACTGATTTTCTTTCTTACAGGAAAGTATTCTTTAAGGCTTATAGAACTATAGGAATTCTTTGAAGCTTTTTGTTTCTTTTACCTAGTTTATTTAGCTCATTTTAAAAATGTGTTATAGAAGTGTAGGATGTAAGACTTGATTTCAACAGTAGTTAACATGAAAATAACCTGGTGATGTTTGTTGGCAAGGACTAGCTGATGCAGTGTCTGAATGCAATGTTGTATTAGACACTGTAATAGAAGTATAATATCCCGATCAAGAAGGCACAAGCCTCTTTGTACCCCTCCTTAAGCAGGCCACTTTCAGAATAGTGTATTCAGGTACAGCAAATATAAGGTAAAATACAAGTAGCCCAGAGATTTTATTTCTGTTTGGAGCAATATGGATACTATCTAACTGGGTTTGTATAGCCCACTAATTACTAAATGCTTTGAAATTAATGGTTATATAATAAGTATAAACAAGTTTGAATTTCATCAACTAGATAATAATGAAATACTTGGTTCATTTGTAGAAAGTAAGCAAGGACTTGGTATTTTTGTAATAGAAACACGTCAAAAAATCAATCCTTTAATTGTAATCTAAACCAATTTCATGAGCCTGTGCATAGTCTAATTGTTGCCACTCAAAATGTGACCTTTAGCCCCGCAGCTTCAGCATCACCTGGCAGCTTGTTAGAAATGCAAACTCAAAGCCCATCTAGACCAATTGAATGAGAACCTGTACGTTAACAAGATCCCCAGGTGACTTAGGAACATTAAAGTTTAAGAACCTGAAAAATTCTGAACTCTCGACTGTGTTCAATGAAAGCTTTAAAAAGTCCATAAAGATGGTGTCTCCAAACTTCTTGTGTATCTTCTTGAAGCATGATGCAATAGTTTGTTGAAGAAATGAGAAAAGTGAAAGATGAGGCAATCGTGTTGGCTTATTTGACTCTTGCATTGTCTTCTAGGCAATACCATTATTCTTACCTTTTCACATTTTTTAGTATAAGTTGGAATTATTGATAAGCAGTGATAATTCCTAGGATGACTAAATAGAAAAATGTTTTAAGTTATAGAAAAAAATAAGATCACTAAGATCCCGTAATGTATCATAGACTTATAAAAAGGTTCATTCTATTCACATTAATTGCAAGAGAGAATAAATTTGAGTCTACTTTAAAAATATATAGGCAATTTTTCTTCTGTGTTCTTTGGAAGAAAACTTCCAAAAAGGAATTTAAAAAATAAAATTGGATCCAGTTGACCCTGAGAATTAACTGGGAGTTAGGAATGTTAAGGCTCTTTCAAAACACACTGAAAACCAGATCATGTGTATGAAAGTATAACTAGGAATGCGAAGTATATGGAATGGGTATCATGTGAGTATTGTAAAGGTTCAGAAGAATGAATATTTTATTAATTCATTCAATAAATATTAAGTGCCCATTATGTGCCAGACATTGTTCTTGGAATTGGGGCTAACTGGAGCTTAGATTTTAGTGGAGGACTCAGACAATACACAAATTAACAGGCCAGCGAAAGTCTGGGTAATACGTGCTGTAAAGAAGAAATAGAGCAGATCAGGGAATGGTGAATGACTGCACCACAGGCCAGGACACCACAAGCAGATGCTTCCCTCTTCTTTGGTAATTAGGCCCATGAGATGATGGGGAGATATGTAAGGAGTTACCATTTGGCCAGACTCTGAATAAAACACAGAGCCATGTGCGGGAAGTGGAGCATAACCAAACTGTAGCAACAATTCTGTTCTTAAAGCCCTTTTATCACCTTAATCGAATGGGACTGTCCTGTAACCTCAGGGCTACCTAGGATGCAAAGAAAATCACCCACTGTTGGCTTTGTGGTATCCTGAGATACCACAGCACAAAAAAGGAGCATGAGATCCGCAGATACTGTTCTCCACTATCCAAGCTCTGAAACCCTTCAGTCTGAAGGTTGAAAAACACTGATTCATTGTCGTTCAAGTTTCACCTGACAGCACCACTCTTGAGTCTGCAGTCTCAATGTCCACATCTGTAAACTGGGAAAGATACCCAACTTGCAAGGTTATTGTGACAACCATAGAGAGTATGTATCAGGTGCCTGACACATACTAAATGGTTAATAAACAGTAGCCAGTATTACTCCCCATGAGGGTTAGCTTATTAACATCTCATTTCTAAGATGTTAGAAATGATCGTCAGATTCTTTAGAACCTAAAGTAGACAGTTTCAGCCTTATGATGTTACTAAAATACATAATAACAATTTAGAGTTCCCATATGTGAAAGATTTTTCTACCCATTGCCTACCCTCACCCTCCAACTTAGCTCATTACTCCCTCCAGAGAATAGTAGTCGGGAGGTAGGGATGATGAGTGGATAGGCCCTGAAAAGGAAGTTTAGGTGTGTCAGTGTAAAATGTGCACAGATACATATTGTGTGAAGTCAGCTGCATGACAGCCAAATAATTTTATGCATTTTTATATATCCACTCTTATCCATCCTCTAAACCTAGTTTCATTCACAAAGGTAAACACATTTAGTTTCTTCGAATACATGAGAGACTGGCCGGGAATAATCCCCCCAGGAGTTGCCAAAAGAGGTTTCAACATTTGAAGGCCACCCTGAGCCGTGGGAACAATGGAGAGGATTCATTGTGTGACTCTAGTCTGTCTCCCTGGCCCCTGAGAGCAGATATCACCTCTTCTTCTCTCAGTTCTGTACAGCTCAGCCTTGACCTTGAGGTTCCTGGGAAGTTGTTAGAATTGTGTCAGGTTAGTATGAAATCTATTCATTCCTAAGCTGATCAGATCCCGTTTCCTGACTTTTTGTCATTGAATACTTCACATTTAGTTTACTCTGAAATGTACATTAAAAAAAGAAAAGACGAAGTCTTTTTGGATGCTATATATCAAACAGTGTGTTTTGTGATCTTAATGGTTTTTGCTAATTTTAAAAAGCAGTGAGTTGGTGTAGAAAATAGCTGTTCTCATTGAGTTGGGGGTAAAAAATAGCTGTTCTCATTGAATGTGTCTTAAATGTTCTATAAAACTGTATCAACAAAACAGGGCAAACATCAAGATCTTGAATCACTGGGTTTTTATACAACCCAATGCCCATGGTAGACAAATGCCAAAACCCAGAAAATGCCTAAAACGTAAATTTTAAAAAGGAAGGTAAAGAAGAAGGAATGAGTAAAAAAGGAAGGGAGAAGGGGAAGAAGGAAGAAGGAAATAGAGGGGAAAAGGAAATCAAAGGAAGAGAAGAAAGAAAGGAAAGAATAAAATGGAATCAAGAGTCCTATCCTTTAGAGACCAGAGAAAGCACAGGTAGAATTTTATGGTAGGGTTCATTTCTGCCTTGCTTCCTGCCTCAGCTTCTGTAGAATGGCCTTTAATCATGGTGGCAGTGATTCTGATTGCAAGGCAGCCTTTGCTGAAGAAAATCTAGGCCATCAGGGTTTTGAGGATAAAGCAGTGATCACAGACTTTTAAACCTTCCAGAGCCAACTGGGAAATGCCCTCCCATTTGAGATGCCTTGGTTTGCGCTGACCTCCAACCGATAGAGTTAGGGATGGGTGGACATCCCAGTCAACATCAGGGTGGCAAAGAAGTGTGCCCAAGAAGTGTACCCTTCTTGGCTCTCCTGTTTCCCAACTACCCACAGAAGGCAGGCATGTATGGTGAGCCAGTCTACCAGCACTAGGAGCTGCACATTCCACAGTCAGGAAGACCCTCTCAAATTTCTATAAGAAGTCAGTCCAGGCCAGGCACGGTGGCTCACTCCTGTAATCCCAGCACTTTGGGAGGCTGAGGTGGGCAGATCACCAGGTCAGGAGATCGAGACCATCCTGGCTAACACGGTGAAACCTCGTCTCTACTAAAAATACAAAAAATTAGCCAGGCGGGGTGGCAGACACCTGTGGTCCCAGCTACTCAGGAGGCTGAGGCAGGAGAATGGTGTGAACCCAGGAGGCGGAGCTTGCAGTGAGCCAAGATAGCGCCACTGCTCCAGCCTGGGCGACACAGCAAGACTCCATCTCAAAAAAACAAAAAACAAACAAAAAAGAGAAGTCAGTCCAGTGAGACTGCCTTACATGGATCCCTACTACCTCCAAGCGGTGTATTTATTGCCAATAGAAGGGACAGGTCCAGGGCATCCCTGGGTATTAGGCCACACTGATTCCTGGTGGTGGCGACAGATGTGGCATTAGAGGTGGTGCTGGTGCTGCTGGCAGTAACAGTGGTGTGATGAGGTGGGGGAGGCCAGTTTGCTGTAGGGTGCTCAGAATGTGGCTCTTCAAATATATAGATCAATTTTTGGTGCTCTTGAGTCTTTTCTGCAAATTCTACTTTCCATATGGAGTCATTTCCCTTTGGCATGAAGAGCATCTTTAGCATACTATGTAGTGCAGTCCTGCTGGTTCCAGATTCTCTCACTTAGGCATATATGAGTATGTCCTTATTTAGCCCTCATTTTGAAGGCTATTCTGGTCTCTTCTTCTGCAGTCCCCAGGCAACCACTGATCTGCTCTCTGTCACTATAAGTTATATTTTCTAGAATTTCATTTAAATGGAAACATATAGTATGTAATCTTTGTGTAACTTTTTTCAATGCAGAATAATTTTAAGATCCATCCATGTTATGTGTACATCAATTGTTCATTCCTTTATATTGCTGAGTAGTATTTACTGTATGGCTATACACTATTTGTCACCTGTTTATAGACATTTGGGAGTTTCTCCATTTTAGCAATTACAAATAAAATTGCTATGAATATTTGCATTCAAGTCTTTGCATGGGAATATGCTTTCTTTTCTCTTGGGTGAATACCTGGGGGTGGAAAACTGGATCATATGGTAGGTGTGTATTTATGTTGAACTGTTTTGCAAAGTGGTTGTACCATTTTACATTCCTACCAACTATAGTAAGTAATCAGGGGTCCACAATTAAATGAGACTCTCCTTGCTACCAGTCTTTCCATTCTTCTTATATTTGCTGTACACAGCCACAAATTGAATTCCAAGTCATTGAACACAAACTTTCTTGTAAGGGCACAGAGCTGTTCTGGAAGTGGATCCAGGGTTATTTGGCAGAGAATTCTGTGGCCTGGGGAACTTGGAATGTCATCTGGAGAGGGGAAGTTGTGGCCATAGCGAGGCATGATCTCTTGACTTGAAGGATTTTTTTTTTTTTTTTTTTTTTTTAATTTTTGCTTTGTGGAGGGATGTGGCCAAAGGATGACCAGAAGGGGGCCTTGAAAGCATAGAGCTCAGGCCAATGCCTCTGGCTCAAGTCTAAGGGCTATACTGTTCCCTTCTTCTAATCCACCCAATTCTAACCGTCTTGAAAAACCCATCCTGCGTCCTCATGCCTGTATCTTCTGTCATGTGGCAGTTCTGTGTCCCCCTCCTCTCGGTTTTTGCTGTTTGACTTTCTGTGTCTCACTTTCCCAATTTGTGCATAAACTTTTCAGTCAACTACTCTGTCTCCTTTCCCTTCATATGTTTGACAAAGTGTTATGTACACGAATGCTCTTCAAAAATGTGGCAATGAAATGCATGGAGTTTGCTGCTTTTTCTCTGCTCCTAAGTTGGTGTTAATCTTCAGACATTGTCCAGCGTACTTGACATTTACACACAGAATCTAGTGTGCAGCTAGGACTTCCTGGCCCAAGCTCTGCCTGGTTAGCCTTCCTAATTTCACCCCAGTTGACTAACACTGCAAACCTCTCTGCGCTTATGCTATGTTTTACTATTCCAGTGTAAACCTCGGTTTGTTCCCCTGACATCACCTCATCTCATCATTGCCTTTTTAGATGACTTCCTTACTAACTATATTAAGTAACCCAGAAATAGAGAATTTTTATCAGGTTTCTGATTTTCCCAGCATTGGATGTGGTTCTGCCTGTCAGAGAGGTCACTAGAGACCCTGGCCATAAAAATATTTCCCAAGGGAGTCAGGCCTCAATGTGTTTTATCTATGTTCATCTTTCTTTCTGATGTGTTCTTTCTTTCTTTCTCCATCTGGAAAATGTCTCCAGTCTTTCAAAATTCAGCCACAGCCTTATCTCTTCCAAGAAGCTTTTACTTTTTAAGAGATCTAAATTAAAGTATGTTTCTCTAGCCATTATAGCACATCTCTTGTAATATTGAAGACACTGGTACTGTAATTTTTTGTTTATTTGTGTATTACTCTCTCTCAACTAAAAACTCTGTGAAGATAAGGACCACATCTCATTTGACTTTATTTTTCAGCATTTAACAGTACTAGTATATAAAATCCTCAGATAATTGGTTAATGAATCAATAAATTAATGAATGAAGGAATGGAATGCCTCTTTTTATTCATCTCTTTCCTTTTCTGTTCTCCATGTCTTCTCTTGTTTTACTTTTGTTTCTGCCCTTCTTCCACTGTGACTAAATTTTTGCAATATAGAAATAATAGGGGCTTTGTGACCTTTAGAGTTTTCTTAGCTCTACAAATGTTGGAAAATGGATTTTGAACCTTAGCAAACAAGCTGAAACAGTTTAAACATTTGTTTGTGGGTGCAGCAATGGAAGAAAGATTTCATTGGCATTTATGATGGTGAGTACATTTGTGAGGTTCACATTCTTTGCTCAAGACTGAGAGGCCTCTGGTTAGATCTGCCCCCATTCTAAAGCAACACAGATCATATTCTGTCACACTGAGATCTCAGATAACTGACCTTTGTCACATCTGGGGGCCTCCTGAGATGCCCTGCATGGAAACAAAGATGAACAGACTGTTTAAAAATTTTCAGCCTGGGTTTAGCCCAGGTATTTTTTATAAAGATATTCTGAAATAATGAAAACAATGTTCCTAATATGCTGGCCAGCAATAGTAGGTGCCAGTAAATGTTAGTCTCTAATCTTCATCCTCTTTCCCAAGCTTTCTGAAGTTCCCGAAGACATACGTTTCCTTGAAATTTCTCTCAGGATCAGAGTCACAAATAAGGAATTGGTCCAAGTGATATGTTCCAGGCACCAAACATGCAGCTCCTCTTTTCAGATGCCAGCAAATTAATCATCTGTTTTGGCACTTACACCTTTTTTGGAGAGTGAGCTGAATCTAATGCGTGCCCCATATCAACTTCCCTCAGCTGTCATGCCCAGCTCACACACAGTCAGGGACCAACCTGCTGGCCCCACATCCCCAGCAGAGATCCCTTTCCTGGAAACACTGGTAATGTTCTGACTTCTCCGGTTGCTTGAGGAGGTGCTGTAGACCTTTGTGGCGGGGCTGGGAAACACCTGAACGGGGATTTGAGCAGTGTGAGAGCAGACCAAGCTGGCAGTATTCCAGCTCCCACCTGAATCCAGTGAAAGTGACAATAATTAATCTGGTGTACCCAAGTGGCACTATTTACAGTAATATAAAGGAGATGTTAATGTGTAAGAAACAGTTTGAAAACAACCAAAATATAAATAGAAAAAATAGCTGTAATGCTCAGTTTCCTTACTTGAAAAACAAGTCCTATTTAAAGTTTTCGATTCAGTTTTTCGAAATAGAATTCAGCCTGAATTTTCATTTAAAAACTGGATTTATTAATATATTTTGTGGAAATAGACGTTCTCTATTGCCTACCCACAACTGTTAATTATAACAAAGGAAGTTGCTTATGTAACAGCTTTGCCTATAAGCATTTTAGAGGTAAATGGAATTTAGGTCAATAACCCTTCAATGTTTTTTTTTTTTTTTTTTTTTTTTTTGAGACAGGGTCTCGCTCTGTTGCCTAGGCTGGAGTGCAGTGGTGCAATCTCAGCTCACTGCAAGCTCCGCCTCCCGGGTTCACGCCATTCTCCTGCCTCAGCCTCCTGAGTAGCTGGGACTACAGGCGCCTGCCACCTCACCCGGCTAATTTTTTTTTGTATTTTTAGTAGAGATGGGATTTCACCATGTTAGCCAGGGTGGCCTTGATCTCCTGAACTCGCGATCCACCCGCCTCGGCCTCCCCAAGTGCCGGGATTACAAGTGTGAGCCATGGCGCCCAGCCAACCCTTCAGTGTTTAAATGCACCAAGCCTGTTCTCCAGGACTCCTCTTGCCTAAGGAAATAAGAGGAATTGTTTCTTTCCAAATCTTTACAGGCTTGTGAAAGGTGAGGATGCATTTACTGGTCCTCTTTCCTTAAGTCTTTACAGTCAAAAGTCCTTGAAGCTGGGACCCTTGGAGAGTCTGGCAATTACATGTTGTTGGTAGTGACTTGTTTTGACAGTTTCAAAAAAAAAAGAAAAGAAAAAACCACTTAAATCATTTTTCTTTCTCTTTTTAGGAGCATCTAAAGGCCTTTGATGATGAAATCAATGCTTTTTTGGACAATATGTTTGGACCGCGAGGTCAGTGAACTACTTGAGAACTTAATGTGGAAGGAACACAGCAAGAACACCATTTACTTATAGAAAGGGATTATGTTATTTCTGGGGTCTTGGAAATAGTAAGGTACTTAATATTTAGAAACTTAACTTCCTTAACTTTGATATCCTTCCAGAATGTCCAGAAGATCCCATTTCTCTTCCTGCTCAACCTCTCCTGGGATTAAAGAAGTTCTGGGAGCAGGAAGCAGAGACAGAATGAAATGCAATGCTTTCCTCCAGTGTCTATCTGGCTACAAAGCCGGGTTGTAACTTTCCTTCTAAACTATGCTGCTTTCTTGTTCCCTCTCCACCACCCATTCATCTTCTACCTTCCTCACATGCATAGTCACACGTGACATTTCTGCCCTTAGATGCCTTGATAAATTCCCTTTAAAGATGTGTGCGTTGGCTGGGTGTGGAGGCTCACGCCTGTAATCCCAGCACTTTGGGAGGCTGAGGTGGGTAGATCACGAGGTCAGGAGTTCAAGACCAGCCTGACCAACATGGTGGAACCCCATCTCTACTAAAAATACAAAAATTAGCCAGGCATAGTGGCTTGCACCTGTAATTCTAGCTCCTTAGGAGGCTGAGGTAGGAGAATCGCTTGAACCCGGGAGGTAGAGCCAAGATCATGCCACTACACTCCAGCCTGGGCAACAGAGCGAGACTCTGTCTCAAAAAAAAAAAAAAAAAAAAGATGTGTGCACTTTCTCTGCCTAGGGCCTGCAGGTAGGCTGAGCTTAGACATCTCTCCATCCTTTCTTCATCACCAGTCACTTACTCTACTGCAGTGGCCTCCTAACAGGTCTCCCCTCTTCCACTCTTGCCCCCTTCCAGTCATTTATTCAGTGTCAGCTGGAATGATATTCTAGAGACCTAAGTCATATTGCATGGTACTGTAGCTTAAAACTCATCAATGTCATCTCACTGCTCTCAGGTAAAAACCAAACTTCTTATCATGGACTGCGCACCCCTTGGGCTGTCTAACCCCAGCAATCTCTCCAACTCAGTCAGTATCCGTCGTCCTCACTGGCTTTCATACAGCTGCTCAAGCCATCTTTTAATTCTGCAAATACGTAAAATTCTTTCACGTGCTATTCCTTGAGCCTGGAATTCCTCCCTAGGATCTCCTACCCCTCCCTCCAGATGAGTCAGTTCCTGTTGCACTTGAGGTGTCAGCTTCAACATTGCCTTTTCAGTTGGGCTTTGCCTCTCTAAGGTATAGTAGTCCGCCCTTAGCAGCAGTTTTGCTTTCTGCAGTTCCAGTTACCCATGGTCAACCATGGTCTGAAAATAGGTGAACACAATACAGTAAGATATTTTCAGATGGACAGATGACCATATTCATATGACTTTTATTATAGTATATTGTTATAATTATTCTCTTACTATGCCTAATTTATCAACTTTTCCATAGGTATATATGTACAGGAAAAAGCATGGTACACACAGGGTTTGGTAGTATCTGCAGTCTCGGCATCCGCGGGGTCTGCTGTGGTCCCTCATCATTCTGTTTCAACCCTTGTTTACTTCCTTCAGATACTTCCTGGTTACCAACAGCGATTTCTCCCATGAGGGCAGGAACCCTGGCCGTTTTACTCACCATTTATCTCCAGGGTTTATTACAGTTCTGGGAACATATTCAGCACTGTATATTTTCCAAATAAATGAATGAATTCTAGACGGAAGGTTTCGTTTTACTTGAGCCTTACTGGCTCACAGAACTGTGGGAAGTCCTTAGTTCTCTACAAGTTATTTCCTCAGCCCTATTGGAGGAGAGAGCAGGGAATGAGGAGGTTTTCCTGTTTCTCAAGATCTATAAACAATCACTTGGAGAGTATTTAGGCCATTCTCCGTTTTCTCCATGGGCTCTATTAACTTTTTAAATGAACGACTATATAGTTTTAATATAATGATACTGATTCTATACAGCTTTGAAAAAAATCCTTTCACATAGTTTTTTTTTGCTTTTTCCATTTTATCCTCCTGATGACTCTGTGAGGTAGGCAGGGCAGAATATCTTTATATTCTAACCTGTTTTTACTGTGTTCTCTCCCTTACAGGTCTAGTGGGTAGAAAGGAGAACAGCTCAGTGTAGCGGGCATGACCCTCTCCCTTAGACATGCAGGACCCGGGGCCTCCTCCCTTAGACATGCAG
>NC_045438.1:157404925-157420658 GCF_002776525.5 Piliocolobus tephrosceles
ACATGCAGGACCCGGGGCCTCCTCCCTTAGACATGCAGGACCCGGGGTCTCCTCCCTTAGACATGCAGGACCCAGGGTCTCCTCCCTTAGACATGCAGGACCTGGGCCCCCCCACCTTAGACATGCAGGACCCAGGGCACTCTCACTTAGACATGCAGGACCCAGGAGGAACTATGATTTGTTGGTGACAGTGGTTTTCTATTTGACACTTCGACTAGACAGTTAAAACAATGACCTGTCTGTGCCAAGTTCACTGAGCTTTGCTGCCAGTAAGATTGGCATGATCTGGAATTATGTGGATGTGGGATCAATTGAGGAAAGGATTACAGTTGTTTACTCTGCATTGGTCATTTTATGGAATTTTCCTCTGTAGCAAGGAGATTGTAAAATTGACCGTTGACAGTGGAATCAGATGAACTCCACAGTGACAAGGTGTCTAGCATGTAAGCCATCAAGAATCCTCTTTTCTTCCTAAAAGTCTCACACGCTGATGCTGACTGGCACATCACCTAATAAACCTCTCGGTGTCTCCTAGCCTCTTCTGATTTTGCCCACACCATGTTAGTACCGTCAAGGGGTACTGTTCTGCGCGAATACTGACTCAGAGGAAGAACTGACATTTCTCAAGTCCCAAAGAAAAGGAAGTTTATTACAAGCATTTGTTCCCATCTTTTGGCTAAAACAACTATGATTATCCTTAACAACTGTAGCAAACATTTACAGCACTGTGACAAAAGAAAACAAAAACATCAGGTGCTGTATTAGTTTGCAGTATGTGCTTGACTCAATGTGCCAGTGGATGTGCATTTAATGAATGTTTCCTCTTAACTCAGCACTCAATGGGTATGAGTCAGACAGAGTAGAGATATAAGACCTAGTAGCTGTCTCCTGGAGCATATACTGTAGTTGGGGAGGTAAAGCCAGCACATCTGAAACTACTGGAAATCAAATACTAAACCATGTGTGTTTGTTTCCTAGGCTGCTATGAAAAGTACCACAAACCGGGTGGCTTAAATAGCAGAAATGTATTCTTTCACAGTTCTGGAGGCCAGTAATCTGAAATCAAGGTGTCAGCAGAGCCTTGTTCCCTCTGAAGTTCTAGGGAAGAGTCTGCACCATGACTCCCCCTAGTTTCTGGTTGTTGGTGGCAATCTCTGATGTTCCTTAGCTTGTAGATGCATCACTCCAATCTCTGCCTCCATCTTCAAATGGCCTTCTCCTCTTTGTCCTTGTATCCAGACCTCTCCTTACACTAGTCATTGGCCTAGGGCCCAGCCTAATCCAGTTTAACCTCATCTTAGCTAGATTAGATCTGCAAAGTCTCTATTTTCAAATAATGTCACATTCACAGATACCAGGAGTTAGGACTTGAAGGCATCTTTGTGGGAGACACAATTCAATCCAACACCATAACAAGAAGTAGCGTAGCAGTTTAGTGCAAGTAATTTCACTTTTTTAGGCGTCTACAGCTCGGTTTTTCTTAAGGGTAAACTGGGATGATATTATCACCTATATAATAGGACTGCTTTGAGAATCACATAAGTTAATACATGTAAAAAGCTTCAGAATAGTGCCTGGCACAGCATAAGTGCTCAGTAAATGTTATGGTAACAGTATCATAGCCATAATTTGTGAATTAGAAAATGAGAATAAGTGTCTTGCTATGCATATGAGGAGCTGTAGATACGAAAACACAGTAGGAAATGTCTCCCTTCAGCAGTCAGGACCTTCATCTGGGCATGAAAAGATGAGTAGGACTCAGATACGGAGATGGACATTAGGAAGTGATGCACAGTACAGACTTACGGCAGGCGATTGCAAGCCTGTTGTGTGAAAGGTGGTATCTGTTAGTCACTGCATGCTGAGAAGAGCTTCCTTTTTATCTCTGTCACCAGTGGGAGATATTTATAAAATAAGTGATGGGACAGTCGGAGCTTGAGAAGGCACTTTCCGTGTAGAAATGGTACTGTTTGTAGGGTGGGTGGTTTAACAAGAGGCTGGGGTATACAGGGGAGGACATACCAGAAAGTGGGACTTCGAAAACAAAAAATTCAAGAAAAGGCCATTGCCTGTTGGTGAAACCAGCTCACTACAACTCCATTTGTAGAGGTTAAAAGCAGCATGCAGTTTTTATAATTCTCAGCCAAATCATTTTCTTTATTTAAACAAATAAAAAGAGCAGAATAGAAGACAAAAATCATTTTGTGTCTATAGTGATTTTCAGGTGTTACTAATTATATTGTAGCTCTAGCATGTGGGTTTCATTTAAGCTTTTAAATATTCACTCTCCAGTGTAAGGGGCCCTGATGTATTCAGCTGCTTGCCTCCCTGCTGTGTAAACGTCCAGTCCCGTGGCCAGATCTGGGTCCTCAGTTCTGAATCACAGCTCCCAGGCTTTGCCTCTGCTGTCTGCAGCGTCCAGACTTGCTGCACTGTCATCCTATTGCTGTCTCTGAATCAGCTGAACTCTAAACCCATTCCATTACTGATCGGAGGCAAACTCGGAGCTGTGTGGGCTTTAGGAATTAGGATACAGTATCAATATACCTTCTTTCCTCTGACTGCTCTGATCTCCATGGGAGGACAGCTGCAAGGTATCATGGGCTGGGAGGCAGATGTGACTGGTTCAAATTCTGACTCTGCTGCTGACTATGATGTAGCCTTTTGAAAGTTACTAAAGTTTTCTGAGCTGTTTTTTCCATCCATAAAATTGCATAATAGTACTTCCTATTAATTTAGAGTAAATAAATGCAGTAACTGTTCCAAAATAGGCATTCAAGAACTGTCACTTCACACCTTTACTTCTTGTCCCTTTCATTCAGTGTTCAGCCTAAGCCCTGTTTGCTCCATGAAACCTTTACCGATTCAGCCCCCACGGGCTTCCTCTTCGCCTGAACTCTAACCCCAGGCCCCCTACCTAATGCTGTATGGGGTTGTTCCCTGTTGTGCTGGTGTGTACAAATGCAATGTATGTGACAATACTGATGACTGAACAGGAGCGTCATTCCTCAGGATCCTCACTGTATGTGTTTCTTTTCAGATTCTCGAGTCAGAGGGTGGTTCATGTTGGACTCTTACCTTCCTACCTTTTTTCTTACTGTCATGTATCTGCTCTCAATATGGCTGGGTAACAAGTATATGAAGAACAGACCTGCTCTTTCTCTCAGGGGTATCCTCACCTTGTATAATCTCGGAATCACACTTCTCTCCGCATACATGCTGGCAGAGGTAAGTGTTTAGCCAAAGCTGAAGTCCAGTAACTAGCAGTTTTTATTAATAGAAACAATTACATCTAGCCTGGCAGAACTACGCAAAGTTGCTATCAATACTTTAAGTCCTAAGGAACTTATTCCAGCATTTGATATTATTCTTTCTGAAAATCTTGGAAGTCCTTGTTTATAACTTGAATCTTTCGTATCCCAATTTAGACCTATTTTTTTTAATTTAATTTAATTTTTTTTTTTTTTGAGACAGAGTCTTGCTCTGTCATCCAGGCTGGAGGGCAATGGCACAATCTCAGCTCACTGCAACCTCCGCCTCCCAGGTTTAGGCGATTCTCATGGCTCAGCCTCCTGAATAGCTGGGATTACAGGTACTCACCACCATGCCCAGCTAATTTTTGTAATTTTAGTACAGATGGGGTTTTACCATGTTGCCCAGGCTGGTCTTGAACTCCTGATCTCAGGTGATCCTCCTGCCTCGGCCTCCCAAAGTGCTGGGATTACAGGTGTGAGCCACCATGCCTGGCCTAGACCTATTTCTTTAGTCTCTAGTCTAATTTAGAATCACAACGTAGATCAAATGGGCCTTTACAGATCATGTTACAGTTTTCTCCTTTTACAGATGAGGATACTGAAGCTTTAGAAAAGTTTCATAATTTTCCCGAGAATAGACAGTGATTAACAGAGTATTTTAAAAATTAACTTAAACATCATATGCAGTTAGTTTTACTGAAATGCCAATATATATATTCCCTTAAAGAATAGTCCGTATGTCTTTGGAACACTGACATTTCAGCTCAGCTCTGGTAGCCCTTGTTACATCCTGTGCTCCAGATTCCGCTGTGAAGCACCAAACAAGGTCATTTTACAGGAGAAGGAACAAGGATGAGTGCCCCGTCTGTATAACCAAAAGTTATTTTAATGTAATAGAAGGGGAAATCTACAAGTGTTAAATAACGTGCTGTAGCAAAAAAAAAAAAAAAAAAAGAAAGAAAAGAAAAACAGGGGCAAAGAGAATGAAAACAAAATTTTTTAGGGATTTTATAGCTTGTATAAAAATCATTCATACAAGCTATAAGTGGGAGATAATGGCACAAATATAGCTGCCTTTCTGATGATCTTGAACTCTAAAAGAAAATAAATCCTTGCCTTAAAAATGAAAGTTCTCTTGAGAGTTTATTCTGTGCATTATTCTAATATGTACCATTCTTAATAACTATTAATATTACTATAAATGACTGGAATGAAGCTCTCAGAATGGAATTTTAGGCATCAGTATAGGGGATGGAATTTTGGGGTCAAAAAAGCCATGCTAACAACTTTTTTTTTTTTTTTTGAGGCAGAGTCTTGCTGTGTCACCCAGGCTGGAGTGCAATGGCGCACTCTCAGCTCACTGTAACCTCCGCCTCCTAAGTTCAAGCAATTCTTCTGCCTCAGCCTCCCGAGTAGCTGGGATTACAGCTGCCCACCATTCCTGGCTAATATATATATATATTTTTAGTAGAGATGGGGATTCACCATGTTGGTTAGGCTGGTCTTGAACTCCTGACCTCAGGTGATCCATCCGCCTCGGCCTCCCAGAGTGCCGGGATTACAGACCTGAGCCACCACCCACAGCCAACAACTCTTAAAATTATATCACATAGGTGCTCACTAATCTACTTGACACTGAAAGGACCATTTTTATTTTAGGTTCTCTATCAGCTGAAGTTTAGCTCACTAGATGAGTTAGCAAGATAGTAATTTATGGGATTCGTTTCTCTATATAGCAGAAGGAAAGATACTCTTGGATTGTTTTCCATAAGTGACAGCTGCACACTATTTACAATAGCAAAGACTTGGAACCAACCCAAATGCCCATCAGTGGTAGACTGGATAAAGAAAATGTGGCACATAAACACCACAGAATACTATGCAGCCATAAAAAAGAATGAGATCATGTCCTTTGCAGGGACATGGATGAAGCTGGAAGCCATCATCCACAGCAAACTAACACAGGAACAGAAAACCAGACACCACATGTTCTCACTCATAAGTGGGAGTTGATCAATGAGAACATATGGACACAAGGAGGGGAACATCACACACCCGGGCCTGTTGGTGGGTGGGGGGCAAGGGTAGGGAGAACATTAGGACAAATATCTAATGTGTGTGGGGCTTAAAACCTAGATGAAAGGTTGATAGGTGCAGCAAACTACCAACGCACATGTATACCTATGTAACAAACCTGCACATTCTGCACATGTATCCCAGAACTTAAAGTAAAATAAAAAATCTAAAAAATAATAATAATAAAGAAGTGACAGCTGCAGCAGAAGGGCCAGCCTGCATGTCCAACCACACCAGCAGTTCTAGTACCTGTTTGGACGGAGCTTTGGTATAATGGAGTCAGAAGACACAAGTTTGTTTTAGTTTTGTCACTTTCTGTGTAATTTTAGAGCAGTTACTTAGGCTTTCCAAACCTTAGGCAACTTATCTATAAAGCAGAGATACAATATTTATACTACATAACTCTTGAGTGATTTGTAACGATTAATGACTTCTGTTCAATCAGCATGTAGTGAGCTTTTACTAGGCACTGAATATGAAGCCCTGAAGTATATGGATAAGACACAGCTTCTACACTTGAAGAGCCTATGGACTAGTACAGAGTAGGAGTTGGTAAATGTGAAAATGCTTTGTGAATTACAAAGTGCTAGTTGAACAGTAGTCACCATCAACAGGAGCAAGAACAACCGTTTAGTTTTTGAACAATGAGGTAAATGTCTTCTTTCTAGGAAGAACATATCTGCACTGAGCCCATTGCCTACCACTAATTTTACCTACTGCTTACCCACTCTTTCTCTTACACTATGTGTAAGTGTAAAATCACTTAGTTCAGTTCAAAATCACTACCATTGATTGCCGCCCAGTCTCCTCTCTTTGATTGTGACCTCTTTCAGAGCAGGCAGAAGGTCTTTCTTTGACACTCTGGGGGTATGTTTAATAGACACTAGTCAGGTGACAGACTGATTTAACCTTGCTAACTTGTTAGGGGTCAGCAGATGTCTGCTTAAGCCAGAAAGTCACCGCAATAATTATTAACAGTCTTTCGACAAAGATGTATTGAGTTCCCACACTGTCAGATTCAACTGTAGATTCTAGAACACAACCTTTGCCCTGTGGGAAAGAGTGAGAGGCTGGTGATGGGGCAGCCTCTGAGAAGGTGCCATTGGAGTTGAGACTGAATGACACAGTGGACAGAGGATCAGTGGTTGAAGATGAGGTGGAGAGATGGCAGATGACATTGGGGCCTTGGAAGGAATTTGGCTTGCACTCTTAAGTGTCATGGAAAGCTATTGGAGGATTTTAATGATGGGAGCGCTATTATCTCCCTTTTAAAATAGATCACTCTAGCTCCTACATAGAAAATGACTATGAGGGTGACTTGACAAGAATGTTAGCAAAGAGTCCAGTTAGGAGATCATTGCAGTACTACAGGCAACAGATGCTAGCATCTTGGATTAAGGTGGTGAAGATGGGAAGAAGCTGGTGGATTCTAAGTATATTTTGGAGTAATTTAGTCCACACCTCCTTACAACTAACCCTATTTGACAGCCTTCCTTCCTTTTCTAGCACATAGGTTGGATGACTCCTGCACCAGTAAGGGGATTAAGAATGGTCCGGGGAGAGACAGATAGAGCCTCTCTAGCTTGACTGTCTATTCACTTATTAAATTGTCAGGTAGTTCTGCACAGATGCTACAGGAATGGGGACAACCCGGATAAATCTGACTAAAACAGGAAACGTCATGGGGAAACAGAATATGCCCTGCCCTCTCCACACTCAGGAGTTACTCTGTAACTGCACTGTTAATGTGCAGAGTAGAGATTAGAGCCCCTGACTACAGAACCACAGCCTGACCATAGAGGCTTTCATTTAATCCTTGTACACAAAGTTAAACAGCTTTCTTAGTTTGATAAATGCGCCAACACGCCAAAATTCATATGTAGTTTAAGGTCTTTCTGGGTCCCCTCTAGCCAGTCGCGCTGATTCCCAGTTGAGGACTAAGAGCATAAATCCCCTGGGAGATATTCGGAAATGACCTGATTTGTAATAGATCCCATCAGGAGAATCCAAGGTTTTCTTCTTTCACTGGACTTACTTATATCGATAATCTTCAACTGGCATGATGTTAACAGAAAGAGTTTTGTTAGAAGGAAAGAGAGGTATATCAGGACAGTGAAGAAATCTCACAAAGATTCTAAAATATTCTAAATGTTATTTAGTAATCTCTCTCTAACATTTAATTAATCAACATCCAAACCCTCTCAGCTGTGTATATGTATTTTAACGGATATTGTGTATGAATTTTATACGTCTCTAAGGCAGCAGAAAATACTAAATTGTAGGCCTTTCGCCTGTAATACCTGATCCAAATCACAAATGCCTTATATTCTAGAATTTTAACTTTTTACAGGGAGAAAACTTATTTCATAAAATTTTCAACAAAGAATAAAAAAGCTCATTTTCTCATGAGGTGGAAAGTACACCAAACAATGAATTAGGAATTCTGAATTCTAATCATCCTTCTACCACTTTCTAGTCATGTAATCTTGAGCAAATCATATACTCATCAAATGTTTACTGAACACTTACCATGTAGCAGGTACTGGGCAAGGAACCATAGATACAAAGATGAGCAAAAACAGATGCATACATTTTTTGGAGCTTTTTGGTTTTTGAGAGTAATGGGGAAGACAGACATTAATTAACCACCAAATTGTTTGATCACTGAGTAGCATAAATACAATGAAGAAAATGGTTTAAGAACCTTATTGAACACTGTTTTCGATATGGCAATATATATATTTTTTAAATTATTGAGATGATTAAATATATCTAAACCAATACAAAATATTAAATTTTTACTGTAGTTTTCTCACAGTTGTTTTCAGCTAATTCTACATTTCACTTCTAGAAACATGACTAGATAATTCCTTACATAAAATTTTGTGACTCAAATGATAGTTAAAATCTGTTATTTTGGCCAATGTAAATAGTTAGAGGTAACATATATTAATTAAGGAAATAGCCATTGATTTCAGTGCAACAGCAGGAAATAAGTCCCCTGATAATAGGTGTTTGAGGACAGGATTGAGACAAACTCAAATGCTGGGAACTTCCTACACAAACCTTGAATAGATGCCAGAGACATGAATGGGAAATTCAATATGCATCCAAATTCTTGTGCTGATGTTTGTTTTTCTTTCTTTCTTGGTTCTTTGGCAGCTCATTCTCTCCACTTGGGAAGGAGGCTACAACTTACAGTGTCAAGATCTTACCAGCGCAGGGGAAGCTGACATCCGGGTGAGCCACTAGAAGCAAATCAGCCAACCATAACCAGTTCTCCTTGACAAGGAGAGGAGGTTTTCTCCTTCCAGATAGGGGGCTGAGGCTAGAATTAGATAAGAAAGGGGTTCCTGTTCTAATAGAAATGCTGATTTCCAGCTCTCCCTATATAGGGGACCAGCTGAATAAACCACAGCACATCCACATAGCAGATGCCTCTACAAAGTGAAGTGAGAAAGAGCTCTATACTGCTACAGAATTGTCTCCAGGATATAGTTACATGAACAAAAGTAACTTGCAGACTGTGTTTATAGGATAGCACCCTTTGTGCAATAAATGATATGAATGCGTATGTGTATTTGCTTGTATTTTTAAAAAGAAACAATGACAGGATAAACTAAAAGCTAAAAAAAGTGTTTCCACTACGCATGGTGGCTCATGCCTGTAATCCTAGCACTTTGGGAGGCCAAGTCGGGTGGATCAAGAGGTCAGGAGTTCGAGACCAGCCTCACCAACATAGTGAAACCTCATCTCTACTAAAAATAAAAAATTAGCCAGGCATAGTGTTGGGCACCTGTAGTCCCAGCCACTCAGGAGGCTGAGCCAGGAGAATCACTTGAACCCAGGAGGCAGAGATTATGGTGAGCCGAGACTGTGCCACTGCACTCCAGCCTGGGCAACACAGCAAGACTCCATCTCAAAAAAAAAAAAAAAAAAAAAGTGTTTCCTTTGAGGGGAGGGAACAGGGCAGAGGGGATACAGGGGAAGCCAGAATTCTCTGAATGTACCTTGTGCTATATTTGATTTTGGAACCACTAAGTGCTTTACATAATTATAAAACAAAATTAAATTTAAAAAGAAAGCAAGGCAGCTAGCCCCTAAAAGTTGGAAACAAACTTAAATAAATGAATATACCTACATATTAAGTTGGTGACATAACCACCCAAGGAACTATTTCAAGTGACTTTAAAACAGTTTTTTGACTGAACGCCCCTAGTGAGATATATCTTAACAGTATCCAGTAATTCTTTTGTTATTGTTAATAACATTGGTATTGCTTTTTTGACACTGTGATAGTACACTATGGGATAAATTAAGTATATAATAATGTTAATATCAGTAGGCACTTTGATTTGAAACATGGAAAAAAAGAGATAGCAATAAAAAAGTTAAACTAAAACTCATTAATAATAGATTCAAATTGAAAATATCAGAATTAACTTTATTCTTTTTTTAAAAAATTTAATTTTCAGCTCTGTCTATAGAAAAGGCCTAGTCTGTGACAGCCCAGTACAACGAGCAGTGATTACCCAGATCGTGCTCTCTAAACAGAATTTTCTCCAGAAAAGATTAGGTTTCTTAGATAATGGGCCTCTTCCAGTTTGGGGCAGGAAATGTTTATAAGATGAACCCAGGATATCTATGAGAGAAGGCGAAGCAGCTACCCAGGACTATGAGGATCGTCACAAAAAGAGGAGTTGCCTGGAAGGGACCCCACTGCCTAAAAATGGGGCAGGTTGAACATCAAAAAGATACTGACTGGAATGAACTGAAGCATTACGTATGTAAAAAGCCATGAGTTTAAAATGATACTCATTTAAAAAACTCTTATTGTTACCTTTTGAAGGTTGTTAGAACACCAATTCATTTTAGGAAAGAAAAAAAACAGGGAAAGAATTAAACATTTATTTTGCCTTTCATATGTGAATTTCCAAATAGATGAAAAGGGAAAGTTCTTCTCTATAGAAAAGAAAAGTGCTTAGGTAACAATATAATTAGAAAAATCACCATTTTGCAACTCCTAGTGAAATAATGGATCGTATTAGTCTGTTTTGCATTGCTATAAAGGAGTACCTGAGGCTGGGTAATTTATAAAGAGTTTCAATTTGGCTCGTGGTTCTGCAGGCTGTACAGAAAGCATGGTGCCGGGATCTACATCTGATGAGGCCCTCAAGAAGTCTATAATCATGGTGGAAGATGAAGGGGGAGCAGGCATGTCACATGGCAAGAGAGGGAGCAAGGAACAGGGAGGTCCCAGACTCTTTCAAACAGTCAGATCTTGCAGTAACTCACCCCAGGAAGGGCACCAAGCCATTCATGAGGGATCTGCCGCGATGACCCAAACACCTCCCACCAGGCCCCACCTCCGACAATGGGGATGACATTGCAACATGCAATTTGGAGGGGACAAACATCCAAACTATATCATGGATCTGACAGCAGTCACCTGTGAATGGTAAAACTGTTCAGTGAAAATTGAATAGAAACTTCATAATGACTGGACTCAATACCTGAACTCACTGTTCAGTCTGAGTATCAGTGGAACAGCCAGAAATTATGTACCTCCTGATGTGAGGCAGTAAGAAGCAGACAGAACCCTCTGCAATATTCTTACCAAAAACATTATACCTGAGTCTACTCAAGCCTGTAAATCTAATTGCCGGTAACAGAAAACGCATGTGTAGAGAAACAAGTGAAATGATACTAAGAAACAATCACAAATCTATAATATTAGAAATTCTTTATAAAGCATCTAGTTTTTCTAAGAAATAAAAGACATGAAAGAATGGGCAGAGCAAAGACAGAGAACTGTTATTGGTTAGAAGAGACCTAAAAACCGTTTCAAACCAATGAAGATGGATCTTGTTTGGATCGTGATTTAATTGTAAAAAGACATTCTGGGGGCTAGGAAAAAAATGACATATTTGAGACCGAGAAATTTGAACATGGATTGGGCCATTAGAAGATACTAAGGAATCGTTAATGTTGTTAGACAACATAATGACTTCATGGTTATGTGAAAAAGTCTCCCTATCGGAAGTATTTCTAAATAAAATGATACCTTAGATTTGCTTATAATATTCTATACTGCCCACTCCCCTGCTCCCCAAAATGGCAGAAAGTGGAATTGATAAAAACTAGATTGGAATCATATTGAAAATTCTGAAGCTTGGCATTGGATGCTGAGTATTCATTTGACTTATTCTCCCTGCATTAGTGAATGTTTGAAATTTTCTATAACTAAACATGACATATTATTAAGACAGATAGTAGAAACCATTTAACTAAAATCTTTAATATCAAGATGGACCTTTTTTTTTTTTTGAGACAGAGTTTCACTCTTGTCACCCAGGCTGGAGTGCAGTGGTATGATCTCGGCTCACTGCAACCTCTGCCTCCTGGGTTCAAGCGATTCTCCTGCCTCAGCCTCCCGAGTAGCTAGGATTACAGGCGCCCACCACCACACCCGGCTAATTTTTGTATTTTTAGTAGAGACAGGGTTTCACCATGTTAGCCAGGCTGGTCTCGAACTCCTGACCTCAAATGATCCACCTGCCTCAGCCTCCCAGACTGCTGGGATTACAGGCATGAGCTACCATGCCAAGCCAAGATGGATTTTTTTTTTTTTTGAAGCAGAGTTTTACTCTGTCGCCCAGGCCGGAGTGCAGTGGCACGATCTCGGCTCACTGCAAGCTCTGCCTCCCGGGTTCATGCCATTCTCCTGCCTCAGCCTCCCAAGTAGCTGGGACCACAGGTGCCCGCCACCATGCCCGGCTAATTTTTTTGTATTTCTAGTAGAGACGGGGTTTCACGGGCGTGTTAGCCAGGATGGTCTCGATCTCCTGACCTCGTGATCCACCCGCCTTGGCCTCCCAAAGTGGGACATTTTTAAAACATCTCCAAAACTGCAATACAAGTAAAGTAAGATATTTCTCTGCATACATTTTATTTCTAATGCATTACCACAAACCGGTGCATTTTGGGATACCATACAGTTCTCTAAAGGTTGTTTTATGTTTATTTGTAGTTGAATACTTCTGAAGGTTAATTATCCCATCAGACATTAGGATGGTTGCTACCACACCTTATGATGGTCTTCTTGGGAAGTAGACAGTAGAGCATGATATTTTCATTTCAAGATTCCTATTATGTAATGTCTTTAAAAATATCTTATGTTTAATGTTAGTGGTGAAAACCCAGTGCCTTTCACTAAAGAAATGTCTTCCTATAGATGAGACTGACTGAAGGCCTTAAGAAGGAAAGGATGTGTTATCATGACCTCCCACTGTTAACAAGGATGAATAACACCTTGATTTTTAATCTAGTCATCTGAGGAAAAGACACAAAAGATGTAGTCATAGACTGCCCTTGGATAATCTAAGAGACAAAAAACATAATACTTTAGAAGAGCAGAGGAAAGTTATAATTGAATGTAACAAACAATAATGACCTCCTGTTGAGTGCTAGGCACTGAGCAAATGTGAGTGACAGTTTCTGCCTTTGAGTGATGTGCAATCTATTGATAGATTCATAATACTAGCTACACTCGATTATGGCTATTGATTATGGAGCCATAGTTAAAGTAATTTGAATACAAATGAAGCAGCAATTCAGCCCGAGAAAGGAAAGGGCTGGGTGAAGTTCCAGAGAAAAGGTGGCATTTAAGAGGAATATAATAAAGGACGACTAGAACATGCCAGACCTGAAGTAGGAAAGGAGTGCTGGGAGCAGAGAGAAGAGTTTTCATTGCTGCAGGAGGAGTAAGCAGGCCACTGTTCCAGCACACGGGACACCGTGGTGGGGAGCCTGCAGGAGGCTGGTGGGAACAGCAGCCACCCAAGCCCATGGGAGATCCTGGGTTCAAGCCAGGAGTCGTGGACTTGGTTCTGCAGGTGTAGAGGAGTAACCTGGTCACACGCGTGTTCTGGAGAAATAACTCATGTCTCGCTAGAGTGGGGTGGATTGCTTGAAATAAGGAGAAACTGGAGATGAGGACACCCAGTGAGCTGCCTTTTCAGCAGTGAGAAAGAAACAGCAGGAAAGCGCAGGCAGCACGCAGAAGGGGCGGCACCAGGAACACTGCCATTTCTCACCCTTTTCTCCCCTTTACCAATTTCTGTAGGTAGCCAGGGTGCTTTGGTGGTACTACTTCTCCAAATCAGTAGAGTTCCTGGACACGATTTTCTTTGTTTTACGGAAAAAAACGAGTCAGATTACTTTTCTTCATGTATATCATCATGCTTCTATGTTTAACATCTGGTGGTGTGTCTTGAACTGGATACCTTGTGGACAAAGTAAGTTATTTTGTTAATTCTTCTGTGTTGAGGAATAGCTCTTAGAGACCACTGGTGCTGTCTTGTATTGAGCATCGCATGCAGATCAGGAGAGCATGAAGGGAGGCCTAGAGCACCGGCCTCGCCCCAGCAGGATGCCCGTGTCTGCCAGGGGCCGTGTATTCTAGTGTCTGGTCTTTGGTACAGGCAAAATCTGGACCGAACCTTAAATTTAAAACTGTTTTCTTTTCCACGCATCATATGTCCCATGGTCAGAGGCACATACCCCAGCGGGAGCTGCTTCACTCTAATCCCAGGTGCTGTTCTACTCCTGTGGACATATATCGCCTTCCACAGTCACCACTTTCCCGTGAAACAGATTGAGGCATTTCAGCTTTTAGGGTTGCTTGTTTTCGCATTCTGAAAAATTAAGGTTACATCTCTGAATGACCTACCAGATTTTTCTTTTTTTTAAAACTGAGAATCACAATAAGAAATATATTTTATATCACAACCCAGTGCAATCATTCCTATTTGTTCATTTTCTTCTTCTTCTTCTTTTTTTTTTTTTTTTTTTTTTTTGAGATGGAATTTCACTCTTCTTGCCCAGGCTGGAGTGCAGTGGCGCAATCTCAGCTCACTGCAACCTCTGCCTCCTGGGTTCAAGCGATTTTCCTGCCTCAGCCTCCTGAATAGCTGGGATTACAGGTGGCCGCCACCACGCCCAGCTAATTTTTTGTATTTTTAGTAGAGATAGGGTTTCACTGTGTTGGCCAGGCTGGTTTTGAACTTCTGACCTCAGGCTATCCACCTGCCTCAGCCTCTCAAAGTGCTGGGATTACAGGTGTGGGCCACCCAGCCCTTCTTTTTTTTTCTTTCTTTCTTTTTTTTTTTTTTTTTAAGAGAAACAGGGTCTCACTCTTCTGCACAGGCCAGAATGCAGTGGTGTAGTCATAGCTCACTGCAACCTCGACCTCCTGGGCTTCCTAATTAGCTGAATACATGTATATACCACCAAGCCCAGCTAATTTTTTTTTTTTTTTTTTGTAGGGCTGGGCATAGTGGCTCACGCCTATAATCCTAGCACTTTAGGAGGCCAAGGTGGGCCAGTTGCTTGAGCTCAGGAGTTAAAGACCAGCCTGAGCAACATGGCAAAATCCCATCTCTACCAAAAAAAAAAAAATACAAAAATAGATGGGCGTGGTGACATACGCCTGTAATACCACCAGCTCCTGAAGAGGCCAAGGTGGGAGGATGGGCTTCAGCCTGGGAGGCAGAGGTTGCAGTAAGCTGAGATCGCGCCACTGAACTCCAGCCTGGGAGACACAGCCAGACTCTGTCTCAAAAAAAAAAAAAGTGTAGACATAAGATGAATTTAATTATATTCAACCAAAGCAATATACTCTTACATGATTTCTAGGCCCCACAACCCAATGTCTAGCGGCATTAATTCCAAGCAGTTGTTTGCCTTTAAATGATTGATTTCATTTTGGGAAACAGGTTTCAAATGAATATATATACATGGGTAAAATTACTCTGTGCTAGTGTTGTCTTATTAGAGAATGTTTATGGTCCCACTTGTATATGAAAATGTGATTATGTTAACTGGATAATGTATATATAAGAAGTTAAATAAAGTATGTAAAATATAACTTCAGCCACATTTTAGAACACTGTTTAACATTTTTGCAAAACCTTCTTGTAGGAAAAGAGAGCTCTTGACATGAAGATGACTTGTTTTATATTTCAGATTTTATTTTAAAAGCCATGTTTGTTAAACAAGAAAAAACACAAAAGAACCCCTGATTCCTGGTTCATAATTCTATATTCTTACTCACTTTTTCAAGTTACCTATTTTGTTGCATAAACTAATTGTTAACTATTCATGGAATAGCAAACAAATGCCTGTTTAATAAAGAACTTTGACCAAGGCTATAAATGCCAATTACATTATTGTCAGTATTGTTGGTTATATTTAAATTTTCCTTATAATAGAGCACACTTCTATTTAAAAAAAAAAAAAAGTGTAGACACAGGGTCTGTGTTGCCCAGACTGGTCTTGAACTCCTGGGCTCAAGCAGTCCTCCCCCACTCAGCCTCCCAAAGTGCTGTGATTACAGGTGTGAG
>NC_045438.1:157420758-157429039 GCF_002776525.5 Piliocolobus tephrosceles
CAAGCTCCGCCTCCCAGGTTTACGCCATTCTCCTGCCTCAGCCTCCCGAGTAGCTGAGACTACAGGCGCCCGCCACCTCGCCCAGCTAGTTTTTGTATTTTTAGTAGAGACGGGGTTTCACCGTTTAGCCAGGATGGTCTCGATCTCCTGACCTCGTGATCCGCCGTCTCGGCCTCCCAAAGTGCTGGGATTACAGGCTTGAGCCACCGCGCCCGGCCGCACAGTATATATTTTTTAAATCTTGTTTCACTTTTACAAAGAGTTGATGACAATTCTCACTGCATTGACTTCACCATTCACTAATGGGTCAGTTATGACCTACAGTTTGAGATGCACTGAGCTATAGGGAACAGTACTTTCTGTTTTATACTGTCTTGTACTCAATAATTTAAAAATACTATATGAAAAATCAGAACATGTAAAACTTAAGTCAAAATGACTTTGTTCTAGGATTTAGGATCTTGTAGAGATGATATTAGGGGAAAACATGCCCAGGGATATTTGGAGTGTCAGTGACTGTGAAGGTGCAAATGAAAACTGGAGTGTGAGGGAGGAAACTGCTGGGAGTGCAGGGGGAAGAAAGAAAGAATTGATCTCTCTCCTAGACGGATAGAGATCCATTTCTTGAGTTTAGTTATTAAGGAAGGACAACTATAATCAATCTTAGAGGAGAATTACCAAGGTTAAGTATTCTTATGATTGTCAAGTTTCATTACAAGTCACTAAGCATCTAAAACCCAAATCATCACTGTGTAAAGATGTAGTTCCATGAATACTGTGACAATTTCTGCTTAAGAATATTAGAAAAATGATACTTGATGTGACCTACCAGAGCAGACTTTCAATTTTTTGAAATGCCTTAATCTGTGTCACAGTGAAATGGTGACTGTGGAAGGTGCTGTATTTCCACAGGAGTCAAACATTATAAGCAACAACTACTCATGGTTCATTAATTGATGGAAATGAAAAGTCATGTGGGTAAAGAAATACCACTAATACTATGCTGCTTGGTAGTCTGAAACTCTGTTTGTGTTTTCATATAAATTCAAGTGCCATAACAGTTTATTTCAGCCAGTATTGGTTGAGAATTTATTCTATGCATGCTATTGTACCTTTTGTTTCTTATTTATTAATTTGCATTTAGCTATCCAGATCACTAATCTAGGATTAAAGAACCAGGCTAGAGAATTTAAATTGATTTATTAGCCAGCATATGTGCGGTGCTTTTTAATTCATATATTATCTCAGTTAATTTCATCCCGACCTTAAGAGCTAGTTATTATTATACCTATTTTCCAGGTAAGAAAACAAAAATTTACAGTCAAAGCAATGTCTCCAAGGGGACATGGCCAATGAATGGCCCTCTAATGCCACAGTCTCTCCCACCACAGGATAGCTCACAGAACAGCCATCTGGATCCCAGGCTGACCGCTGAAGAGCATTCACTTTGTGCCATGCATTGTTCTAAGCACTTTCATGTACTGATGAAATCCTCACAACACTGAGTTTCCTTATTTCCAACAAGTGATGCATCTGTGGCATCTCACCTCTTGCAGCTAAATCCTTTCAATGCTTAGCTGACCCAACAGGGAACATCACCCTTTCTTCATCGTTTCCTGAAGCTTTATTCACCCATGGTGGAGGCAGTTACAGAGATGTTTCATGAGGTTGATGGCAGGGTCCTGGATTTTAGATATCCCTCATCCTAAAAGTCCCTGCGATGGCCAATCACTGGGAAGGTCTCGCTGGCCAGTTTCTCCTCTGCCCCAGCCTTGTCTCTCTTCCTTATTCTTTCTCCAGCACCTCCTGGTCTGTAAGTGTCTTTCAGACAGAATTTATTTACTTAATTATGAAAGCAATATATTTTGTCTCTCTAGCACCCTGTTCAGCCATGTACAAAAGGCTCTTTCTACAGTCTATATGTCTTATCAAAGGTTTAGCTAAAGCAAAGACAATTCTATTTTAGAGGAATTCTGCCAACAGCTTTAAGCTAGGATTTCTTTTCCTCCCTCAGTAGCTGACAGTGACAGTTAAAGAGACAGTAAAACCTTGTAGATAAGGCGTTCCCTGTGTGTGGGGCATTCTGAAAAACCATGTCAGGCTAGTCCTTCTATCATGGAGTTTTCGCTGAATCTTGGAACTGACACAGTAATTGGGGGATTTATTAGTGTGGATTTTGTTATATGATCATGTCATATGTGCGATTCATTTTCAATTATGATGCAGAAAGAGAATCTCACTTGACAAAGAAGAGTGAACAATCCTTTCTGGAAGAATAGTGATTTTTATACTGTACTTTTATAGGTTTCTTTGGACCAACACTGAACAGTTTTATCCACATTCTTATGTACTCCTATTATGGACTTTCTGTGTTTCCATCTATGCACAAGTATCTTTGGTGGAAGAAATATCTCACACAGGCTCAG
Source organism: Piliocolobus tephrosceles (assembly GCF_002776525.5). NCBI lineage: Eukaryota > Metazoa > Chordata > Mammalia > Primates > Cercopithecidae > Piliocolobus > Piliocolobus tephrosceles. The sequence goes on from NC_045438.1 coordinate 157,423,185, forward strand.
CTGGTATGTTGTCCCTTCTTTTAGCTTTTCTGTGTGTGGCTCATGGATGGGGAAAGGAAACAGAAATCTGTCTTAGAAGTCAGAGGGCTTTTGATGTGTGATGAGGCTGCCTATGTTTTTTCCAAAATTGGCCTTTTAAGAAAAACTTTTTGTGTGAAAATGCCCTTTGTATATGCAATTAGCTTATAATGGAAAGTTCCTTGCTTTGAAATGTAGATGAATACTTTTCAAATTAATGTGTAAGTTAAATCCTTTTTGTCTAAATAATTTTAACTGCGACTTTTCCATGTGGAAATAATGGGCAATTTTACATACTAATTTCAAATAAGATTTCTGGATGAGGGGGCTGCTTCAGCATCTTTGTTTTGTTCCTGCATAATTCTGAGAGTCCTAGGAGTTCATTTCTGAATTGATCAAGCTTGGCCGCAGCGTCTGTGTGGCACAGCCTGGCTCGCTCACAGAGATGCCCTCTCTGCCGTCCCCAGGTGCAGTTCGTGCTCACCATCACGCACACCATGAGCGCCGTTGTGAAACCCTGTGGCTTCCCCTTCGGCTGTCTCATCTTCCAGTCGTCTTATATGCTGACATTAGTCATCCTCTTCTTAAATTTTTACGTTCAGGTATGTGGAATGTAAATGTTCAGCAGTAAAATATAATAGATTGTGCACTTTTTTTTTTTTTTTTTGGAGACAGAGTTTCACTCTCATTGCCCAGGCTGGAGTGCAGTGCCGTGATCTCGGCTCACTGCAACCTTCATCTTCCAGGTTCAAGCGAGTCTCCTGCCTCAGCCTCCCGAGTAGCTGGGATTAGAGGCCTAATTTTTGTAGTTTTAGTAGGGATGGGGTTTCGCCGTGTTGGCCAGGCTGGTCTCGAACTCCTGACCTCAAGTGATCCGCCCACCTCGGCCTCCCAAAGTGCTGGGATTACAGGCGTGAGCCACCGTGCCCAGCCTAGATCATGCACTTTTACATTATATATTTAATTTTACTGATTAAATATTATAGTAGACATGCTTGTAGATAAATTCAGGTAGCAGATACACAAAGTGAAATTTGTATTCCTAACTTCTCTGTCCACACCCTCCTCCTCGAAGGGTAATTACAGTTAATAGTCTAGTGGGCATTTAAAAAAACATTTTTCAATGCGTGCACATAAGATTTTATCAAAAATATCATTGGATTATGTATACATTTCTCAATTTGCAGTATGTATTTGTACCATGCTACCAAAGTCTGACATCTGAAAGTTAAAACTGTGTATAGTAAGACAGATCCAGGAAATGTGAATGGAGCAAAGCAAGGGCTTCTTCAATGTTTTTAATTTATTGATTTCATATTTAAAAATTGTTTCCTTATCAGCTACCCTGATGTTGCAGGCTCACTGTTCATTTGGAAAAAAATTCCTTTAAGGCAAACCACAGTGGAAAGGTCACACTGACTTTTTCTTTATCAAGTGTCATTTTCTTTTTAATTAACAATTTAAATGGAAGACAGCTTCAAAATGCAATTTAAAAGCCACGCTATTGTACAAGAACAGATGAAAGCTATAACAGAGAAGCGGCCTCAGGTGGATGTAGATTTTAAATTGCTCTCTTTTGTGGGCTGGGGAAATGGAAAGCTTCGTTTAAAAAAAAAAGTACATTTATATTCAAAACTGTACTTTTGGCATTGTATTCAACTATGTATTTTTTTCAGACAAATAAGAAAGTGCTTTATTTTTTAGCTTGCATTTGCTGAAAGTTAATCCATAGTGGTTTTTATTTTTATTTATTTATTTTTTTGAAATGGAGTTTTGTTCTTGTTGCCCAGGCTGGAGTGCAATGGCACGATCTCGGCTCAACACAACCTCTGCCTCCTGGGTTCAAGCGATTCTCCTGCCTCAGCCTCCCAAGTAGCTGGGATTACAGGCGTGGGCCACCACGCCTGGCTAATTTGTATTATTAGTAGAGACAGGGTTTCTCCATGTTGGTCAGGCTGGTCTTGAACTCCTGATCTCAGGTGATGCCCCCACCTTGGCCTCCCAGAGTGCTGGGATTACAGGTGTGAGCCACCGTGCACATCCCCATAGTGGTTTTATACAGTGCAGAACAGTGGGAATGGAATTTTGACAGCTTTTCAGGTCTTGTATTTCTGAAATTGGACTAGGCTTTGTCTTTTATAAGAGATAAAGGTTTCCTTTGAAGATTTCCAAAGAAGTAATCAACAATGAGACCAAACAAAGCTATGTGCAGGTGTGCAAACCCCTGCCCCCACCTTCCCAAAACAAGCTGAGTGTTAAAGGGAAGCTAAGGGAGTAATTTGGTGCATGGTGTTGAAGACTGAAGAGAATCGCATAGCCCAGCAAAAGTAGGTAATGGCATTCGAAGCCTTAGCCCTACATGCTGGTTCAAACTGAATCTTAGTTCTGAAGTCAAGCATATAATTGAAGTCTGGACCCTTGTTAATACTATTGCTTTTTTTTAAAAAAAAAAAAAAAAGTAAAAATGAGATGAGAGATCAGGTATTTTGTCAGAATAGGAAGGATATGCCAAAAACTAGATCAAGCCAGAACCCCAGGTATTGGTACTTTTAAAATAACAGCACTTTTTCGCTTGAATTCTTTTTTAAAGTTTTATCTTTCCAAGTGAGCAACTAATGCAGAATACTTTGGATGCTAACCCCAGAATATACAGATCCTGACCTCTACTGTTCATTGAAATACATGCATTTGTTTTGGTCTTTACCCTATTTTTAATCTTTAACCAGAAGTTTAAAAATGATATTACAAACATGAAATCTTATTAGAAAATCCAGCACCCAACTGGGCATAGTGGCTCATGCCTGTAATCTCAGTACTTTGGGAGGCCAAGGCGGTTAGATCATCTGAGGTCAGGAGTTCAAGACAAGCCTGGGCAACACAATGAAACCCCATCTCTACTAAAAATACAAAAATTTGCCGGGCATGGTGGTGTGCACCTGTAGTCCCAGCTACTTGGGAGGCTGAGGCAGGAGAATCACTTGAACCCGGGAGGCAGAGGTTGCAGTGAATGGGGATCGCGCCATTGCAGTCCCGCCTGGGCGACAGATCGCAACTCTGTCTCAAAAAAACAAACAAAAACAGAAAATCCAGCGCCCAACAAAATCACGTACTGTTTTAACTATACGCAAAGTTAAAGACAAGGTCTTATTAAATAATCTTTTTATTTTTCTCTTCAAAATATACTCATCCAACAGACATACCGAAAAAAGCCAATGAAGAAAGATGTGCAGGAGCCACCTGCAGGGAAAGAAGTGAAGAATGGTTTTTCCAAAGCCTACTTCTCTGCAGCGAATGGAGTGATGAACAAGAAAGCACAATAAAAATGAGTAACAGAAAAAGCACATATACTAGCCTAACAGATTCGCTTGTTTTAAAGCAAAGACTGAATTGAAAGTTACGTGTTTTAGGATAAACTAATTTCTTTTGAGTTTATAAATCATTTGTACCCAGAATGTATTAATATATTGCTATTAGGTTAATCTGTTCACTGAATGCTTTGATCAGCATTGACGTGATGCTGACCTCTGAGGACCTCAGAACTGGTGCAGCTTCTCCCTCCCTCCCTCCCACAGGCTGAACCTTTCGCCAGAAGCTGTCCTTATAACGCCTTATACGCATACACAGCCGGGAAACGTGGAGCATGGTTTCTCACAGAAAGTCTCCAAATAAAAAGAGTTTTGTTCAGATTAAAATGTTTACAACAAAATGTTAATTATATTCTAAATACAGGGTATGTTCTAATCTATATTAAGCAATAATTGCCAGTGTATAATCATTCCATTTGTTCCTTTAGCAATCAACCCTGGAAAATATTAAAATGGGATCATACACAGAAGACAGAAAAATCTAGCAAAACTTCTCTAAGCCAGAGTCTTGTCTATCAAATTCCCACAACCACTCCTGATTCTAAATTTAGTGATATGGTAATGAAATTGGTATTTCTTTTATTTTAAATATTAGTTATTTTAAGGAGAAAAAAATGCTTCTGCAAGATTTTCATAATTCAGGGGCTTTGGATAGGATTGTTCATCTGTTTCCCTAATCATTCATCTGTTCATGTCTCCCTCCTGTACCAGTCAACCTAGGTTACTAAAGATGCCATGCTCCACATCACGAGCAGTGTACAAATCTGGCTGCCAATTTCCATTCTGAGCAAGGACTGGAGTCCACTCCGACCTCTTTCTTTGAACACACATGCTGCTCGAATATGTATAAATCAGAATTAGCAGAGTGATGGGAGCAAAATAGGCACTGAATCCGTCAACTCTTTTTTGTGAGCCTACTTTTGAATATTACCTCAGATACCTGTTGTCACTTTGCAGGTTAAGTTTTTGAAGCTGGGAGGAAAAACATGGAGTAGCTTGGAAAGATTCCAGCACTGAGCCGTGGGCTGGTAATGAGCCACGATAAAAAATGCCAGTTTGGCAAGCTCAGCACTCCCGTTCCCTGCTCAGGTATATGCGATCTCTACTGAGAAGCAAGCACAAAAGCAGACAAAAATATTAATGAGTATTTCCTTTCTCCATAAGTGCAGGGCTGTTACTTACTGCTAAACTCTACCAAGAACGGAAACAAAGAATATTTTCTGAAGATTTTTTTGAAGATTAATTTATACCCTATAAAATAAAACTTGCCAACTTTGATGAAGACACTTCATCTTCTCTCCTACCTTATTTTTTTAAGTAAGTTTTTAGGTCCTGACACTGACATCAAATACACGCACACCAGAAAGGCATTTCCACCACCGTCCCCACTCATTACCGTCCAGAGTGCCTTTCTCTCTCGGCTTTTTTTCCCCTCTGAGCTCTAGTTTTAAACTTTGGGCATTTAGGATTTGGGCGTATTTTTTGGAAGGTGCCTAATGCTTAGGATAGTCTCGAGGGTGATGCACTGCACCTGCTTCCTTCCCTTCAGTGCAGCCAACCCATTTCTGTTGAACAGATGTCTCCTGTCTGATGCCCCTGACTCTTCCATTTATCTTTCTAAATCATTTTCTGAAACTGACTTGCTCTAGGGTGCTTCATCACCACTTCCATCTTGCATCACCTTCTAACTGTACTGTCTTGTTCTCTCCCAGCAATTCATTTTAAAACAAGGGCTAGCTTCAAGCATGACTGTTAGGGCTCCTCTGTGACAAAACACAAGTTGGACCAAGGAGAAAGCCCTTTGGAAAAACTGGACCTTAGTTCAGTTTAGGTCTCAAATACAGGCTAAAATCTCTTACCAAAGTGCATTCCAGGTGAAAATGAGACTCAGAAGACAGACTAGTCTAATATACTCACTGGTTGTCACATTCTGCTTACTCTTACTTGCCAGTGAGGCCCTGAGGTCTCAGGGCACAGCATACCTGCCACTTTGGATGTTTTCCAGGGCTTCAGATCTGTATGGCAAGGAGGGAGCCGTCCTTCAGCAGACAAGGTCAAGCAGCTTGAACTACAAGGCAGCTCGAAACCTCTCCGATGAAAGTGAAAAATGTGGGTAGTTTATACTTTCAAACTAACGCCAGAGACTAGAGAGAGGTTTCATTCACGATGTGCATTTCCAATTTGGTCTTTAATTCAAGAGAAGCTTCATAAAACACGTATAGCCTTAAACCATTCAAGGGCTAATTTAAAAAATACAGAGTTATAAAATCTTAACCACAAAAAATAAATCAGGTAAACATTTTAACCTGTTGTTAAGTGTTGTAACTTCAAAAAACCAAAATGCTTAATGTGATTTTTCTAAAACTATTGAAAAATTAATATTTCAGGCCGGGCGCGGTGGCTCAAGCCTGTAATCCCAGCACTTTGGGAGGCCGAGACGGACGGATCACGAGGTCAGGAGATCGAGACCAT
>NC_045438.1:157429139-157430969 GCF_002776525.5 Piliocolobus tephrosceles
TTAACTGAATGGAATTAAACATAGCAATTGTCAAGCCATCAAAATCATATACTGAACTACTTAGGCATGTTATGGGGTAAAGTCCTCACCCCTGCATTTGAGAAATATTTTTTTTTCATTTTTATTTTAAGGCAAAACAGTATTTACTGTGATGGGCAGAACAGCCTTTTGTATCTAAGAGTCCATTTTAGTTCTTTCCATATCGTTTTGTGAATGTTTCTGGGGACTTCCTTATTTGGAAAATATGGATATCATTTTGTTTTCATTCGAAAGTAATTATATCTTAAGAACATAGTATCATGAATAGAGTGGACAGGGAGGCTGGAGAAGCCATTTTTCTTTGTAGATAAAAAGCATTCTCTATGATTGTTGTATAATAAATTGATTTTTACACTAAATGCATGTTGCGAGTTTTATTTGGTTCAAAGCAGTTAAAATGCATGCCTGCATGGTACTCGAAATGACCTATCACTTGGGGGCTGTTTTTACAACAAGGCATTATTTTAGCAATGAATTTCAGACATTAATTCTTCTCTTGTTTCAGTGAGCAATGGGTTATATCGTTACCTTTACATTCTGTTCACATAACCAAGTTAAGCTATTTCAAAAAAAGGCCATTCACAAGAAAAATTTAAGGTTAGCAGAGGATATAAAGGCGATAATACATAAATTGCTCTATAAAACCACCTGGGGAGGAGCACTGCGTTTGTTTGAAGAGAAAATGTTAGGCCGGAGCGACATCGTGCAATGCTCTGAAACCCAGGATGCCCTTCGGAGAGTGCCTGCCCGGGAGAGATGGTGGCCAGCTCAGCTCAGCTCAGCTCAGGAGGTGAGTGAGGCCTGACTGTGAGGCTGCCTAGGAGAGCGGAGGCCAGGGGCAGGACCACAGGTTGGCGTTTTGTCAGTGTAGAGAGTAGAGTTTTGAATGCGATAGTATAATGAGAGACAGGTCCTAAAGAAAACTACAAAAGATGGGCTTAAAGTCTGATTACAAAATTGCTTAAATTCCTGGATAGTGACAGATGGGACAGGATAGATTTTAAGGAAGGGCGGGAGGGGAACAGGGAATGGGAGAAGTCTTCATTTTAACTATCTGAATGGGAGCTAGAGTTTGGGACGGGAGGTTAGCATTTTAAAAAAGGAGCCTTCCCTTTGTTATTTTAAATGGTGGGTGGAACTTAATAAAACTTTTGTGTTTAAAAATAAAAGATAAATCCTATGTCTCTATGGCAAGCCTAATAACTTGTCACAAACTAAAAGAACTGCATATACAACAAGCGTTCACATAAATAAGCCTCTTAATTTATGTAAAGAAAAAATTCTCAGCATGTGTTTTTGTTATAGCAGGCTTTCTTCCAAGACAAATTACATTTCCATATTTAAGGAAGAGTTTGTCTCCAGGGTATGCAAGGAAATAATCACTCCTAGGAGACTAACTACAGTCACCTCAGGATTCCTTGACCTTCAGTAAAACATGACTTTCAGTCGCAGGGGGGAAAAGACTGAAAGCTATTGATTTGTAGGTCATTTTTCCATCTTAAATGGCACTGCAGAACACTGGAATAACACTGAGAGGACAAGGAAATCTGTAATCTGTACCCTCATTGAGCAATTGGTAAATGCAGTCATTGTGGATCTTACGAGCAGCCCACCGGGAGCCTGTTCTGAAAGTGTTCGTGACCAAATCACATTTGGTAGGCTGAGGAAGGGGAAGCTTTTCACACATCCCTTGATGTTGCGTGTGCCATAGTGTATAGCTACCTGTATGCCTTGAGATGGGCATTTTCTCTTGTATTTGCCACAGTCACCATCACTCATCCTTTTTCTTTT
>NC_045438.1:157431069-157487506 GCF_002776525.5 Piliocolobus tephrosceles
TCGAACTCCTGACCTCGGGTGATCTGCCCGCCTCAGCCTCCCAAAGTGCTAGGATTACAGGTGTGAGCCACCGAACCTGGCCCACTCATCCTTTTTATTCAGCCTATTAACCTGGCTGGCCCCTGAAGGCATTTGAATTTGTGATGGCTACACATTGAACAACAAAAGGAGAAAGTCTATACGGTTTTGCCTGGGCCCATATGATACACTTAGAGGGAGATGAAACACAGACTTATAGGCAGTGGCCCTAGAAACAAATGACAGATGTTGCAGATTTCTCTGAAAGATGGAAGCACTGTACGTAAGGTAGTTCATGTAGAACCAGCTTCTATTTTTTTTTTTTTATTTTTGAGACGGAGTCTTGCTCTGTCCCCCAGGCTGGAGTACAGTGGCGCAATCTCGGCTCACTGCAAGCTCCGCCTCTCAGGTTCATGCCATTCTCCTGCCTCAGCCTCCCGAGTAGCTGGGACCACAGGTGCCCGCCACCATGCCCGCTAATCTTTTTGTATTTTTAGTAGAGACGGGGTTTTACCATGTTAGCCAGGATGGTCTCGATCTCCTGACCTTGTGAGCTGCCCGCCTCTGCCTCCCAAAGCGCTGGGATTACAGGTGTGAGCCACCACACCCAGCTACGAGCTTCTATTCTTTTAAAGCTAGTTTAGACTTATGGAGTTTGATAAACTCTGGAAATAGTTATATTCAGTTGAAAAATTCATCCAATCTTGTCCAGCACTACGTATCATGGTAGTGATATAGAATGATCCAGATGAAATATCTGTTCTCAGAGTTCACAGTCTAGGAAAATAGATAAACATTTAGTTATAAAATAAGTACTGAGGCCGGGCACAGTGGGTCATGCCTGTAATCCCAGCATTTTGGGAGACCAAGGCAGGCAGATCACGAGGTCAAGAGTTCGAGACCAGCCTGGCCAACATGGTGAACTCTTATCTCTACCAAAACTACAAAAATTAGCCAAGCGTGGTGGTGCATGCCTGTAATCCCAGTTACTTGGCAGGCTGAGGCAGGAGAATTACTTGAACCCGGGAGGCAGAGGTTGCAGTGAGCCAAGATCACACCACTGCACTCCAGCCAGGGTGACAGAGTGAGACTCCCGCTCAAAAAAAAAAAAAAACAACCTTGCCAGAGAAACATCCCTAAAGGAAGTAATGCCTGAGGTCAGTTTAGATGGGTGAAGAATTCAAATAGACTTCAAAGAAAGTGGTGTCCCGGAAGCCAAGGAAAAAGAGAATATTTAAACGGTAAAATGCTGCAAGGCAGCAAGTTGAGCAACTAAAAGAGGAAAAAAAAAAAAAAAAAGGCACTGATTTTGGTCCTTGAGAGGCAGCTGGCAAATTGCAGGGGCCTTCAGAATGAATAGGAAGTCAAAGAAAACACGGTGAAACCCCGTCTCTACTAAAAATACAAAAAACTAGCCGGGCGAGGTGGCGGCGCCTGTAGTCCCAACTACTCGGGAGGCTGAGGCAGGAGAATGGCGTGAACCCGGGAGACGGAGCTTGCAGTGAGCTGAGATCCGGCCACTGCACTCCAGCCTGGGTGACAGAGTGAGACTCCGTCTAAAAAAAAAAAAAAAAACAACAACAATGATCAAGCAAGCCACATGAAAATCCTTCCTAAGAACTAGGGATGTGAAGGAGCAGTTACAGTAGTTGCTGAGAGGGAGGAAGAGCTAAGGGGTGTGTGTGTTGAATACTTCCAGGAGCATCTGAGTGACTGCAGCTGAGATGGGGGAGGAGGAAGCAGTAAGAAAGAAGCTGGCCCCTTGCTCAGCTCATTGCCTTTGTCACCACAGGGAAAAATGCCCACAACAACATGCTGGCGAGACTGCAGAGAAAAGGGAATGCTTGTACCCTGTTGGTGGGAATGTCCATTAGTTCAGCCCCTGTGGAAAGCAGTTTGGAGATTTCTCAAAGAACAAAAGCCTGGATTACCATTCAACCCAGCGATCCCACCACTGCCTATCTACCCAAAGGAAAATAAATTGTTCTACCAAAAAGACACCTGCATTCGTATGTTTATCCAGCATTATCCACAATAGCAGAGACACAGGATCAACCCATGTGCCCATCAACAGTGGATTGGATAAAGAAAATGTGGTATATATACACAGCCATAAAAAAGAATGGAATCATGTCCTTTGCAGCAACACGGAAGCAGCTGGCGGCCATTATCCTAAGCAAATTAATGCAGGGGCAGAAAACCAAATCCCACATGTTCTCACTTACATGTGGGAGCTAAACCTTGAGCACACATGGACCTAAAGATGGGAACAACTGACACTGGGGACTCCAAAAGGCAGGGGTGGGGGGATTGAAAACCTTCCTATTGGGTACTATGCTCACTATCTGGGTGACAGGGTCAACAGAAGCCTAAACCTCAGCATCACACAGGATGCCCTTTAACAAACCTACACATATACCCCCGAATCTAAAATTTAAAAAATTTTTAAACCATAGATTTCAATAAAAACTTAATGACAATACAGGAAAGAAGACACTTCCCTACAGTCATCTATGGCCTCTAGCAAATCCCCCTGAAAGCAGTCTACTAGAGCCCTGACCCCTGCAGAAAATAGGCCTCGGTCCTTGTCACAGGAAGAAGGATGGGGAAGGAGTCAAGAGGGGAGGGTGGTTCATGCAGGCCTGGTCAGCTGAGGTTCCAAGTACAAAAGCCAGGAGTTCGTCTGCTGCCTGAGGGCAAAGCAAATCCTCAGGGGAGCTGCTGGGAGGACGGAAGGTCAGAGCACAGAGGAACACCTAAAATGACAAATGAGGCTGAGGCCACAGATGGCAACAGAGTCTGCCGGGGTAGCTACAGGGCTGTTCCATGCTACAAGTGAGTCACAAAGGAAGGGAGCCTGAGTGCAGAGCTGGGAATGGGCCCAAAGGTTGGCTCAGTCCCCAGGGTCAAGGTGAGGAAGCTGACGCTGCTCTTTTTCCCTGAGGGCTGGATGTCAGCATCTCCAGGATGCCTCCTGGTCCAGCCTTCTCTCCGTGTTGCCTGGAAAAGCACATCAATTCCTGCATCCTGCCACCCCGCCCTGCCTTTCCAGCCCTGAGCAGCTCACACACCACCCGGCACAGCACTCCCAAGGCTGTTTTCCTGTTTCTTTGTGGAAGTGTTGGACTGAGGTCTGTCTCCCCATTAGACTGCCACTCCTTGCACACAGGGGCAAAATCACATTGAATCCTTGGCACCGAGCACAGCACATGGCACACAGGAAGTGCTATAAGGATTCCCTGAAGAAGACAATGTGGAATACAGCCTCTCTGGTGAGTATTTTCAAAGAGATGTCCCCAATATCCCAAGCTCATGGTTTTTGCAACTTCCATCAACCCATCCTCAAAATCAGCTCTTTAAATCTTACACCTACCATAGCCTCTCCTCTCTGTCCCCTCTTTTTCATTCCCAGTCCTATTCTAGTTGAGGCCTTTATTGCAACAGTAACCTCTCCCAGTGTATTGAATGCAGCCCTCATACTGCTACCAGATTAATCTTCCAAAACCACTGTGTTCCTGACGTCTTCAGTGGCTTCTTCTTACCTACAGAATAAAGTCCTCCCAATCAAGCTGGTAAAGACACTTTAGTTTGGGCCTAGCCAAACTTAATTCCCACTAATATCCATAGTATTACGGCCTCAAATTCTGCATTTTTCATCTCTGTTCTTATATTCATGGAGGCATCCCTTTCCTAATCCTCAAAAAAAAACTCCTTCATCCTTCAAGATCGATTTCAAGTGGTACCTCTCCTTCAGGAAGCCATCCTGCTCACCCCAACAAAAATGACTTCTACCTCCTCATAATCCTGATGGTGCTCAGTTTACACTTCATTTTGGCACTTGTCACATAGAGCCTTGATTTACAGTGACCTGGGTGTCTTACTGTCCTCTCTAGACTAAGTTCCTTGCAGCTAAGATAGTGTCGTATCCATCCTAACATCCTCCACGTCAGCCAACTCAAGGGTTTGTAGAGAACAGTGCTCAAATATATGCTCACTAGGTACTGGAAGTCATATAAATTCTTCAGAGGTACTTCAATGAAGACAGTCCATGTAACGGCACTGAAATCCATACACTCTCAGGTCATGAGAAACTGTGAGCCCTGAACTGGATATACCTAAATGAAATGAAGTTAGTTAACCTCATTCATGTTTTTGGACATAAAAAATAAGTGCTCTTGGCTGGGCACAGTGGCTCATGCCTGTAATCCAGCACTTTCGGAGGCCAATGCAGGCAGATAACCTGAGGTCAGGAGTTTGAGACCAGCTTGGCCAACATGGTAAAACCCCGTCTCTACTAAAAATACAAAGATTAGCCAGGAGTGGTGCTGTGCGCCTGTAATCCCAGCTACTCAGGAGGCTGAGGCAAGAGAATCACTTGAACTTGGGAGGGGGAGGTTGCAGTGAGCTGAGATCAGGCAGTTGCACTCTAGCCTGGACAACACAAGCGAAATTCCGTCTCAAAAAAAAATATATATATATATATATATTTATATATTTATATATATGTAAGAAAATATGTCAAAACTGGACTTATAAACATTATTTTAGACAAATTAAACTGTAAATTAATAACCTCCATAATGTAACTAAGTTTTATTATATAATGAATAAAGTATTCCCTCTGTAGTCTTTCACTTCACTTATCCAGTCATGAACAAAGTTACTTTGTAGATGGCCTTAAATTATGTAGGCTTCATTTTTCCAAAATAAATTCAAATGCTTAACTGTATGTGCAACTTCATCCATTCAGACTTCACTAGAGCATTTAGTAATTAATAACAACATGATGAATATTTCTCCCCCGCTAAAGGTGACACTTTGTTGAAGTGCTGGAGAAATGAGAATATTTGCAGATCAAATGAGACCTCCTAATAAGTTTATTTTCAAAACATATCACAGGCTGGGCACGGTGGCTCATGCCAGTAATCCCAGCACTTCAGGAGGCCGAGGTGGGTGGATCACAAGGTCCGGAGTTCAAGACTAGCCAGGCTGAGATGGTGAAATCCCATCTCTACTAAAAATACAAAAATTAGCTGGGCGTGGTGGCACACACCTGTAATCCCAGCTACTTGGGAGGCTGAGGCAGAGAATCGCTTGAATCTGGGAGGCAGAGGTTGCACTGAGCCGAGATCACACCACTGCACTCCAGCCTGGGCCACAGAGTGAGACTGTCTCAAAAAAAATTAATTAATCAATTAAAAAAAATGTAAAGCCACCATTTTTACCTGAGCTATCTTCATCATCTTCAACTCAAATTTTTCCTTCCAAGAGATACATTAAATTGTATTTATACAGATGCTGCTAAAGTGTTTTATTTACACAAAACTTGAAGACATTTCTCAAACAAAAAAAGTCCATTTTACTTTTAAAATTATAAAAAAAAGCAACACCACTCCAAGTTAACATCCTGAACTTTCTGTTAATACTACCTGACCAAATTTTAATAAGAAAGGTTAATTTTTATGAACAAATAGATAACTCAATTGCAAACTACCAACATATATTCTATCTGAAGTCAGCAGTTCCCAGGGATGCTGTTTGGAGGGGAGGAAACTGAATGCATACAGAGCACGGAGGACTGGCTAACGTGGCCTGAGCCAGCAGGAACCTCGCTCTTTATCTTCGTCTTCAGGCAGCCCAGGCTGGCAGAAAAGGAAAAGGAGAGCAGTAATTAGTCAAGGCCAAAGTGTCCTCCTCTTAGTCCCTAAGAACCTTGTGAGCCAATATGAGCATCACTCCTTTTTATCCGCTACATCTCACTAACTCAGGTATTCAGTGAAGCATCTTACATGTTCGTCAAAAGCTCATGTCAGTGTCCTTGGCAGAAACTGCCTGGTTATCCTCGGAAACCTCTTCAATACAGGCCACTCTGAAGATGTACATGCCATCTCTCGACAGTTTAACATAACAGGTGATTTTGTTGGATGTTGGAGATAAGATGGCTCTTTCTCTGTTATAGCATCAGACGAAGTGGGTGGCCTGGCTTTAAGGGCCACACTAGGAAAACTATATGTCGTTAATAAACAGATTGGCAATCAGCCCTATTGTTATTATTATTACTATATTTTGAGATGGAGTCTCACTCTGTCGCAAGGCTGGAGTGCAGTGGCACGATCTTGGCTTACTGAAACCTCTGCCTCCTGGTTCAAGCGATTCTCCTGCCTCAGCCTCCTGAGTAGCTGGGATTACAGGCACGCACCATCACGCCCAGCTAATTTTTGTATTTTTAGTAGAGACAGGGTTTTACCACGTTGGCCAGGCTACTTGGAAGGCTGAGGCAGAGAATCGCTTGAACCTGGGAGGCAGAGGTTGCACTGTGCCGAGATCACGCCACTGCACTCCAGCCTGGGCCAAACTCCTCACCTCAGGTGATCCGCCCACCTCGGCCTCCCAAAGTGCTGGGATTACAGGCGTGAGCCACCATGCCCTGCCTATTAGCCCAATTAGATACTCATAAGTAAGAGGTTGGTAGGAACTGGTATCAACTGAGGGAACGGATTCTCCCATCCCACTCAAACTCCAGGGCACACGCCTATTGAGAAGAATGGCAGAATCACCTGTGCGACGTAAGTTACTTCTCCATTTTTTTCTGTGTGCAGCATGTGTGATTTAATTCAGGCATAACAGACATGACTAGTTACCTATCCAACACCTATTCTCCCCCGTTTCCTTATTAACAGAGGCCCTCACTTTTGGGGACTGCTGTGACACACTCAGTCAAATTTTCACCTCTCCAGATTCCCCTGCAACTAGAGTGAGCCCTGTGACCTAGTCCTGGTCACTATGATGCTGACAAAAATCTATCAGCTTGGGCTTCCAGGAAAACTGCTTCCCTGATTTGAAAAAGTAGGGAGGAAGCTGGGCATGGTGGCAGACGCTTATAATGCCAGCATTTTGGGAGGCTGAGACAGGAGGATAAGTTGAGCCCAGGAGTTCAAGACCAGCCTGGGCAACACAGCAAGGCCTCATCTCAAAATAGACCAAATGAATAAAAAACGAAAGAGGGGACGGTGTTGGCACACATCTTGTACCTTTTAGTTTTACTCAACTCCTTCTTCCTGCCTGGGGTATAGAAAAGTTACCTAGAGGCTCAACAGCCACGCCGTGATTACAAAATTCCCAAGTCACATAAAGAACGGTAAAGCAGAAAGCTCAAAGAGCCCAGGTCCCTAATGACTACTTAAAGCTGCTGTACCACTGGCCCTGGACTACACTGCTGCTCTTCACGGGAAAAAATAAAAGCCCTGTTTGGTTTAGCTGCCAGAGTCCACCTTCTGTTACTTGTGACCAGATGCAACACACACATTTAGTTCACATTTAATCCAAGTCTCTATTGGAGCTGGGAATTATTCCAATATTCTTAGCCCAGATTAGTCTTTTTAAATATCCTCTTTTAGTCCTATTTTGATTGGGAGATTTGTTGCTATTGCTATGTCCTCAAAAGAAAACAGTATTTTTTTTCCCTCAATAATGTAAGTAATTCAAGATACATGTACAAAGATACTACAAATTTTTTTAATCATAATTAAAAATAACCTGGATATCCATTATAGGGAAAAGGATATTTAAGTTATAGCATAAAGTTTATAAACTATTTTGCAGTTATTAAAAAATAAGATCTATATTGCTGCCTAAGAGGCGAGTCCTATTTTATTGCTGAATGAACAAATAATATATATTTAGTATATCATTAAAATATATTTACAGGCTGGACGCAGTGGCCCACACCTGTAATCCCAACACTTTGGGAGGCCAAGGTGGGTGGATCACCTGAGGTCAGGAGTTCAAGACCAGCCTGGCCAACATGGCGAAACACTGTCTCTACTAAAAATATTTTTAAAAAAATTAGCTGGGTGTGGTGGGAAGCACCTGTAATCCCAGCCACTCGGGAGGCTGAGGCAGAAGAATCGCTTGAACCTCAGAGGATGAGGTTGCCGTGAGCTGAGATCCTGCCGCTGTACTCCAGCCTCGGCAACAAGAGCGAAACTCCATCTCAAAAATGAAACAAAAACAAAAACATATATACGTATGCATGTGTAAATATTTGTATATATTCTGGTGTAAGCATCAAAATAAATCTTTGGAAGAATATACTCCCAACTATCAAGAGGTATTTATCTCTGGATCACAGATAAGAGGAAAGGCTGGGGAGAGCAAGAAAATGTAACTCTTTATAAACTTCTATGTTGTTTATTACACAAAAGTAACTCCTATCTGTCTTTTTCTTTTTTTTTTTTTTTTTTTGAAACAGAGTCTCACTGTGTTGCCCAGGCTGGAATGCAGTGGCACAATCTCGGCTCACTGCAACCTCCGCCTCTTTGGTTCAAATGATTCTCCTGCCTCAGCCTCCTGAGTAGCTTGGACTACAGCCTCGTGCCACCACACTCGGCTAATTTTTTGTATTTTTAGTAGAGATGGGGTTTCACCATTTTAGCCAGGATGGTCTCCATCTCCATCTCCTGACCTCGTGATCTGCCCTCCTCGGCCTCCCAAAGTTCTGGGATTACAGGCATGAGCCACCGCGCCCGACCCCCTATCTTTCAGTAAGTTGTAAAAACACAGAATGACCTAAGATAGAAATTAAATTTACTTTAAGTATCACCACACAGAAATAAACCCAGCTGACATTTCTACAACATCCATTTAGAATCTAGACCTCTTACTTTGCATCCAAGTACAAAAATACATGCAAACGCTCATCCTCCATAACCGTCCTCCCCTGTCGGGTTATCTCCACACTTGATCTCAGCCAAAAGGTCCAGGGGGGTGATAGTCTGATTATCTCATTCGTCACTCCTTCTCATCCTCTTGCTGGCTTCATCTCCCCTACCTGACTTCAACACATTGGAGTAGCCCAAGAATGTTGTCCTGGGCTGCCTCTCTATACTGAGTCCCTCGGTCAACTCATCCAGTCTACGTTCAGCCCCCAGCCATGAGCTTCAGTCTCAGATATCCAATTACCCACATGACAATGCCATTCAGATGCTGAAATCACATATGGAATGCATGTCCTGAATGTGAGATGCATATCCATCTTTATCCTCCCCCGGCCAATCAACTGGTCCTTTCCCAATCTTCCCCAACTCCTTAAGTGACACCGGTCTCCACCCAGCTGCTTAAAGCTCCAAACCTAGAAGCTGCCCTTGATCCTGCCTTTTCCCACCTATCACATCCAAGCCATCAGCAATCCTTCCAGATCCTTCTCTACTGCCCATATCATCCAATTCCCCACCCCGAAACATACATGCCTTCGAAAATAGTCCTTTGACTACTACCCATTCATTGCAATTGGAATAAAATCCAAACTCCTTACCATGGCCTGTAAGGTCCTGGGTCACCCCCACCATCCCCACCCACACCCTTCCTAACTTCATCTTATGTACTCTGCCCTTGCTCCTTCTACTGGGGCCCTCCCTAAATTCTTAGAATATACTAAGTATATTAGTATATTAATATACTTAATCTCAGAACATCTGCCTGGGCCATTCCCTCTGAAATGGACTTCCTCAGAAGCTGCTGGCTCCATCTCAACCTTCAGATTTCAGCTCAAATGTCACATCCTTAGAGAGGTTTCACTTGGCCTTTCCTCCTTCCACGCTGTGAGTCTCTCTCTTATCCACAGTATTTTCCTTCTTAGCACAGGTATGAATCCTCATCTGTTTCCTGTATTACCACCACTCAATCCTACAGAACGTACACTATGAGGTCAGGGATCCTGTGGATATCGTTCTACCCCAGCATCTAAGACAGTCCCTGGCACCTAAAAGACTTAGTTGTTTATTGAGTAATGAGCAGGCACATACTCATATAACATTTCATACAAGTGGGATCATGTTATATATGCTACTTTGCGACTTTTCACTTACTGTTAAACATCTTCTCAAGTCAATTAATATCATCTAAATCTTTCTTCGTAATGGCTACATGACATATCATACGACTGTATTTAGCTGGGCATCTAGGCACTTTCCATTATCTCCCTATTACGATCAAGTTGGTAATATATATTATCGCACGTATCTTTGCACTTGTCCAATTTCATCTTTAAGATAATTTCCTAGAAGTGGAATTATCAGGTCAAAAATAATAAAGCACAGTTTTGGACATGAAAACAGTTTTTTTTAAAAAAAAATCACCTACTCTATTTACTCTCAAGTTAAAATTAAACTAAATACAAGTTTTGCAAAAGTAATTACTATACTTTCAAGTTAAATAGAATTACATCCTTATAAAAATATACTTGGATATGGTCTGCTTACAAAATCTACTTTAGACCTCTAAATTACAGAAAATCCCCAAGTGGGTATCTGTATAAAAAGCCATATTATTAAAAGCTGTGAGAATGAACAAAATAATATTCAAAGAATCCAGCTGGGTGGAAGGGTTGCTATCGTTAAAGAGACTGCATCCAAGAACAGAATAGTTGGTGGTTGTCTCACACATTCCGTACTTATTTTCTCTGTGATCCTCCATGACTCTGCCAGAAAACTCACGAAGTCATAGCATCATCAGCTGAAGGACCATTCAGCAAAACACAGGGCTCTCAGAGATAACTATAAGCTTCCTCCTTTGAAAAGCTCAGAGTCAGTTCCATTGGTCTCAAATCCTCTTGCTTTAGTAGCTGCTGAAAGATGGTCATCAACCCCCACATCCTCACCTGATGCTGTGTGTACATCTCCTCCTGGATCCCAGTCTATCTACTGCTCTTCCCTGCCTTCCCCACTCCCTGAGGTCTTCCTCTCCTGCCCCTACAATTCAATCTGCCAGCAGCAAATGAATATCCTCAGCCTCTTCTAGAAGAAAATATTTCCTTTCCTCTAACTAAAACATGGCTGGTTTCTGAAGGTACCACCTCCCCCGACACCCTGACTCAATTGAAAGCTTTTTTTCCTCTGAAACCCCGTGACTTCCTGGCCAGGCAGAGGAGTAGCGTTCTCCTTGCTCCCCACTGCTGCACGCAGGCATGACTCTGACTCTCACAGAAACCTCCCTGCTGATGTTTGTCATCCATCTGCGTTCTACTATCAACCTCCTGGCCCCTTTGTCCCCTGGGCCGGCCCTGGTTCCTATCAGCTTAGCAGTAATTACAACACTGTCACGAAGCATCCGTTTTCAAGCTCCGGCTTCTTGGTTCTTCAAGTCCCTCCTTCTTCTAGTAATTTCTTCAGTGCCACCACAGCTATGTGCACTCTAACCTGTTATCACCACAGATGTCTTGATTCTCAACATCCCACATTCTGACCACATCTTCCAGGCCTTTTGCCATCACTTGTTCTCCTTGCTTACCTGGACAATTTTATCCACAGGAAACGCCCATCCATTGAACCCATTACTTTATCTAACTGGTCTATCGAAGGAACTGGCTTCGACTTCTCCTTCCCAGTCAGGCTTAAGGTGCATCACTCTAACAACTCCTGAGCAAACACCCTCAATTTCTTGGACTGAGATTGCCTCTGGATTCTGGCAAAAACACTCCCCTAGATGAAGCCTTCTCTCTACTTTCTTTACACCTGAATCTGAGCAGAATTTTGCTGGAGAAAAACCATGCAAGAAAGCTCATTACAAACCTCAAAAGGACACTTAAGGCTAACCAGAAATTACTAGAATCAGCAGTACACTAACTAGGAAGAAAGAACAGAAATTATTATTAATGATTTTAAATGTTTCACCATTAAGTTCAGTGTTGCTGCAGACATTGTATCCCTAGTTTTCTAAGAGTCTTATTGTTTATTGGTTGGATTTTACTCATGAATGGGTGCTGAATTTTTATCAAATGTGTTTCTGAATTTACTAGAATAAGTATGTGGTTATTCTATTGATCAGGTAAAAATAAATTAATAGATTCTTAAATGTTAAACCATCCTTGCATGTATGATATCCATCTACTTCTAATGGTTTTTCTTTTTTTCTCCTCAATACACACACACACACACACACACACCCTCCACCCATACACATAATACTGGTGGAGTATGTTTGCTAAATTTTTAGCATTTTTGTATTTATGTTCATTTGAGACTGATCTATAATTTTCTTCTCATGATTGTCCTTGCCCTGTTTTGGTATCAAGGTGATAGAAACTTCCTAAAATAAACTGGGAAGCTTTCCTTTTTCCCCTCTTCCTTGGAATCATTTGTTTATGGATTACTTATTCCCTATAAATTTGATAAAACTTATATTAAAAATATCAGGACCTGATGTATTTTTTTTATAAATTAAGGATAGGCTTTTTATACTATCAATTTAATTTCTTTAATTATGATTCTAGGTAATACATATTCATCTAGGAAATTGTTCATTTCATCTAAGTTTTCAAATTTGTTGACATATTGCTGTTTCGAATATATTCTTTTGCTTTCTAAGGCCTCTATGAATTGGTTATTTCTACATTGGTTATCTCTACATTTCATTCATATTCATCTAAGAAATTATTCATTTCATCTAAGTTTTCAAGTTTATTGACATATTGCTGTTTCTAATATACTCCTATGCTTTTTAAGGCCTCTATGAATTGGTTATTTCTACATTTCATTCAAAATTTCAATTGTGCTTTCTCTATCATTTTATTTTCTTGATCAGTCTGAAGTGGAAGTTTGTTTAATGCATCTAGTCTTTCTAAAGAACCAGGTTTGGTTTTACTCCTTCTCCTATGGTTTCCATTTTGTTTATTTAGGATTTGAAACTCATTATTAACTCCCTTCTAATTGCTTTGGACTTGTACCAGTACTCTCTTTTCTAATTTGTTTTTCAATCATATTCTATCTGCTTTTTCCCCTCTCCTTGTCCTTATACATTAGAATCAGCTGGTCAAGTTTCAAAAAATAACCCTGCTGGGGCTTTGAGAGTGGTAGATTTAATTCCTTTACTAATGTAGGCAGAATGGACACCTTTATGTTATTCCATCTCCCATTCATTCGTCCTGATTTTAGTGCTAATGCATTTAGAATTTCACGATTAAACAGAATACTGGCTTTTGGGCTGAGATTTATCATACTACTGAGTAACTAGTCACTACTATTTTATTAGGTTTTATGTAAATTCAAAAACAGATGTAGAATTTTCAAATGCTTTTGGAAATAAAGATAATCATAATGATTTTTCTCCCTAGATCTACTGGTAATTAATGTATTAGTATATTCCCTAATATCAAACCATCTTTGCGTTCCTGGAATAAATCTCACTTGTTCATGACAGTATGCTGCTAAATTCTGTTTGCCAACACTTTATTTAGAATTTTGGTGTGGTTGTTGTTGTAGTCATTATTGTTGTTGTTATTCTTATTATTATTGAGATGGAGTATTGCTCTGTTGCCCAGGCTGGAGTGCAGTGGCATGATTTCAGCTCACTGCAACCTCTGCCTCACGGGTTCAAGCAATTCTCCTGCCTCAGCCTCCCAAGTAGCTGGGATAACAGATTCCCATCACCATGTCCAGATAATTTTTATATTTTTAGTAGAGATGAGGTTTCACCATGTTGGCCAGGCTGGTCTCAAATTCCTGATGTTAGGTGATCCACCCGCCTCAGCCTCCCAAAGTGCTGGGATTAATAGGCACGAGACAACATGCCCAGCCTAGAGTGGTTATTTTAAGTGAGATTGTTCTGTACCTCTCTGCAATTTTTGTTGCATTTTGACATCGTAATGCAAGATTTATGTTAAAATTAGGAAATTTTTAATCTCCTATGTGCTAGAATGGTTTGAGCAGCACCAACATTATCCTTCTTTTAAAAAACTAGTAGAATTCCTCTGTGATATAATCTGGATCCTACACATATTTGTAGGGTACTTCCTTGACAACTTTGTCTCCCTCTTCTATGAAGATTTGTCTGCTAAGGTGTCCCATCTATTTAGAAGTCCATTTTGTTAAACTGTATTTTCCTGGAAAATTGCCCAGTTACTCCGGGTTCTCATCAAGACTTGGATGTGCACACATCTGCAAGTTAAAATGTTAAATAAACTGTAGTTCCTGCTTGACCCACATATTCCTCCCACCCTGATGAGTCTTCCTTATCTAATTGGCAACACCATCCATCTCACTGCAAAAGACAAAAACCTAGAAGACTGACTTCATTCTTCTTCCTTTACCTACTGCTTCCAACTATCAGCAATTTATTAACTCTAGCTCCAAAATATATCTGAAATCTCCCTATTCTCACCACCTCCACTGCTATCCTCCTGCTTAGAACCACCATCTTGGACACAAAAAGACTTCTGGTTGGACTCTCCTCTTCCAGTCTTCATTCCGCTCATCAATTCTTAACATAGCATCTAGAGTAATTTTCTTAAAACATAAATCAGATTATATTATCCTAATCTATTCCCAGGTTAGGATCATCAATACCTTCACCAAAAAACCACATATATTTTCTCTAATCCTTAGTATACAATTCAAACTCCTCAACATGGACAATGAAGCCTTACCTCATGGAGAGTTTACCATGCTTCCAACTTCACTTCAAATAACTGCCTCCCTTACTCACTGTTTCTCAAAGATGACCCCACCTGACCCTGTTACTTTAAACCACAAGTCTAGTTTCTTCTTACTCTTGAAACCTCATTTTAAATGTCATTTCCTCAGAGAGACCTTTGATGAGCAACCTATCTTAAATTGACACTTCATACCACTGCTCTCTGCCAAAGCACCTTGTTAATATCCCTCAAAGCACTTGTTGTCATCATTTTGTTTACTTGCCATTTTTCTATCTTCCTTTAAAAAATGTATCTTTTAATGGGTTGCCTCCATTAAACACGTTTGTGTGTTAACCACTGAACAGGCTGAACATACCTAACCTGAAAATCTGATATCCAAAATGCTCCATAATCCAAAGTTTTTAAAATGTCAATGTCAAAGAAATGTTCACTGGAGCATTGTGAATTTCAGATGTTTGGATTAAGGATGCTCAACCAGTACATATTCTGCAAATATTCCAGAATCCAAAAACATCTGAAATCCGAAACACTTCTGGTCTCACGCATTTTGGATGAGGGATACTCAACCTGTATCTCTATGTCCATCATAGTAATTGATGCAGGGTAAGCATTCAGTTATAAACACTTACTGAAGGAATGACCCAGACCCAAAAGGATAGTTTCTAAGGCAGGAGAAATTGCTGTAAAGGAGAAGCTCCGCTGCAGAGATGCCCTATGAACAAAGCGTTACAGTATCTTTCAGAACTTGCCCCCTGCCCTGACCCCAGTTCACATCCACTGAACAATGCAAATCTTTGCACCTACCTGAGGGCTGCAATCACAAAACCAGCCTTGGCTTTCTTATGAAGTCTGAGTTGATTTGAACCTGGAAGAAATTGGTCCATCTCTTATTACATTCACATCAGGCAATGTAAAAAGAAGAACATACATCTAGATACATCCGCATATCAGAGTGATTTCACAGACCATTATATTACTTAATTATAGAGACCAACCACCAAGGATATTAACATAGAGATTAACATGTTCATTTGATTCCATTTTATGCATTCTCTCTGTCGGCACCACTGGCCCACAACATACGCAGAGGTATTTCATGGGCACCATCAAAGCGCTGAATCCCTAACTCCTTGGAGTTCTAAGCTAGGGGCCGAAATAATCCAGTCTGAGGGATATTCTTTTCATTTCTTTAACAAAACACATAGGCCATCACTGACATGAAAACATAAGACAAGGACAGACAAGGGATACCTGTTTGACCTTGAATGAGGCTGACTAACTTCTTATAAGGCCCTTGCACATCAAGCACTCAGCCCAGGGCCCGGCACCCATAAGCCCTCAGCGTGAGCTAACAGAATCACCATCATCCCTCACTGGCAAAGCAGAGGAAAGTTTTCTTAGGTGTTTGGAAGAGAAAAGAACAAACGCAAAACCCCAAGGGAGGTCTATTTAGGAGATGGTTGTTTTTAAGGCATTTAAGTTCACACAGGGACCTGTTATCAAAGGGAGATGAATGCAAATGGTAATTAATATCTTACAATATTTGAAGAGAAAGTTGCCTAAAATTGGGGATTTAGTCAAAATAAATGAACCCCCCAGGTTTCAGAAGACTAGGGGATACAATCTTCTCTAGTGCTTAACACAGTGTGGCTTTTTATCAGCTGTTCTCAAGGTGTGTCTGGGGAACCCCTAAGAAACCAAAGGTTCTGTGAAGTGAAAATTATTTTAGTAATAATAATAATAAGACATTTTTTGTTTTTTAAATTCTTACTTCCTCAAAAATGTCCAGGGGAATTTCCCAAAGGCTCCATGACTCACAACAGATTAAACTCAGAAACAGATACGAGAATCCAGCCGGCTTCTGTTAAGCCAGGCATTAAAGAGATTTGCAAAAACATGAAGCAATGCTATTCTTCCCACATGCTTCCTGTCCTGAAAAGTCTAGTTATTTTTCATAAAAATCTGTTATTTATATCAACACGAAAAGGTTTATTGTTATTTTAAAATACGTGTATTTTTAAAAATCTGTCTCAATTTTTTTTTTTTTTTTTTTTTTTTTTTTTGAGACGGAGTCTTGCTCTGTCGCCCGTGCTGGAGTGCAGTGGCCTGATCTCAGCTCACTGCAAGCTCCGCCTCCCGGGTTTACGCCATTCTCCTGCCTCAGCCTCCGGAGTAGCTGGGACCACAGGCGCCCGCCACCACGCCCGGCTAGTTTTTTTTTTTGTATTTTTAGTAGAGACGGGGTTTCAGCGTGTTAGCCAGGATAGTCTCGATCTCCTGACCTCGTGATCCGCCCGTCTCGGCCTCCCAAAGTGCTGGGATTACAGGCTTGAGCCACCGCGCCCGGCCTGTCTCAATTTTTAATATGAAAACTATTCACAGATAGAACCCACATAAGCAAAAGCTCTTTGGGAATCCTCAGTAAATGTTACATATGTAAAGAGGTCCTGATTCCACGACCTTGGAGAACCGCTCACTACCAAACATGGGTATTAAGAGAAGACGGTTTAAAAGGTGTCATCACCTTTAACTATACATAATGCAACACGGAGGGAGACGGTGTGTGAGGGATTGTGGGAATGGTTCACACAGTCGTTATCACTAACTGTGTTAACTGAAGTAAAAGGCAGGATAGATAACTCAAATTTTAAAAGTTGTTTTTTTTTTTTTTTTTGCTTTGAAATATATGCATGACCAGAAGAATATCCTTCCTAAAACCATGTGCCTTAAATTTCTGTGAAAGCAGCTGATTCTCAACTGGAAGATAAAGCTTTAACTATTATAAATTTATATGGGGATTCCTTTTGATTATTCTAACGGGAAGAGGACACTAGAATTTTCCCTCAGGGCAGAAATAGAGAAGTAGGAGTCCAGACTCAACTCTCCCCTTCTTTGGGCTCCGGAACATGGGACGATATCCCAAATGGATAGAAAGAGAAGCCCCAGAGGATGCACTGACAAATTACAGTCCAGGGAGCTGTAACAGGATCAACGCAT
Organism: Piliocolobus tephrosceles; assembly: GCF_002776525.5. Taxonomy (NCBI): domain Eukaryota; kingdom Metazoa; phylum Chordata; class Mammalia; order Primates; family Cercopithecidae; genus Piliocolobus; species Piliocolobus tephrosceles. The sequence goes on from NC_045438.1 coordinate 157,448,513, forward strand.
TTGTTGTTTAAAAAAATGTATAAATGAGTAAAATAGAATATAGTCTATCAAAAGCACAATTTTGTATATAACTGAACATTTGTATGAAACTGAAAACTGTTTACTTAGAAGCCTAAACATTTTTCTCAAAATCTAGTCATTTTAATTTCTAAAAATACTGCTTGAAAATAAAACAATTGGCATTTTAAAAAAACACAGAAATCTGGATGTTAGGCTTTTCAAGATTTACGCTTCTCGACTAGTATCATTAGCCGCACTCTATCCTCAGGGAGGTGCCACAAAAGCGGCCGGTACAAAAAGATGCAGCTATTTCGCTAGTTATGGGAGTTTCACTGTCACCAACTGCCCATTCTCTAGCTAAAGCATTACCTCATACTTCAGCCAAGATTCTGCTAGAAAGAACACCTTTCAAAGTACCTTAGCACTTGCAGATCACAGAAAGATTGCAGATCAGCAGACTGTTTCCCCCAGAATTCCTAAGATTGAACAAAAGTTTTGTTTAAGCAGTTAGCGTTATTTTTCCCTGGGAAAGATCTGAAGTCAGAAAATGTTCCAAACAAAAAAAACTTACCAGAACCTCCTTCTCGAGGTGTTCCAGGGCCTGAATATCCTTCTTAAGACTGCTCAACTCTTGAAGAACCAAATTTTGAAAGCGCTCTAGTTTATTGAGTCTAATAAACGTAAAAGCAGTAAATGTTATTGGGACGGCTTGGATGTGGCAGCAGACTTTCTTAGTAAGTCATCTGATTACAAGGCTACTTCAGATTCTTCTCCAGACCTTTCTTGTCATAGGAACATGTGGTGTCTCCCTTCTCTTCCCTTCCCTCCCTGCCTGCTCATCCCCAACCTGGAAACCTCACTATGCAAACTCTCAGGTCATCTTTTTCTTTTTCTTTTTGAGATGGAGTTTCACTCTTGTTGCCCAGGCTGCAGTGCAATGGCATAATCTCAGCTCATTGCAACCTCCACCTCCCGGGTTCAAGTGATTCTCCTGCCTCAGCCTCCACATTAGCTGGGACTACAGGTGTGCGCCACCAGACCCAGCTCATTTTTTTTGTATTTTTAGTAGAGACGGAGTTTCACCATGTTGGCCAGGCTGATCTCGAGCTCCTGACCTCAGGTGATCTGCCTGCCTCGGCCTCCCAAAATGCTGGGATTATAGGCGTGAGCCACCGCACCTAGTCTCAGGTCAGCTTTCAACAGCAGCACAGAGGAAGCTGATTTTTTTTTAGTAGAGAACAGGACAGATGACTCCAGGGAAGATGAGACTGAGGCTCCCCATCCCTTCCCTACCTTCTACTTGCTCCCCTTTCTCTTGCATTAAGCTGGCCCTGAAAGCTGTGGTCAGGAATGAGCTAATACACTCTTTTCCCACATCTACATTTTAGCTCTAACATTTCTAAGAGTCGCTATTCTTTGTCTAATGGTCATATTTGCTTATTTGTTAATTTTCTTATTTGCTTGCTTATAGTTTGTCTTCTCTATTAGGTCAAATGTTTCCATGAAGAGCACCTAAAACTCGTCCTCACCTCACTCTCATACCAAGCACAGGGACTGGTATCCGACACTGCTCAGTGTGCATTTGCTGAGTGAATGCACAGATAATTGTGTGCCCTTGAAAGAGCACGGGAATTCCACAAATGCAAAGTCCTTCGTGGGCTTGCTTTCACATTCAAAGGACCCTGCATGCATACCAGACTTTGAAAAACAATAAAAATTTCTATTCAAACAATGTATTCCATCCTCAGAAACTTTCTGTCTCAGTTAAGCAAATCAACTGGCCATTCCTTTCTTCCCTTTCTTCATTTACAGGCCATTCTCTCCGACAAGGAACAATTTCTACTCTCACCTTCCCTGCGCCATTCGACTCTGTTTCTAAAACCTCACTCAGGAAGCACTTCCATTGTAATCGCTCTGATTTAACTCAAACCACTACAGAAACCCGACCCTCCACTCGCCTTCCTCACCCCTCTGAAATCCTGGCACCTTTGTATTTCTTGTTACATGGTCATAACAGTGTGTGTGTATGTGCACGTACAAATGTGTGTATTGTGTATGTATGGTGTTTTCTTTTTTTTTTTTCCTTTGAGACAGAGTTTTGCTCTTGTCACCCAGGCTGGAGTGCAAGGGCATGATCTCGGCTCACCGCAACCTCTGCCTCCCAGGTTCAAGTGATTCTCCCGCCTCAGCCTCCCAAGTAGCTGGGATTACAGGCATGCACCACCATGCCCGGCTGATTTTGTATTTTGAGTAGAGACAGGGGTCTCTCCATGTTGGTCAGGCTGGTCTCGAACTCCCAACCTCAGGTGATCCACCTACCTTGGCCTCCCAAAGTGCTGGGATTACAGGCGTGAGCCACCACGCCCAGCTGGTGTTTTCTTACTGTGGTAAAATACACATAACATAATATTTACCCTTTTAGACATTTTTTTAAGTATAAAATTCAATGGCATTAAGTATATTTGTAATGTTTTGTAACCATCATCACTATCCATTTCCAGAACTCTTCTATCATCCCAAACAGAAATCTGTACTCATTAAACAACAGCTCCTCCTTCCCCCAACTTTTGGCAACCACTTTTGCACTCTCTGCCTCTATAAATTTGACTATTCTAGGTACACCTCATATAAGTGGAGTCATATAACGTTTGTTTCCTGTTATCTGGTTTCTTTCCTTTAGCATAATGATTTCAAGGTTCATCCGTGGTATAGCATGTGTCAGAATTTAATTCTTTTTAAAGGCTGAATAATAGACCATTGTATGGATATAGCATATTTCATTTAGCCGTATTTTTAACATATATATCCATGCTTGCCTTGTCTTCATAATTGGATAATAATTTTTTTAGGCACAGCATTTTAGTATTGTGGTAGACCATGAGGCTTAAGAAGGACATTTAGTTCAAACCCTTATCATATGAGTGAAGAACCAGAAACCCAGAAGTGTTAAATGATGTATCAATCCTCATATCTGCTTAGGCCCCTACTCCTCAGGGCCCTAGCACAGTGGTCAGGAGACAAACATTGCTGGTGACTGATCATACTCCCATGACTTTGTTTTAAAATCTAATACTTACCTGTACAGTTGCATCTGGTTTAAAAGTTCTATTAGGCAATCTGGTGCTTTCTTTGCATTTTCTGAATTAAGTGGACGCTTTCCGTACCTAAGCTAAATCATAACAACAATAACAAAATGATCACATTTGGGTTTAATATAATTACATAAGTTGAGTGCATGTTTTGTGTTAAAAAGATGCTGCCAGCATGCAATGATATTCATAGCAAACACGAGTGCTAAACAAGTGTGATCAGGCATCATCCTATACACCTGTCAGGTATTACCCCAGGTTCAGTACCAATACAGAACAAGCTGAAATAGAAAAATTTACACTCATGCTACCTGATGTAGTTTGCATATTTGTCCCCACCCAAATCTCACGTTGAAATGTAATCCCCGATATCGGAAGTGGGGCCTGGTGAGAGGTGTTTGGGTCACAGGGACGGATTCCTCATGGCTTGGTGCCATCCTCACAATAGCAAATCATGACACCTGGTTATTTGACAGTGTGGCACCTCCCCACCCCTTGCTCCTGCTCTCCCTACGTGACACACCCCCTCCCCCTTGGCCTTCTACCACGAGCAAAAGCTCCTGAGGCCTCCCCAGAAGACAAGCAGATGCCAGTGTCATGCTTCCTGTATGGCCTGCAGAACCTTGAGCTAATTAAACCTCTTTTTTAAAAAACATAAATTATCCAGTATCGGGTATTTATTTATAGCAATTCAAGAATGGCCTAATAGTCTACCAATACACATAATGAATACTATGAATAAATTTCTATTACTAATTGGCTTACACTGGTATCACAGAAAATAAGACTCTGGAGCTCTAAGTTAGTTAAATGAATGTTGGTTAGAGTAACATACTTTTCTCAAATGTACTAATAAATAAGTCATTTGGGATTTATAAGTAACAGGACAAAAAAGGAAAAGACTGACATGGTTCCAATATTCATCTTGTAGACAAGATTTGGGGATGGGCTGTATGCAGTGTCTCAAAGGTCTGCCACCACGCAGCCACCAACCCACAGTCTACCTCCATCTTTGTCTCAGATTCCTCTCTCTTTTTTAAAAAAATAGAGACAGGGTCTTGCTCTGTGGCCCAGGCTGGAGCACAGCGGCATGATCATAGCTCACTGTAACCTTGAACTGCTGGACTCAAGGGATTCTCTTACCTCAGCCTCCTGAGTAACTGGGATTACAGGTGTATGTCACCATGCCTGGCTAATTTTTAAAAACATTTTTGTAGAAACAGGGTCTCACTATGTTGCATGGGTTGATCTTGAACTCTGGCCTCAAGCAATTCTCTCCTCTTGGCCTCCCAAAGTGCTGGGATCCATAGGCATGAATCACCGTGCCTGGCCCCAGACTCCCCTCTAGTCCACATGGTTCCCTCCTTCCCCTCCTCCTTGTCTATCACTGTGACCAAATCATTGCTTTCCGGTAGTTCAGTTGTCTGAAAATGCTACCAATGTAACCAAACTATCAGTCTGATTTACACATAGGTCCACTTGGTCTCATTGGGGCAAATGGACATGGAATAGCTGTCTGATAAACACAAACCACAATTCAGAAAGACTGAAATCAGTGACCACAGCTAAGACAAATACCCCTCCCCAAACACTTAGAAGCACCTTCACATATGAAGGCTAACAACAGCATTGATAAATAATATGAAGTGGTTACTTTAAATTCATAATGAACTAGCGTCTCCTTCTTTCCTCTTTTTCAGATTTGTTGAAGTATAATTGACAAACAAAAATCAGGCCAGGTACGGTGGCTCACACCTGTAATCTCAGCAGTTTGGGAGGCTGAAGCAGGAGGATCACCTTAGGCCAGAATGTAAGACCATACTGGGCAACATAGCAAGACCCTATCTCTATAAAAAGTTTTTAAAAGTTAGCCAGGTGTGTTGGCATGCACCTGTAGTCCCAGCTACATGGGAGGCTTAGGAGAGAGGATCACTTGAGCCCAGGAGTTCAAGGTTAGAGTGAACTATGATTTCACTGCTGCACTCCAGCCTTGGCAACAGAACAAGATCCTTTCTCTAAAAAACGAAAAACAAAAGTTTTATGTATTGAAAGTATACACATGATCGATATACATATACATTATGAAATGATTCCCACAGGCCAAGCTTGGTGGCTTCCACCTGTAATCTCAGCACTTTGGGAAGCCGAGGCAGGTGGATCACTTGAGCCCAGGTGTTTGAGACCAGCCTAGGCAACATAGTGAGACCTTGTCTCTACTTTAAAAAAAAAATTTTTTTTTAATGATTACCACAATCAAGCAAATTAACATATTCATCACTTCACATAGTTACCTTCTTGGGGGTGATGGTGGTAGGAATACTTAAGATACACTCTCTCAGCAAATTTCAAGTATACAGTACATTATCACTAACTATAGTGATGTTACGTTATAGGTTAGGTCTCCTATGCTGTATGTTAGGTCTCCAGAACTTACTAACTTGTAACTGAAAGTTTGTATGCTCCATCCAATATCTCCCATTTCCCCTACCCTGACCCCGGGGGTAACCACCATTCTACTCCCTGTTTCTGAGTTCAACTTTTTTTAGATTTCAATATAAGTGAGACCATGCAGTACTGTCTGGCTTATTTCACTTAGCACAATGTCCTCCAGATTCATAACACTCTCGTTTTTTACGTTTTGTGGACTATTACCTCGAATTTTCTTTCCAGTTTTCCAGAGAAGTTTTCAAAGGTTGGGAGAATGGCAGAACTGTTCAAGTTCTCCGGCACAACTTCTAGGGATGAAGTGGAAATTCCTTCTGGAAAACAAAAATAAAACATTGAATAAAACTAACAAAGTGTTCAAACTAGACTTGCTCAATTCATCAGTTGCCCAGAGGATGAGTTATTTGGAAGCACAGATGCCAACCATGGAAGCCCCGCTGACTGCCCGGACATGACCTCGTTCTCTGGCAAGTGCTCATTTCTTCCAGACCTTCCCAGCACTTGAAATCAGGGCATCTGGCCTTCTGTCTAAGAAGCAGGCCAAGGTGTTGTAGGAGGTTCTAAGGAGGACACATGGCTAGGGTATTTCTCTGGTGTAACCGCTCCTGGGTGCCCCTTGCTTGCAAGGGGTCTGGTGCTGTTCTGAGGGATTTGCAAGCATCAATTCTTTTAAGTCTCACAAAAATTGTGTGAAGTAGGTACTGTCAGGATTTCCGTTTAACAGAGCTCACATAAGTTTTGCGTGCTCATGCCAGCAGCTCCTGGATTCAAATTCAGGCTGTCTGGAATCAATGGTTTCAAATCTGTTGTGTTGGAGCCCTTTGTTTCAAAATGTACGGTACCGTTTGTCCAGAAGGCCAGCCTCAAACATGCAGACATTCCAGATCATTCTTCTTAATCGGTATAGATATTTCACACACACAAATTTGGTTAATAACTATCAACTGTATCAGAGACCTGCAACTTTAGGAATGCTTGGGCCCTGAAAATTGCCAGAAGGAAGAGTTAAGAGGAAGACATAAAAATGCTAGGGGATAATGGCACTTGCTTTTATCTATAATTTGTGCAACAATTTACTTGTCTCCGAAAGCACACAAAGCTTCGTTTTTAGGATTTTGTAGCTACTATGATCTTAAAACTATACCTCCCTTGTAATTCATGTTGGTACATCCTGTGCTGACCCACTTATCCCACTCCTACTTGAACCACTGGCTGGGTGCATGATGTTACCTGGCAACTCTCTTTCTTCTGTTATTGAGAAAGGGGATCCCGGAGCAACCTCTTCTTCCAATCTTGATTGTTTTGACTTAGCAAAACTACCTTCTGGTATGTCTAAAGGCAAACAGAGCAAATTTCCTTTTGACTCAAAATTATGTTGTTCATTTTTTGGCAGTTAATATCTAACTTTGACGAGTAGCATCTGAAACTTGTCCCCTGCCTGTTGCTAATGAGTTACTCGGTGCATTGACTAGGCACAGCCCAAGTATCAAAGCACGATGTCCACTGATACCTGAACATGGGAACAGGCATTCGTTTGATGAGCTCAGTTACGTTTAGGAACCCTCTGCTTAGCACAGACCACTCACTAAGCAGAGCGTTCCTAAGTGAAGCAGTAATGGTAGACATCAAAAGCAACGTTTCCAGGGTTCTGAGCTAAACAGCAAGACAGCAAGGTTACCAGGCAGATGGGCCTTTGGAAGTGCTTCAGCTCACATCCTGGAGCGCGCCATCTGCTGGTGACACTGGCACATCGGCGCTATGCTGAAGGCTACATCATAAACGAGGCCATCTTGCCTCCTCACAGCCCAAGTGATTTTGAGAGACCCGAACGTAGATTCCCATTTCAATTCAGCATAACACTAAATATTTTCTATGCTGATGTTCACTTTTATCCCAGACATGTCTGGTCCTCACCTGGGCCCTCCCAATCTTATCAATGGCACCACCATGGTTCACAGAGCCCTGGCAACTCCTCCTTTTCTTTGTTGCCCGCTTCTCCTCCAGCCTCAAGGTTCTGCCTATGGAATGAATCCCTCACTTTCTGAGTTCCCACCCAAGGTCATCTCCCTGGAGGAAATCCTAAATCCTTCACCTTCAGTTGTCACTTCCAAATCTCTCTCTTGCCTAAGCTCTCTCAAGCAGCCAACTTGTGTCTCCAAATATTTGACATCTTTATTTCAAACCCCACTCGAGTCTATCCTTCCCCACCTAAACCACTCTCTCTCCCCCACCATACCTTTAGTTGTGACATCATCTGACTCCTCTTTTGTCACAAGCCTCTCTAGTTGCCGTTGATTTTTCTCTCTGAAAGTTCTGGAATTCAATTTCACTAATTCATTCCATGAATATGTGGACGTTACTATGTGCAAGAAGCAGGGCAATGCGGCTGGCAGATAGCGAGAGGTAAAGAGGCAAGTGACCTTTCCTCCACTCTGCTCCTGATATCCTGGTCTCCTTGTAGTTCCTCGGACATCCCTGGCACAGTCTCACCTCAAGGCCTTTGCACTTGAGACTCCTTCTGACCAGAGTACTTCCCCATAGATCTGCACCAAGGATTTCTCCATCCATCTAACCTTAACTTTCAACGTAGCCTCCCAACTCTTCACACACTCTTCCCAGCTTAATTTTCTTATCAGCCTTTATCACATACAACATACTACATGTTTTACTTGTCCAGCATCTGTCTCCCACACTAGAGGGTAAAGCCCAATGAGGGCAGGCCTTTTGTTTTCTTCACTACCATATCCCTGACACCGACAGAAGTGTCTGGCACACAGTAGACACTCAATAAACATTTGTTCAATAAATGAATAGATGAATGCTGCAGAATACCCAAGCTCCTACAAATAAAACACCTGATACGCCCAATGGAGATCTCAATACAACAGATAAGAGTTTATTTCAATTCTGTTATTCTAATCCTCCTAGTGGTGAGGGTAGAGGTAGAGAAACAGCACGAGCTTTACAGACCTAAATAGCCACTATATATTTGCTATAGTGCCAGGCTTTGGGCTATTGCTACAAATTTGCCACCAAGAAAATAGAATTTCAGAAGCGGCAGAACGGGCAGTAAGGAAAAGAAACTACCTGTATTAATAGACAAATAGCAATGAATACATTTAACATTTTAAGACAAATAGCAATTAATACATTTAGCACTTTAAGATCTGATAAAACTATCTTTTGGAGGAAGTTATAAATATATGAATTTGGAAAAAAAAGAAAATGGTGAACAAGAGAGGTAATACCAACTGAGAGAGAAAAAGGATTATCGCAAAGCAAAAAGGACTAAACCAGTAATAATAGTAACTAGCAATAACTATTCAGGACAGACCTCATGGGACACCCTAATTAGTATTCTATAATAGTACTTTCATAAGCTGAAAAATTCATTAGAGATCACATTTCCATTCTGCAGAACTTAGAAAAGAAAGAGCCAGTATCTAGCCTCTCTGTAATAAAAAAAAGAAAAGACACACATTAAGAAATACTCTTATTTGTGAGAGGCATCTTATAGAGGAGCTAGTACCTCTTTTCTTCCCATTGCACTGAGACTTAGGTGTGTCCATTTGTTTGAAAGGTTTGGATGGATATTTTCTGGGGGGATCCCATCATTTCAAAGGCAAAGATTTTTAAAAATCAAAAAAAGAACCAATTACAACTCTATCCTTTTCTTTTAGCCTCAAGGCAAACAACATTCATGCTTGCATCTTCTATACCCCAGTCAGGGCCAAAAGAAACCACTTAAAAAGGATTCCACCTGGCCTCAATTAGGCACTGATCAACAATCACGAAGTTTCTTTTCCTTACTGCCTCTTCTGCCCCTTCTGGAACTGTTTTTTTTTTTTTTTTTTTTTTTTCTTGGTGGCAAATTTATAGCAATAACCCAAAGCTCGGCCTTGAATTTCAATCCTCCCCCCTTCCCCGCCCACCGAGCACACCTGGGGCAAAGCAAGGCATCTGTCAGCACAGACACTAGTTACATCCACCAAAGACAGAAGTCCAGGAACATCATGTAAATAACCTGGTCACCCCTTGAATGAATTACGCAGAATCTGTGAACCTACTAACAAGGGATCGTCCAGACAGATGGCTTCAGAGACACAGAAATCACTAGACTTCTAGAAACCTTCTTCGAAGTGGCAGTGCTGGTGAAGTTCTTTATCTGTACCAAAGGCATGGCTCTCCAGGGAGCATAGGCTCCTGCACAAGAACCAGCACTTCATCAGGAGAGGCTGCAGGTCCTAAGTGATGTCCTTGGCTCAGTTTTGTTTCCACAGTAACCGTATGCTGCTTTTCACTGTCATGTTTCAATGTGTTCATAACAGAGTTAAAACTACATACAGAAAACACCTCAAAAATAAACACAAACGTAGTCATCTTAAAAGAACGTGAAATCCGTGTGTATGTGTTGGTGGCTATAAGGAGGGTGTTCTGCTCTCACAAGAACCCGGCTTTCTTCATTTCCAAGAAAAGTGAAGACAGGTACGATCTGAGGAGCTTCTGAACTTCTCTTGGGTGGCCGACTGGGCACAAGTTTCAGTGAATGTATGTTTGGCATCTGTGTTGTATTTTTCAACTTGCAAAACTGTTAAAAACAATGTTTAATGCCAGACCAGAACCAATCCTGTGGTTAACCAGCCAAGTTCCCCTAAGTTAAGGCATTTTTTGAAACCCTGCTCTGAAGTGACATCCTGTGGTAAACAATGATAAAGGCCAACAGTCTTTACTGAGCAAGAACAGAATCTACTGAAAGATCCTCCATGTAGTTTTTACAACGCTTTCCCAATGCAAGTGCTTTGTTTACCGATGTTTATTAAGTGCTAAGAGTATGACAATTTAAAGACTATTTTTACTGTTGAATACTCAGTCTGATGGGGACTACTAAATATCTTTTGTATAGACTAATACAATTAAAAATGGATAACTCAATTGATAATAAATATTTGCGACTACATATACATGCTTAAATATGGAATCAAGCAGAGTTTCATTATTAAATGTTGGGTTTTCTGTTTCATTTGAGACAGGATCTTGCTTTGTCACCCAGGCTGGAATAGAGTAGCACAATCACAGCTCCCTGCAGCCTCATCCTCCCAAGCTCAACCACCCCCATGTCAGCCTCAAGAGTAGATGGGAACACAGGGACATGCCACCATGCCTAGCTAACATTTTTGTAATTTTTGTAGAGACAGGCTCTATGTCGCCCAGGCTGCTCTTGCACTCCTGGGCTCAAGCAATCTTCCTGCCTTGGCCTCCCAAAGTTCTGGGATTACAGGCATAAGCCACCATGCCCAGCCTTAAATGTTGGGTTTTCTAACTTTCTTACTCCATTCCCTTGACAAATACTTATGGAGTGTATCTATATGCCAGGCACTGAGCTAGGAAGGGGCCATCCTCTTGACTCCTTCCTGATTCTGGAGACCTCTCCAAGGAGGTAGATGATGGCGAAATTCAGAATCTTAAAAAAAATAATTATCCTCTGGCTGGGCGTGTGGCTCATGCCTGTAATCCCAGCACTTTGGGAGGCTGAGGTGACAGATTGCTTGAGTCCAAGAGTTCAAAACCAGCCTGGCCAACATGTCAAATCCCTGTCTCTACAAAAATTACAAAAATTCACTGGGTGTGGTGGCATGCACCTGTAGTCCCACCTACTTGGGAGGCTGAAGTGGGAGGATTGCTTGAACCTGGGAGATCAAAGGCTGCAGTGACTCAAAACTGTGCCACTGCACTCCAGCCTGTCTGAGGGTCCCTCTGACACACGTCTCTTCTTCTCTTCCAGCTTCTGTTGGAGTGCTGAAGGAGAGGGAGTTAAGGTAAGGGCTCCTGCTGATCGTACTACAAAAAGGAAAGACCAGTTGGACCTTAGACTCTATTTTCCAAAGGAAACATCAATCCTGTAATGAAAATGCTGAAAATATTTTTTAGAGTAATTCAGGCAAAAAGAACAAAAGGACGGTGATACCAGGAGGAAAGATGCAAAAAGGAATTGTGAGCAAAATGATTAAATCTGAGTGTAAATCTAATAAAACACTGAGTGAAGTAATACCAACAGAAAACATTTTACGAATTAGAAAAACTAGAGAAGCAGCTAAATTGTCAGAAGAATAAATACAACACAGAATGCTCATGAAATTTGGATATAGTTTTCAACCATAAGGCAAGTCCAACTGGGCCTTAATATAAGCCCCAATAAATTCTAAACAATATTGCACAGACTGTGTTTCTCTGACTATCTTACAAAAAGTTAGCAAAAGGTAATGAAATACCTTTAAAATAACCCGTATGTTTGGAAACTAAATGTTCAAAAATGTGATTGAAGTTAGTGTTTGAAGGTCCTTCTTCTCTTTGGAATATGGTAAAAATATTAACTTGAAGCTTTTAAAAGTGTGTGTGTTAAAATTTCTAGGGTTAACTTTAGAAATAGGGGATGAAAACTTCCAAACTAGGAAAAAGGGGAAATTGATTAAAAATTATAAATCTAGATGAAGACAAGGACAGAAAGAATGAGAATGTCGGACAAAGACAAGAAAACTCAATCCAAATATATCAATGGAAGCACAACGGATTAATTGTTCCTATTAAAAGAGATTGTGAGATCAGACTTTTTAAAATCCAGGTAAAAGCTCTTTATGTGATAGCAATTCACAAGGGTGAAAAAAAGATTGAAGATGAAGAGTCACTTCCTGATGCACCTAGTAGCACTGCCTCAAAACATATAATATACAACAAAGGGAAATAGATAAGTCCATACAGAACACTCATGAAATTTGGATACCGTTTTCAGCCATAAGGCAAGTCCAATTAGGCCTTAACGTAAGCCCCAGTAAATTCTAAAGGAAAGATATTGTACAGACTGTGTTTCTCTGACCACGTTGCAAACAGCAATAAGTAACGGACGTATCCCATATGCTTGGAAACTACATTAAATTTTACTAAATAACTGGGTTTTTAAAAATACATAAAAAGGAAGAACTACTAAGCATTGATGGTAACAAAAGCACTAATATCAAAATGTGATGGGGCCAAAGCATTCCTAAGGAAACTTAAATGCATTTATCAAGAAAACAGAAAGGTTAAAAACAAATGAGTATTTAACTCAAAAGCTGGAAAAAGAACATCAGAATAAATGCAAAGATATAAGAAGTAAAAATTTTAAAAAAGCAGATAACAACAGAAGATAAAACAATAGAAATAAAAACAAAGAGTAACAAACCAAAAGACCAATTCTTTAAAAGATGGACCTCTAGTAAAACTTATCAAGAGTAAAAGATACAAATAAGCATGTACACAATATAAAGGAAACAACTACAATGATTAAAATTAAATTAAACATCAAGAAGCACACTAAAAAATATGATGCTGAGACATTCCTAGAAAAATACGTAATTCCAAAACTGACCCAAGAAGAAATAGAGAACTTGAGTATATCAGTGACTACTAAGGAAATTGAAATAACATTTTCCCATCCCCCAAATTCCCAGGTGGTTTTATAAACGTTTAAAAAATAGTTAGTTTTTATCTTATATAAACTTTTCCAGCAAGAGAGAGAGCTGCCCAGCCTCCATCCACAGGCTAGTGTGACACCGATTCCAATGCCAGATAATAGCAGTAGGAGAAAAGTACAGGTTTGTTCCACTCATGAACGTAGATGTAAAGTTCATTAATAAGGTATTCACTAAATAAGTCCAACAATGTACCTTTTTTAAAACATACCACAAACAAATGAGGTTTATTCCAGGAACACAAGTATGGCTGAACAACATAATACCTATTGATATAATTTGTCATATTAATAAGCAAAAGGACCACCATACCCTTCTATTGTCTGTTACTATGAGTTGTACTTTTTAAAATTCCACATATAAGTAAAATTATGCAGCCCTGGTCTGTGTTTGGCTTCTTTCACTTAGCATAGAAGGATGGTTACCTTCAGGAATCAAGGGGTTGGGAAAATGGGGAGACGTTGGTCAAAGGGCATAAACTTTCAGTTATTAAATGAATAAGTTCTAGAGACCTGAGATATACAATGGTGACTATAGCTAATAATAATGTATATGTACTTGAAACTGGCCGAGAGAGTAGATCTTTATTATTAACACACACATATACACACACACAAAGATAACTATGTGAGTGGATATGTAAATTAGCTTGATTATGGTAATCATTTCACAATGCATATGCATAACAAAATATCACATTACATACCGTAAATATATACAATTTTTATTTGCCAATTATTCCTCAATAAAGCTGGAGGGAAAAAAGAAACCAAAGGAGAAAATTCATTTGATTATCTTAGTTGATACAGAAAAATGCATTTCATAAGGTTCAATACTTATTTATGATTTTTTAAAAACTCAGCAAATTATGAGTAGAAAGGAACTTCTTTAATCTGGTAAAAATTTGATACCAAAAATCTACCACAAACATTTTACTTAACAGAGAAATTTTAGATGCATTTGTTATAAGATTAGAAAAAAGACAAGGATGCAGATTGTCACTGCTATGTTTAAAACATACTAAAGATATCGGTCAATGCTATGAAGAACAAAAAATAAGAGATGTAAGTATCAGAAGGGGACAAAGAATCTATCATTTTTTGCAAGTAATAGAATCATCTACTCAGGACAACTAAGAGAATCAACAGATAAATTATTTGACTTAATAAGAGTTCAGCAAGGTTGCCAGATACAGGGTTATTTTATAAAAATCAACAGTATCGCTCTACTTTAGCAACAACAAATATCAGAACAATAGTAAAAAAAACATAAATATCTAAGAATTACCCCAAAATACATTAGCCCTTCATAGAGAAAACTTTAAAACTCAATAAAGGACACAGACAATGACACAGACCAATAGAGAGACATTTCATACTTTTGTGTGGGATGGTTTAATATTTTAAAGATGTCACTTCTCTTCAAGTTAACTTATATATGTAATGCAATTTCTATCAAAATTCCAGTGAACTTAAGTAACTTGATCAACTTAGTCTAAATTTATATGAAAAAAATAAAAAGTCCCTTGAACAACTAAAGTCAACTTTGAAAAAGAGGGAAGAAGATTATTCTATTTAAACAAAGAAAAACAAGCTTAAACATATCTTCAGGGAGGCCGGGCGCAGTGGCTCACACCTGTAATCCCAGCACTTTGGGAGGCTGAGGCGGGCGGATCATAAGGTCAGGAGATCGAGACCATCCTGGCTAACACGGTGAAACCTCGTCTCTACTAAAAATACAAACATTTAGCTGGGCAGGTGTGGTGGTGGGTGCCTGTAGTCCCAGCTACTCGGGAGGCTGAGGCAGGAGAATGGTGTGAACCCAGGTGGCAGAGCTTGCAGTGAGCTGAGATCGCGCCACTGCACTCCAGCCTGGGTGACAGAGCGAGACTCCATCTCAAAAAAAAAAAAAAGTCTTCAGGGAATAGGAGCTACACAAAAGGACCTAGCAGCTCTAGAAAGGACCAAACAACTTCTAGAAATAAAAAAATATAATAAACATTCAATGATAGGTCCAGTATTAGATACTGGTGAACAGGTAGTTGTGAAAAACAGATGAAATTATCTAGCATGTGAATAAAGTGAAGGAATAGAAAATATGTAGCGGTGGCTAAAAGATGTAGAATCTAGTTGGAGTTCAAGCAGGAGAAAGAAGAATGAGCCAAAAGCAATACTTGAGGAGATAATGACTGAGAATTTTCCAGAACTGATGAAAGACATGTGATATTCCAGATTCCCTACAAATGCCAAGGAACATAAACAAAAAGGTTTTTCTTACCTAGACGTATTTAGACTTACTTAGACAAATTTTAATAAGTGGAACATTACCAAGGATAAATGGGAAAAATCTTATATATATTCAGGAGGAGGGAAAAAAAGGACAAATTACCTTTGAAGAGTGACTGGCAGATTGACAGCTAAATTTTCATCAGGAAGAATAGAAAACAAAAAACAACTGAATAATTTATTTGATGTATGATAGAAAAAGTTTTGCCAACGTGGTATTCTTCACCCAGCAAAATTCAAGAATAAGGGTTGAATGGGTATTTTCATAAAGCAAAAATTCAACCTCAAGTTTTAAACTAAAGAACACCAACACATTATGTGGTTGGGGTAGGCCAGTGGAATTCAAGGATCTTAGATCTATATAATCTGGAGGAAAAGTAACAGTAAATTAAATTTAGGCTTAGAAATTTACACATTATGTAAAAGTCACACTAGATTAACACTAAATTAAATTTAGACTTAGAAATTTACACGTTATGGTTTCTAAGTTAATCAGTAAATGAAAAAAGAAAGAGAGTATATAACTACAAATGAGTAGAGGTAAAAATACAATAAAAACACTTATGCAAAATGAAAAGAATGAGAGAAAGAAAACAAAAGGGTTGGGGCACACAGAAAGTACTCAACAAATTAGTAGATATAATCCAAATATGGGGGGAAGTACATGAAATGTAAATGGACTAAATACTCCATTTAAAAGACATACTATGAAATGAGGGGCAAGGAAGTCCAACTACAGGCTGTTTACAAGTTATATATATAACAATATATAACATTAGGAAACACATACGCATACGTCAGTCATAAGAAGACTTTTAGGCCGGGCGCGGTGGCTCAAGCCTGTAATCCCAGCACTTTGGGAGGCCGAGACGGGCGGATCACGAGGTCAGGAGATCGAGACCATCCTGGCTAACACGGTGAAACCCCGTCTCTACTAAAAAATACAAAAATCTAGCCGGGCGAGGTGGCGGGCGCCTGTAGTCCCAGCTACTCCGGAGGCTGAGGCAGGAGAATGGTGTAACTCGGAAGGCGGAGCTTGCAGTGAGCTGAGATCCGGCCACTGCACTCCAGTCCCGGCAACAAAGCGAGACTCCGTCTCAAAAAAAAAAAAAAGAAGAAGAAGACTTTTAGAAATTATACCATGCAAATTCTAAACAAAATAACCAGACTTTAAGACAAAAACATGACCAGATATAGGGGTCATCACTTCATAATGATAAGAGTTTTAATATGCCGTAAGGTAAATACACAATAAGGTAACTATTTCACTTTTAGCTAAAGATTTGTTCTTTTTTTGTTTGTTTTTTTTTTTTGAGATGGAGTCTCACTCTGTCGCCCAGACTGGAGTGCCATGGCACGACCTTGGCTGACCGCAACCTCCGCCTCCTGGGTTCAAGTGATTCTCTTGCTTCAGCCTCACGACTAGCTGGGATTACAGGCATGCGCCACCACACCTAGCTAATTTTTGTATTTTTAGTAGAGCCAGGGTTTCACCATGTTGGTCAGGCTGGTCTTGAACTCCTGACCTCAAGTGATCCACCCGCCTCAGCCTCCCAAAGTGCTGGGATTACAGGTGTGAACCACTATGCCTGGCCTAAAGACTTATTCTTTAGAAAAAAGATTTGTAGGAAGCAAAAATTGAACAGAACCAGAAAGAAAAAGCTGGCAAATCTGCAATCATAATGAAAGGTTTTAATACACTTCTCTCAGCACTTGATATAATAAGTAGACTGATTAAAAAATAGTAAGAATATAAGATTTGAAGAACATAGTTAAGAAAAGTAACCTAATGAATACTCATATATAGAGAGACACTGTACCCAATGATTGTGAAATATACTCTTTTAACCACAAATTAATATTTTTAAAAATTAGCATATACTAAGCCATAAAGTACATCTCAAAATTTCAAAAGGCATAATCTTACAGACTATGTTCTCTAGTCACAAAGCAATCAAACTAGAAAACAATAACCAAAAGATAGCTAAGAACTCCTATATCACTAAGAATTAACAAATATATTTCTAACCAACATCTGGGTCAATAAAGAAATAAAAAAATAATAATATTTTAGGCTGGGCATGGTGGCTCATGCCTGTAATCTCAGCACTTTGGGAGTCCAAGGCAGGCAGATCACCTGAGGTCAGGAGTTCAAGACCAGCCTGGCCAACATGGCGAAACCCCGCCTCTATTAAAAATACAAAATTAGTCAGGCATGGTGGCACATGCCTGTAATCCCAGCTACTCGGGAGGCTGAAGCAGGAGAATCGCTTGAACCCGGGAGACGAAGGCTGCAATGAGCCAAGATAAAATAAAATAAAATTAAAAATTAAAAAATAAAAAATAATATTTTAAAGTAAATAATGACAAATATTATATATTATAATGCGTGAGATTCACCTAAAGCAGTACTTAGAGAGAAATGAATAGCATTAAATGTAGTAATATAGGAAATAATATATGATCATATGTTTTTGGTAAGAATTTCATATGACTAACCACAGAGAAAAGATTGATGAAATAGAATTTATTAAAATTAAAAGCTTTGGTTTATCAAAAAAGCAATCTTAAACACATTCTACAGAGAGAGAAGTACAGACCACACAGTGGAAGAAGATATTTACAAGCCACATAATCAAGGACGACTGTCCAGAATGTATTACGAAGAATTCCTAGGAATCAATATAAGAAGATAAATCTATATACAACTAGGCAAGACATGTTAAACACTACACAAAAGAGGAAATTGAAATGGCTAATAAACACATAAAATTCTGCTAAACTTCAATCAGGGATATTTGAATTAAAACTTCAGTGTCCACACACACACACACATCAGAAATTTAAAATACCAAGTGTTGGTGAGGATGTAAAGCAACAGGGCTCTCATACACAGCTAGTGGGAAAGTAACAGATACAGTCACTTTGAGAAAGTTTGGCATATGTAAAATTGTTAAAGGTATGCATATTCTGTAACCCAGCAATTATACTCCAAAAAATGAACCTAGACAAGATTTTTAACGTGTATCAGGAGAAATGTGCACGATTCTTCATAGTGGCATTATTTCTAACAACCCAAACTGCAAAAATCCAAATATCCCACAGCACTGGAATGGATTTTTAAATGTGGCATTTTCATGTCACTGAATGCTAAAGAAATATTCTTCACTTACACATATTAGCATAGATGGATCTCACAAATGATTGAGCAAAAGAAGCCATATATAATATATACAGTATAATGTCATTTGTTTACATTTAAAATCAGATAAAACTAAACTGTATATTATTTAGGGATACATACAGAGAAAGCAAAAGTATAAAAAGAAGTAACTGAAGGGTTTTTACAAAAGTCCTAAGTCATTACCTCTATGAGGATGAAAGAAATTAATAAGTAACAATCTGGTATGGAAGGATTGTAAGCCAATGGCAGTTTTCTAGTTCCCAATCTGAGCTGTGATTACACAGATGTTCTCTTTATAGTCATTCTTTAAACTGTACACATCTGACTATCTCTTCTGAATGTATGGTATTTCTCACAACGCACAAATGAACAAAAAAGCAGAGATTCAGACATAAAATTAAGGGGAGGGGATGGGATGGGTTTCAGGTAAAGCATACCAGGATTTTGAAAGCAATAGTAATGTTATATTTCTAAAACTGGATGATGGCTTGCAGATATTTGTTGCATTAATTTTCTAAATATCCTACACATATTTATAACCAGTTGAATCCTTTCGATATGTAATTTTTAAAAGTAGAGAAAAAATGCAGTCAAGAAACACCATAAACAGTAGAAAAGTATTATATCATTACATTATAATATACAACATTGTGAACCAGGCTGGGAATCTTTATACCACCGTTAACATGAGTAAATGAACTCAGAAGTTTTAATAATTTGACCACACAATGTTTTAGAACATTTCTTATAAACTGCAACTACACACTTGAGAATGAAATAAGCTCTGGATGAGAACCTTAGGAAAGTGCCGCCACTGTGCCCTCCTCTGAGGCTGGAGAGCAGGTGTGACTGGCTGGTGGCATTCAGGTCCCAGGCCAAACCTTCCTTGGCACAAGAGGTCCTGGTTCCTGAATGGAGCCCCCCATTTTTCCTCCTAACCTTCATGAACATTTAGAACTAGTAAGCAGCTCACACTCCTCCCTCCACGGCCTGGAAAAGTCACTGTGCAAAGTGACTTGATCTGCAATCTGAGTAACAGCCCAGTCTGCCAAAATCAGATTAATTTCATTTTATTATGCCAAAAAAAAAAAAAAAAAAACAAAAGGACTATTCTCTCACCTTTGTCTTCCAAATTTTGCAGCTTATGTTTCAAGCTAGTACTTTCCATTAGCGATTCTTGGTTCACAATCTTAAAAACAAAACAGACCACAAATATATGTCCTTTATGGCAAAGCAGCAAACAGGTGGTGTCATATTACCCCGTCAAAAGGAATAGCCAATGTGTTATGCAAATATGACATTAATTCTGGAAAATCAGATGAATAACCAACAATTAAATAGTACCTTAGATATGTTTTCTTCATCTTCTGGGTGCTCCAAGGAAGAGAGCTTGCTCAGCGAGTGAGGACCTTGAAGCTCTGAGCATTAGAGAGAAGTTTCAAGTGAATACATGTCAAGTAACAAAGCAATAAGAATTCACTATCATTCTAGATATTAAATCTCATCATCAAAAAAAAGGGACACAGTCCTAAGTGAAACAAAAATCTACTGACTGTATCTTTCGGGACATGAATTCTTATTAGGTTTGTACATATGTAGGTAAGATTAACAGCCAGTTACTTCAACTAGATCAGCACCTTAAAGAGCTGCCCATCTGGCCTCAAATAACATGGGCAGGGATTCTTCCACCTCTATCTTGTGATTCTTCTCTTCTCTCCCTTAGAATCCCCTCCCTTATTGCCTCTTACTCTTTTTTGATGATTTGATATACATATACATGGTGTAATGATGATCATTTTTAAATCAGTGAACACATCCATCACTGCCTGTGCTGTAGATCCCAGAACTTGTTCATGTTATGCCTGAAAGTTTATATCCTTCGAGGACCATCTCCTCTTTCCCCCTACCTCCTAGCACCTGGCAACCACTGTTCTACTCTGTACCTATGGGTTTGACTTTTTTACATTCCGTGTATATGTGAGATTATATAGTATCTGTCCTTTAGTGACTAGCTTATTTCACTTAACATAATGACCTCCAGGTTTATCCATATTGTTGCATATGGCCTGATTTCCTTCTTAAGGCTGAATAGTATTCCATTGTTTATATATACCACATTTTCTATATTCATTCATCCACTGACTGATACTTAGGCTGATTACACATCCTGGCTATTGTGAATAATGCTGCAATAAACATGGAAGTGCAGATATCTCTTTAAGATGCTGATTTTATCTCCTTTGGATATATATATGGAAGTGGGATTGATGGATTTTATACAATTCTAATTTTTTTGAGAAAACTCCATACTGTTTTCCACAATGGTTGCATCAATTTACATTCCCACCAACAATGTACAATTGTTTCCTTCTCTCCATATCCTTGCCAACACTTGTTATCTCTTGTCTTTTTGATAATAGCTATCTGGACGGGTGTGAGATATCACATTATGGTTTTGATTTGCATTTCTCTAATGATCAGTGATGTTGAGTATATATACCCACCTTAGCTACTTGTGCATCTTTGTTGGAAAAATATCTATCCAGCTTCTTTACCCATTTTTAATTAGGTTATGTGTGTTCTTGCTTTTGAGTTGTGGAAATGATTTTGAATATTAACCCCTAACCTATTATCAGATATATGATTTGCAGATATTTTCTCCCATTCTTTAGGTTGTCTTTCCATTTGATTGATTGCTTTGTTGTGCACAAGATTTTTAGTATGACATAGTCCCAAAAGTTTATTGTGCTATTAGGGTTGTATGCAAAAAATCATTGCTAAGACCAGTGTCAAAGAGCTGTTTCCCTATTTTTGTCTAGTAGCTGTACAGTTTTAGATCTTAAAGTCTTAATCTATTTTGAGTTGATTTTTGTATACGGTGAAAGAAAGAGGTCCAATTTCATTGTTTAGTATGTGGATAACCAGTTTTCCCAACACATTTATTGAAGAGGCTTTCCTTTCCACATTGTGTATTCTTGGTGCCCTTTTCAAAGATTAAGTGGCCATATATATGTGTAGGTTTACGTCTGGGCTCATAATGTTACCTTGGCCTTACGTGCCTGTCTCTATGGCAGTACTATACTGTTTCGATTACTATAGTTTTAAAATACACTTTGAAATCAGAAAGTGTGATGCCTCCAGCTGTATTCCTCTTTCTCAACATTGCTTTGGCTATTTAGGGTCTTTTGTGGTTCTATATAAATTTTAGGATAGTTTTTTCTATTTCTGTGAAAAATGCCAGTAGAAATTTGATAGCAATTGAATTGAATCTGTATATTGCTTTGGATAATGAGGACATTTTAACAATATTAATTCTTCCAATCCATGTACATAGGATATTCTTCCATTTATGTCATCAATTAATTTCATCAATGTCTTATAGTTTTCAGATTATGATCTTTCATCTCCTTGGTTATTTTTGTGTTTTTTGTAAGCTATTATAAGTGAGATTTTTTCTTTTTTCTTTTTTTTGAGATGGAGTCTCACTGTGTCACCCAGGCTGAAGTGCAGTGGCGTGATCTCAGCTCACTGCAACCTGTGCCTCCTGGGTTCAAGCGATTCTCCTGCCTCAGCCTCCCAAGTAGCTGGGACTACAAGGATGTGCCACCACGCTCAGCTAATTTTTTGTATTTTTAGTAGAGATAGGGTTTCACTGTGTTAGCTGGGATGGTCTTGATCTCCTGACCTCATGATCCGCCTGCCTCAGCATCCCAAAGTGCTGGGATTACAGGCATGAGCCACCATACCTGGCCGAGATTTTCTTGATTTCTTTCTTATTTTATTGTTAGTGTCTAGAAATGCAACTCATTTTTGTTTTGTTGTCGTTTTGTTGAAACCCGGAAGCAAACTCCACAACTGATTTTTGTATGTTGATTTTGTATCCTGTAATTTTACTGAATTCATTTATTAGTTCTAACAGTTTTTTGGTGAAGCCTTTAGGGTTTGATATATGTAAAATTATGTCATCTTTAAACAAAAACAATTTAACATCTTCCAATTTTGATGTCTTTTATTTCTTTTTCTTGCCTGGATAGAACTGGGTAGGACTTCCAGTACTATGTTAAACAGAAGTGGCAAGAGTAGGCACCTTTGTCTTATTCCTGATCTTAGAGGAAAAGCTTTCAGCTTTTCACCAGTGAGTGGAATGCTGGCTATAGGCTTGTCATATATTGAGGTACATTCCATATGTACCTAATTTGTTGAGAGTTATTACGAAAGGATGTTAAATTTTGTCAAATGTTTTGCAACTATTGAGATGATTTTAGGAATTTAACCTTCATTCTGTTAATGTGGTTTATCATATTTATTGATTTGTGTATGTGGAGCCTTCCTTGAATCTCAGGGATAAATCCTACTTTTTCATGGTGTATAGTCCTTTTAATGTGCTATTTAGTAAGTTTTGTTAGTATTTTTGAGGGTTTTTACATATATGTTCATCAGGGACATTGGTCTGTAATTTTCTTTTCTTGTAGCATTCTTATCTGGCTTTGACAAGAGGGTAAAGGTGGCCTCATAAAATGGGTTTGGAAGTGTTCTCTCCACCTTAGTTTTTCAGAAGAGTTTGAAAAGCATTGGTGTTCATTTTTCTTTAAATACTTGGTAGAGTTCACCAATGAAACCATCTGGCCCTGGGCTACTTTCTGTTGGGAGGTTTGATTACTGATTTGATCCCTTTACTCATAATGGGTCTCTTCAGCTTTTCTATTTCTTCATATTCAGTCTTGGTAGGTCACGTTTCTAGAAATTCATCCCTTTCTTTTAGGTTATCCGATCTGTTGGTGTATAATTTTTTGTTGTAATTGCTTATGATCCTTTGTAGTTCTGCGGTATCTGTTGTAATGTCTCCTTTTTCATACATAATGTTTTTTTCTTTTGAGTCCTCTCTCTTTTTCTCTTGGTTAGTCTAGCTAAAGGTCTGTCGATTTCACTCTTTCCAAATACAAATTCTTAGTTTCATTGACCATTTCTAATGTCTTTCTAGTATCTATTTCATTTATTTATGCCTTAACATTTGTTATTTTCTTCGTTAAGCTGACTTTCGGTTTAGTTTCTTCTTTTTTCAGTTTCTTAAGGGGTGAAGTTATTTGAGATTTTTCTTTTTTCTTAATGTAGGTATTTATTGCTATAAACTTACCTTTTAACACTGCTCTTGCTGCATCCTGTAAATTTTGGTATGTTTCCATTTTCATTTATCTCAAGATTTTTAAATTTCCCTTTTAATTTTTTTGATCCATTGGTTATTCAGGAGTGTGTTGTTTAATTTCCATGTATTTGTGAATTTTCCAATCTTCCTCTGTTATTATTTCTAGTTTCATACTGCTGTGATCAGAAAAGACCTCTAAGATTATTTCAGTCTTTTCAAATTTGTTAAGATGTATTTTGTGGCCCAACATACGATAAATTCTGGAGAATGTCCCATGTGCACTGTGCACTGCAGAAGAGTATGTGTTTCACTGTGAGATGGAATGTTCTGTATATGTTAGTTAGATTCATCTGGTCTACTGTATTATTCAAGTCCACAGTTTTCTTATTGATTTTCTATCTGGATAATCTATAGACTGTGGAAGGTGGGGAAATTAAAGAACTCTGTTATTGTATTGCTATTTCCCCTCTTCAGTTCTGTTAATATTTGCTTTATATATTTAGGTGCTGTAATGTTGGGTGCATATATATATTTACAATTGCTATTTCCTGTTGATGAATTAACCCTTTTATCATCATCTAGTCTTTGTGTCTTGTGACAAATTTTGACAAAGTCTATTTTGCCTCCTGATGTAGGTGTAGCCAGATCTCTGCTCTCTTTTGACTGCCATTTGCATGGAATATCTTTTTCCAACCCTTCACTTTCAGTTTATACCTGTCCTTAAGGTAAAGTGAGTCCCCTATAAACAGCATATTGCTGAATCTCATTTTTTTCTATCCATTCAACCACTCTGTGTCTTTCGATTGGAGAATTTAATCCGTTTAAAGTAATTATTGGTAGGTAAGAACTTAGTATTGCCATTTTGTTGACTGTTACTTTTTGGTAGTAACTTTATTCCTTTCTTCCCTCTCTTGCTCTCTTCCTTCCTTTTATTCTTTTTTTTTTTTTTTTTTTTCTTTGTGAGATAGAGTCTCACTCTGTCACCCAGGCTGGAGTAAAGTGGCACAATCTCAGCTCACTGCAACCTCCACCACCCAGTTCAAGCAATTCTCCTCTCAGCCTCCCAAGCAGCTAGGACTACAGGCGCCTGCCACCACATCTGGCTAATTTTTGTATTTTTAGTAGAGATGAGATTTCACCATATTGGTCAGGCTGGTCTCGAACTCCTGACCTCAGGTGATCCGCCCGCCTCAGCCTCCCAAAGTGCTGGGATTACAGGAGGGAGCCACCGCGCCCGGCCCCTTTTATTCTTTAATGTTACATTTTCCTCTCTACTTTTTTATTTTCCCTACTTATTTTCTTCCAGTGGCAGCTACACTAACAGATTGTTATTGAAGTACTTACTAAATATCATTGTATGCCTGGCAATGTACTGAACTGCAGAATAATAAACAATATTAATATTGTTATTAACAAACAAAATCATATTCTTAACAAACTTAAAAAAGGAGGCAGCTAAAATAAAATACATTGAGCTTTAAGAAAAATCCTATAGGTTAAGGGTGGGCAAACTCTGGCCCCCAAGCCAAATCCAGTCTGCTACCTCATTTTATAAATAAAGTTTTATGGAAACACAGCTAGCCCATTGGCTTACATCTTATCCACAGCCAATTTCGTGCAACAACTGCACGGTTGAATAGTTACAACAGAAACCATATGGATCAAGGCCAGCTGTGGTGGCTCACACCTGTAATCCCAGCACTTTGGGAGGGCAAGGTGGGCAGATCACTTGAGGTCAGGAGTTTCAGAATGGACTGGCCAACATGGCAAAACTCCATCTCAACTAAAAATACAAAAATTAGCCGGGTATGGGAGGCCGAGGCAGGAGAATTGCTTGAACCTGGGAGGTGGACGTTGCAGTGAGCTGGGATCACACCATTGCACTCCAGCCTGGGCGACAGAGCAAGACTCCATGTCAAAAAAAAAAAAAAAAAAAAAAACCCACAAGAAAAAGAAACCATATGGATCAAAAAGCAAAAAATAATTACTATTGGAACCTTACAAAAAATGTTTACCAACCCTTGCCACAGGTCATAATTTGAGATGTCTTGCTTCTTTAAAAAAAGAAGAGACCAGCAATTCTTGGGCACAAGCTCATCTCAAATGGCAAATCAAAATTAAAACATCATATCCTCTGTTATTTTCTAATAAGAGACATTAAGGTAAAGAACAATGTTATCTTCATATTTTCTTTAATATGTATTAAAATGAAAATGTTTCGTTTACTTCAAACTTCCTTTCCCGAATACACATTTTTTTCTATATAAGTCAACAGAAAATCATGTACCTGTTTTCTGGGCAGAATCTTCAGGAGTCAAAAAAGCAAAACTATCTTGGAATTTTTTTTCAGAAGTCTCTGGAGATACGGCGTTATTTTGATTGGGTATGTCTTTCTGTGATGGTGACAGAAGCTTAGCCTAAAATATAGTATCTTTTTTAAGTGTTAACATTCGTAACAATTCAAAACAAGTTATCAAAATATTCTAAGACATTTTCAATATTACTTTAAGAAGCTTAAGTATTAGATTTACTCCATTTGAAAATAAATGCTAATTCTATTCAGAATTTCTGTGTGTTTTTAGTTGAGGGGTGGATATTAGCTTAATGCCATGGTACTGAATCTGAACTAGATCATTTATTCTTTCAGGAGATAGAGAAATGAAAATCTCATGAATCCTTGGAAATCATAAATTCTGTTAGGTAAAAAGAGAGGCTGGCACCTGATCCTAGACTCTGGTTTTCACAGTTGAAAAGGATCTTATAGATTCTTAAATTTCCAATTTCCAGTTATCTTTTTTTGTTTAAGATGGAGTCACTCTGCCACCCGGGCTGGAGTGCAGTAGCATGATCTCAACTCACTGCAACCTCCACCTACTGAGTTCAAGCAATTCTCGTGCCTCAGCCTTGTGAGCAGCTGGAATTATAGGCATGCGCCACCATGCCCGGCTAATTTTTTTGTATTTTTAGTAGAGATGGGGTTTCGCCATGTTGGCCAGGCTGACCTCAAACTCCTGACCTCAGGTGATCTGCCCGCCTCTGCCTCCCAAAGTGATGGGATTACAGGCGTGTGCCACCGCACCCAGCCAATTTCCAGTTATCTTCTAATTGCTCTGCATTAAAGTACTGCTCCACTCAAATGGACAACAGATTCAAACTCTGACTCTTTAAACTATTTTCAATGTATATATTGAGACAGAAATGCTTTCCTTAGGAACTACACTACTATTTTTATTAATTTAAAATTACCTTAAAGACATTTTCAAATAATAGTACTTTTATTAAATACATTAATAAAAACCAAAGGGGAAGGAGAATAAAGCAAGCTTATTTCAGAGATTTAGTTAAGAGAGAGACAGAGTGCACGAGACAGAAACAGAGGGAATGTGCCTGTCTAAAGTCCTAGGGTCAAAGCCAAGTGACTACTCATTGAAACATGCCTGCTCTACCTGCCTCTATTGTATTACAGCATGAGAACTGATCTGCCTAATGATCCTAGTGAAAATCCTAAATGATCAATGATTCAATTATATTTCCTTTACTCAGCTTACTAAGAAAATAAAATATCTAACAATTAGGATTAGTGTAAGGGGACACTAGATTTAAATTTTAATTAGCAGGAAAATTACATTAACTAAATCCTTCCTTCTTGAGGTACTCTGGTTAATTGAAATTTTACTGCAGTAAATAAAATTCTGACTGCATTTTTGCTGAATAGGAAATTTCTTCTTTTGCTTCCATTCAAAGTTTGGTATAAATGCTATTGAGCTTCTCTTTTTAATTTTTCAAAGACACATCTAATAAACAATAGCCACAAAAAAAAATAAATGCTAAGATCATAAGATCCCTGAATTGGAAGAACATGAAGTCATATTTCAGTAGATAACTCTAAGTGTGGTCTCAAAGTGTGGCCTACATTGGGGCATGAGCAGTATCTGGAAACTTGATGGAAACGCAAATTCTCAAGTCCCATCTATTCAATTCAAAACTCTAGGGACAGGACCCAGCAATCTATGTTTTAGCAAGCCATCCTGGTCACTGTGATGGCCACTAGTGTTTGAGAACCACTGCTCTACATCAGGGGTTGGCAAACTCTAGTCTGTTGCTGTTCTTGAAAACAAAGTTTTATTAGAACACAGCATACCCATGTGTTTCCATTCTGTCCCTGGCTGTTTTCTGGCTACAAAGGCTGAGGTGAGTAGTTGCCACAGAGATTGCATGGTTCAGAAAGCCTAAAGTATTTACTATCTGGCCCTTTACAGAAAAAATTTGCTGACCTGTGCTGTAAATTATTATCTTATACAAGAGAGAAGTATAATTTTGAATACCAGTATTTGTAGAAAATCAGCAATGCCCTCACTGAAAATCAACATAGATTTCTTGCCAGAGGCACAGCTTAAATTTATAGATTTTTGAAACTGTGGCCAAGCGCGGTGGCTCATGCCTATAATCCCAGCACTTTGGGAGGCCAAGGCAGGTGGATCACTTAAGGTCAGGAGTTCAAAACCAGCCTGGCCAACATGGCAAAACCCTGTCTCTACTAAAAATACAAACATTAGCTGGGCATGGTGGCAGGTGCCTGTAATCCCAGCTACTCAGGAGGCTGAGGCAGGAGAATCACTTGAACCTGAGAGGTGGTGGTTGCAGTGAACTGAGATCACACTGTTGCACTTCAATCTGGACGACAGAGCAAGACTCTATTTCAAAAAAAAAAAAAAAAAAAAAGATTTTTGAAGCTGTGGTATTTCTTTGGTGTTTATTTCAAATAAAAGCTGTATTTACTAGAAACTGTTCTTTGGGTCCATTTCTAACTGATAACTCATTATTTCAGGTTGAACTATTCACTGAATAAATACTTACTATGACTCATAGGTTTAACCCACCCCTGTCCTTACAGAGCATGACAGCCCTTCAGGTTGACAGAAGGCAACACATCCCAGGTTGGTGGAAGAAAGATGAAGGTGTGATTAAAACCCTAACCAAACTCTTTCTGCATGAGCCAGCAGGGCACTGTCGATACTCTCAGAATCACAGCAGCTGCTCCTTACAAAACACTCTGAACTAGATTATATACTCTGTACTGTACATATAGCTCATATGACACACACAAAAAAACCAACTGCTGATAGAGGTAATTCAGTGAATAAAAGGCAAAAATTGGCTTTGAATTGGTGCAGACACTGCTGTCTCTACTCTTAACAACTTTGATATAAAACAAGGATAAATGAAGGGAAATGAAGAAACTTTGAGGGTTTATTCAATATTTATATAAGCCTGAAGGTATCCTAAGCACTTGCAAAATAAATGTCTAAATAATTAAATCACTAAAAGCATTAGAAAAAACTAAGGGAAGAACTGAACCAACAAATTTACCTCAAAACATACATTCAAAAGAGTATACATTTGCAGGAAGTGGGAATAGCCCAGAATTTTAGCATCATTCATAATAAACATCCTCCAGCAACATTTGGGAACAGTTTAAAAAAAAAAGAAAAGAAAAAAGAAAAAAAAAAAAAGACCCTAAATCTTTTTTTTTTTTTTTTTTTTTTCTGAGACAGGGTCTCATTCTGTCACCCAGGCTGGAGTGCAGTGGCGCAATCTCGGCTCACTGAAAACCCTACCTACCAGGCTCAAGCCATCCTCCCACCTCGGCCTCCTGCGTAGCTGGGACTATAAGCACTTGCTGCCACATCTGGCTAATTTTTGCATTTTTTGTAAAGACGGGGTTTCAGCCTGTTGCCCAGGCTGGTCTCGAACTCCCAAGCTCAAGTGATGCACCCACCTTGGCATCCCAAAGTGCTGGGATTACAGGCGTGAACCAGCACGCCCAGCATAGAAGACCCTAAATACTTACCCAAGAGTCATATTAAATGTTTAGAAGTCCTTGCAATTTCCATTGACAGTGATTCACGTATCAGTAAACCAATATTTTGTTATTTTCCTACTTCTGAAAGTTGTTTTGGGGGAAATAAATGCCGTTTAACTTGTAGGGCACACAGCAACCCAGATAAAGTGTACTTACTTGGTCTTTCTCACGGTCACTGCCACTACTGGGAGGGAAAACTGTCAAGACTAAATTGAAAGAAAACAAGTACACAACATATGCATTAACTCATGAGGCATAAAAATTCACTACTCTCTCTCCCAATATGCTAAGGCTAAAAGCAATTCCCACTTCCTACAGCTTCCTGAAATGTCTACTCTTAAGATCCTTTCTATATTCAACCTTGCTCCTCACCACTCAGTTCCTCACCACTCAGTATGAATTCTCTGCTCCAGACTTTGTCCCCGAATGTCACCCTCACATCCTTGTTGTGTCCTTGTAGTTTGTTTTGTTTGAGACAGGGTCTCACTCTTTCACCTGAGCTGCAGTGCAGTGACGCGATCACTGCTCACTGCAGCCTTGACCTCCTGGGCTCAAGCAATCCTCCTGCCTCAGCCTCCCAAGTAGCTGGGACCATAGACACACACCATCATGCCCAGCTAATGTTTTAATTTTGTAGAGGTGTGGGCTCACCACATTGCCCAGGCTGGTCTCAAACAACCCTCCCACCTCGGCCTCCCAAAGTGCCGGGATTAGAGGCGTGAGCCACCATGCATGCCCTTGTGGTTTTACTTGCCTAATAATGCTTCCCTTTCTCCTCTTCACAATCCTATTCTTTTTTTCCAAGGGTTAAATCAAGTCCCACCCACCTCTTCCTTGAAGATTTTCCTGATGATTCCAGCTCATGACAGATTCCTCTTATCTGAATTTCTACTCCATTTATACAAAACTCATCTGTAACAATTGTTGGTTAATTTCATGTTCTTCCATCTCATGTACACAGGACATTTTGCCTTTCTGGTGTAACTGTAGCAGGGAAAGCTGGCCCCATGATCATATATTTCTTTGGACCCATTCCCATTACATACCGAAAAATAAATATCTGATTTGAAAATCACTATTTGAAAAGTGATTCAAAAGAAGACATGCCAGACTTACTGCTCATACTACTTCTGGTTCTTGTCTTCTTTCTACCAGAATATGATTTTAGGGATTTCCTTTTTTGGTTACTGATCCAAGATAGTTCACTGGTACTTGAATCTTGATCACTCTCAGAGAAGAGATGTTTTCTGTAATGAGACTTTTACAAGCACAGATCATAAATGAGAATTTTAGAGGGGTGTTAGTGCCTCTTATGTATAACTAAACATATTCTACAAAGCTAGAGATAAGAGAAGTACCCTTCTAGAAGACTGGGCTTTCTTATATAATATAAAGGCAAAGAAGTATGGAGAGGAAGTAAAGGATTATTCCATCAGTCAACCAAGTTGCTGTTGTACAGGATGACAAAATCCTTTCTAATAAAACGTTTGCAACAGAAGAGATGCTGGATGACTGTTCAAAAGCTGACTAATCTCAATACTGTGCCTAATACTACTTCAAAATACTAAGTCAGATGGCAAAAGAAAGTATGGGAATATTTTTTGCAAAGACAAGCCTCTCTACATTTTAGAAGAACTAAAACCAAACAGGAGGGTCATCTCTATTTTTTTTTTTTTTTTTTTTTTTTGAGATGGAGTCTCACCTTGTCGCCCAGGCTGGAGTGCAGTGGCACAATCTGGCTCACCGCAACCTCTGCCTCCTGGGTTCAAGTGATTCTCCTGCCTCAGCCTCCAGAGTAGCTGGGATTACAGGCGTGTGCCACCACCCAGTTAATTTTTTTTTTTTTTTTTGTATTTTTAGTAGAGATGGGGTTTCACTATGTTGGCCAGGCTGGTCTCAAACTCCTGACCTCACATGATCCACCTGCCTCGGCCTCCCAAAGTGCTGGGATTACCGGTGTGAGACACCACACCCAGCCCAGGAGGGTAATTTGTTTAAAACATAAAGCATTTTGAAATTAAGCCTGGATTACAAAAGATTAGAGATTTAGGGCAAGTTTAATCTTTCTGGTGGATTATTCAACTGTACTTGGATAT
This sequence comes from Piliocolobus tephrosceles, assembly GCF_002776525.5. Lineage (NCBI taxonomy): Eukaryota > Metazoa > Chordata > Mammalia > Primates > Cercopithecidae > Piliocolobus > Piliocolobus tephrosceles. The sequence continues at coordinate 157,480,123 of NC_045438.1, forward strand.
TTATATTTTTAAAATCTTTTTCTGTTTTTACATTGTCATAAATGCTGTGATGAATACATGTTTATGCTTGATTTTAATACGGAGTTTTTTTGAGTTCTGTTTGTTGGGTATCTTCAGGGCCCAGTCCTCAAGCCCTCTTGCCTCTCAAGGGCTGCAGCATTCAGCTACTAATAGTTCATTCTCATTTCAGGCCAGGGAGGAGCTAAGTGTCACTCCCAAACATTAGGCTCCTTCAGTCTCTAGATCCCAAATGAAGAAATGAGACAGAGGCCAAACAAGTCATGTATTCCAAGGGAAAGCCGAGTTGAATGAAAAGAGAACACACAGCCGGGTGTGGCCGGGTGCAGTGACTCATGCCTGTAATCCCAGCACTTTGGGAGGCCAAGGCGGGTGATCACCTGAGGTCAGGAGTTTGAGACTAGCTTGGCCAACATGGCGAAACCCAGTCTCTACTAAAGATACAAAAATTAGCCAGGCATGGTGGCATGCGCTGTAATCCTAGCTACTCAGGAGGTTGAAGCAGGAGAATCACTTGAACCCAGAAGGTGGAGGTGGCAGTGAGCCAAGATTGTGCCATTGCACTCCAGCCTGGGCGACAGGAGCGAAACTCAGTCTCAAGAAAAAAAAAAAAAGAGAAGAGAATACGCAAACATGAAGGCAAAAACATTCTCAAGGAGGGGATGGTGAAAAAAACTGACAGACAGCTGATGAGGCATGGTGGCTCATGCCTGTAATCCCAGAGATTTGGGAAGCCAAGATGGGAGAATCTCTTAAGGCCGGGAGTTTGAGACCAGCCCGGGCAATGGAGCAAGACTCCATCTCTATAAAAAATGTTAAAATGAGCCAGGCATGGTGGCACCACCTATAGTTCTTGCTACTCAGGAAGCTGAGGCAGGATGATCACATGAACTTGGGAGGCTGAGGCCGCAGTGAACTATGACAACAGAACAAGGCCTTGTCTTAACAAAATTTTTTTTAATTGACAGATGGTTGGCCAGGAGAAAATGGTCTATGAACCAGGAAAAGTGGCTTCCACCTGTCACTACCCTAGTAGAGACAGATAAGAACCTTAAGCCCCACTCCCTGTACTCACGGGTGGCTTAGGTTGGTCATTTAAGGGGAGAGTTATTAGGCAACGGTCATCTTCAGCACTCATAAACTCTACCACGTTGGTGGATTCTTCTGCCTGCTCTATACAAATTAAGAGAAAGACATTTACTATAATAACCATGCACACGCTGACATACTCACCAGTGCTCTTCATGGGATGCCCCCTCTGGTACCTCTCCATCCTTTGGTAAGAGCTGGTAATTAGGTCCTGCCTCAAACCTCCAATCAGAAATCTATGGGCACTGGCTGGCATGTTGGCTCACGCTTGAAATCCCAGGACTTTGGGAGGCCAAGGTGGGCGGATCACTTGAATCCAGGAGTTTGAGACCAGCCTGGCCAATGTGGCAAAACCCCGTCTCCACTAAAAATAGAAAAAATTAGCTGGGCATGGTGGCACACGCCTGTAGTACCAGCTACTTGGGAATCTGAGGCAGGAGAGTCGCTTGAACCTGGGAGGCAGAGGTTGCAGTGCGCCAAGATCACGTCACTGCACTCCAGCCTGGGCAACAGAGCAAGACTCCATCTCAAAAAAACAAGAAATCTATGGGCACTTGGGAAAACAGCCTCGGGGCGTAACTCAAAAGAGAAACATGGTCTAGTGCAGGGCCAGCTTTGTGGGTAGACAAGACCCTCCCTACCCGCCATGTCCTGCCTCCCCCAAACCCCATCATTTCTTCTCCTTTGTCATTTCCAGTTGACCGACAAGAGAGACCTCATCAGGTGTAAAAAACAATTCAAGGTGGCCGGACGCGGTGGCTCAAGCCTGTAATCCCAGCACTTCGGGAGGCCGAGATGGGCGGATCACGAGGTCAGGAGATCGAGACCATCCTGGCTAACACGGTGAAACCCCATCTCTACTAAAAAAAAAAAACACAAAAAACTAGCCGGGCGAGATGGCGGGCGCCTGTAGTCCCAGCTACTCAGGAGGCTGAGCCAGGAGAATGGCGTGAACCCGGGAGGCAGAGCTTGCAGTGAGCTGAGATCCGGCCACTGAGCTCCAGAGGTAGAGCGAGACTCCGTCTCAAAAAAAAAAAAAGAAAACAATTCAAGGCTATCAGCAGTTCTTCTTCCTCCAGAGGTGCCATCAGACATGCATCACTCATATGACCACAGGTTTCCAGTGACCTCTTCCAACTAAGGTTTCATTGCTTTCACAGGAAACTCAGGGTCAGAATTTCCTTATTTCCCAATATACCTGTTTCTCTTTCATGGCCACTGGGACTCTCCCTGTCTTCTTTATCAGACTTACTAAAAAGTTCTGAGGAGATTTTCATCTGGTCAGGCGACATCTGAAATGCAAGACAAAAGTCAACTTTGAAATGTAGTCATTTAAGAAAAAAATTAAGGAAAACCTAAAGCTTAGAAGAAAACATGATAAATCAGAAGTTAGTCAAGTTTACCAGTTTGTCCTCTCCTGAAGGATCATTCCACTGTTTCTGCCTTCTCCAGGCGCCATCTCCCTCCAGGACCAGCTAGGGTAGCCATTCCCCTGCTCTAAGCACTCTTTCCCAGTATCTTCCCAGCCTCTCTCGTCTCTGGCCCAGGTCTCACCCCATTGGGTAACGGCTAATCCCTGCTTCTTGTAGACACTGAGTCTCTCTCAGGATGAGTCTGTAGTGAGTTCCCAACTGTAAGGTCCTCAGGCCAACCCCTTTCTCTAGGGTAGGGGCCTTCTATTCTAGGAACTGCAGCTTTATCACAGGAAAATCCTCATTCTCCCCTCAAAACATATTATTCATTTTGTGAAATATGGAAATACATATGGTTTTGATGTTTTTGTGAGTTAAGGCAAACATCTCGTCAGAACATACGTAATTTGATGGAGGAAGTGTTTTTTTATCAAGTGATTGATTTCTCCTTTATTTCTCATCCTCATCCTCAACCACGAAATGGAGTTTTTATAAAAAGACCATGTCATTAAAATAGGGTAAGTTTTTGGAAACTATTTTAAGAGCACTTTGCTACATATAAACACTTTCATACACAACTCAAACCAAAAGGAAGCCGGCCCAAGACTTCTCCCTCAGGTCTCTGAGCTCTTCATTCAACTCTCTGTGGGCCGTTACCACAGTATTTTTTGCCTTTTGTGACAAATTTCTTTGCCCCGTCTACCGTCTGTGATATAGAAAGGTTTCCTGTTCCTGTCAACAAACAGGAAACATTACAGTCAGAAAGTTGGAGACCACAGCAATCTAGAGAGGTACAGACCATTTCCACAAGGTAAGACCAACAGGTAAAACTGTGGAAAAAGTCCCTCAGAAACTTTATTCCTAATGACTCCCTGATATGGTTTGGCCGTGTCCCCACCCAAATCTCATCTTGAAACGTAGCTCCCATAATTCCCACATGTCATGGGAGGGACCCCATAGGAGGTAACTGAATCATGGGGACGGGTCTTTCCCATGCTGTTCTCGTGATAGTAAGTCTCACAAGATCTGATGGTTTTATAAAGGGGAGTTCCCCTATACAAGCTCTCTCGCCTGACACCACGTAAGATGCGACTTTGCTCCTCCTTTGCCTTCTACCATGATTGTGAAGCCTCCCCAGCCATGCTGAACTGTGAGTCCATTAAACCTCTTTCCTTTATAAATTACCCAGTCTCGTGTATGTCTTTATTAGCAGGGTGAGAACAGACTAATACACTCCCCATAGGTCCAGGGGGAGCTGAGAGAGATGGAAATGCCAGTGTCCTCAGGACTCCAGGAAGAAGGTGGTAAGAGGGTGATATTATCCTAGAAAACCTTTCATCTGTTCACAGTAAGTAGAATAAAGCATTTCAAGGAACAAAGAGGCTTTCTGTCCTACCCCATCAAGACAATGACCCATGAAAAGGGAAAACTGGGATTCAAATCCAGAACTCTCAACTCTTTTTACATGGCACTCGAAAGACCAGGTTTTCTGCTTGATCAAATATTCACATCAAAACCCAACGAGGACATTTAATAGACATGAAACATACTAAAACATTGTTAAATAATCCAAAAGAATGAAACCTGCCACCTGTTTATCTTTTCCTAAAGCTTGAATGGAAGCTTGTGATATGTTGAACTGCAAATCAAAATGGATTTCTATTTTCATGACTTCTTTGTAGCTGATAATCATGGGCTTCTTGAGGTAAATGATAAATATCTTTATCTTCTCAGTTTCTAAGAGAAAATATGGAATATCAATGCACAACAACATACTTCAATGCTTTATTTTAAAATTTTATAATTTTAAATAACTACACTAGGATGTCTGTTCAGATTTTTCTGTGGTAAGAAGTTGAAAAGAAATCATATTAAATAACATTACTTTGAAATTGTCCTTTAGATGCACATGTGCATTTACGCATACACGTATACTATACAATGAAGTGGTTGATCTTGCACACATTGGAAGTAACTTACCTTAGCAGCAAAGAAATGAAGACAGTTTTGCCTTCTGCAATTCAGTTTTTTTAAGAGCATTTTGTTTAATACAAGGCTATCATCTGCAATAGGTATTTCATTCCCAAATACACTAAGCACAACATTCACTCTCTCTCTCTGAAATTATACTTATTTCTAAAATTGAAAATAAAACTCACTGTCCCCAATGTGCAAAATGGAATAATCTACCACTTGAAGAAGAGGCAGAAACGCCTTAGAAAGAAGTCTGTAGGCCAGCGGTGGTGGCTCACGCCAGTAATCCTAGCAGTTTGGGAGGCCGAGGCGGGCTGATCACGAGGTCAGGAGATCAAGACCATCCTGGCTAACACGGTGAAACCCTGTCTCTGCTAAAAATACAAAAAAATAGCCGGGCACGGTGGTGGGCACTTCTAGTCCCAGCTATTCAGGAGACTGAGGCAGGAGAATAGGTGTGAACCCAGGAGGTGGAGCTTGCAGTGAGCCGAGATCGTGCCACTGCATTCCAGCCTGGGGGACAGAGTAAGACTCTGTCAAAAAAGAAAGACAGACAGAAAGAAAGAAAAAGAAAGATAGAAAGATAAAAGAAAGAAAAGAAAGAAAAGAAAGAAAAGAAAAGAAAAGAAAAGAAAAGAAAAGAAAGAAAGAAAGAAAGAAAGAAAGAAAGAAAGAAAGAAAGAAAGAAAGAAAGAAAGAAAGAAAGAAAGTCTGTGTCTCCCCGCACTTTGGGAGGCTGAGGCGGGCACATCATGAAATCAGGAGTTCGAAACCAGCCTGACCAACACGCTGAAACCCTGTCTTTACTAAAAATACAAAAATTAGCTAGGCGTGGTGGTGCACCCCTGTAATCCCAGCTACTCAGGAGGTTGAGGCAGGAGAACCGCTTGAACCCGGTAAGCGGAGGTTGCAATGAGCCGAGATCGTGCCACTGCACTCCAGCCTGGGCAGCAGAGTGAGTCTCCATCTCAAAAAAAAAAAAAAAAAGTCTGTGTCTCAGACAACAGCCTCCTTGCAGGCTCCTACCTGGTCACCGGCCCTTTCCTGACAAATTGTAATCAGGCTTAGAAGAGAAAATAACTTAGACCAAATTCACAAAGAGCCCAAAAATAAGCCATGTTCAGTACAAGGTAAGTTGGAAGAAGCAGAATAGAAAAGGCAGCCAAGTCCAGGAAAGAACAGGCAAAGCTAATGGCCACAAATTAATGAGAAGGGAAAGAAGGGGGAAAAAAAAGAGTGAAACATACATGAGTCTAAATCTGTGAGGTCCAACTCATCAGAGTACTTAAAGCATGCCTAGTACCAACTGAGATGCTCTGTAAGCATAAAATACACATCAGATTATGAAGACTCAGTACACAAAAGAAGAATGCAAAATGTATCATTAATAATTTTAAAATATTGATTACATGTTAAAATAATATTCTGGATATTATTCCTGGATATAATATTCTGGGTTAAATAAAATATATTATTAAAATTAATCTACTTAATCTTACTTTTTTAATCTACCAAAATTAATCTACTTTTTTCTTTAACGTGACTACTAGAAAATTTTAAATTGAGTATCTGGCTCACCTTATATTTCTATAGGACAGTATTGGTCTAGAGTAAGGCTCCATGATCTCCCCAAAATACTAATCTTACTGGACATTTTACTCATCACTACAGGGAAAGTCTATAAAACCATGCAACAAAAGTAAGTTTAAATATCTTAAAAAGTAACTAGCTAATTGTTAGCCCAGCGTAGTGGCAGAAGCTGTGGTCCCAGCTACTCAGGAGACTGAGGCGGGAGAATGGCATGAACCCAGGAGGCGGAGCTTGCAGTGAGCCAAGATCACGCCACTGCACTCCAGCCTAGGTGACAGAGATACTCTGTCTCAAAACAAAACAAAACAAAAAGAAATTTTAAGGAACAAATGTTGAACCAAACCAGGCACCCCCTGAGATTCTCCCCACCAGGAGATTGCCCTGAGACAACAGTCAATGTACAACCGAGTTCTGCCCACAATGGCATCAGCCAGACCACCTGATGGATAAGCAAGTCATGGAGACCCGCGCTTCCTCACTCTCTCTTACATACCATTCATGCCAAGTCCTCTTTAAAAGCCCCGGCTTTCTTGCTCACCCACTGCCTGGAAACAGACCTGGTGCTGTTGGGGGTGGGGGTACAGTGGTAGTGAGACTGGCCTTTGGATTGCACGGGAGCTGGGTGAGGCCTGTGACTGTTGACTTTTCCCCACTTCCCTGACAACCTGCATGATTCAGCAGAAACAGCCATAATCCTCCTAGGAACATAACTCCATTGACCTGGGAACCTCACCCCTCACAGCCGCAGCAAGACCCACCCAAGGAGAGTCTGAATTCAGACACTCCTAATCCTGCCCCCACGCAGTGGTCCTTCCCTACCTATCCTGGTAACTGAAGACTAAGGGAATAGTGGCCCCACCCACCACCTATTCCGCCCCACACTACCATAGCTGATGCTCTCTGGAAAGCGCCACCTCCTGGCAGAAGGCCAACCAGCACAAAAATAGAGCATTAAACCACCAAAGCTAAGAACCATCACAAGAGTCCATTTCACCTCCCTGCCACTTCCATCAGAACAGGTGCTGGTATCCAAGGCTGACAGACCCATAGATCAGCCTGGCTAACATGGTGAAATCCTGTCTCGACTAAAAATACAAAATTAGCTGGGTGTGGTGGTGAGCGCCTGTAATCCCAGCTACTCAGGAGGCTGAAACAGGAGAATCGCTTGAACCCAGGAGGCAGAGGTTGCAGTGAGCTGAGATCACACCACTGAAATCACTCCAGCCTGGGTGACAGAGTGAGACTCCATCTCCAAAATAAATAAATAAATAAATAAATAAATAAATAAATAAATAAATAAA
>NC_045438.1:157487516-157498707 GCF_002776525.5 Piliocolobus tephrosceles
AAATAAATAAATAAATAAATAAATAAATAAATAAATAAATAAATAAATAAAAAAAACTTAGGTATATACCTAACCAAGGAGGGGAAAGATCTCTACAAGAAAAACTACAAAACACTGCTGAAAGAAATCATAGACAACACAAACAAATGGAAACACATCCCATGCTCATGGATGGATAAAATCAATATTGTGAAAATGACCATACTCCCAAAAGGAATCTACAAATTCAATTCAATTCCCAGTAAAATATCACCATCATTCTTCACAGAATTAGAAAAAACAATTCCAAAATTCATATGGAACCAAAAAAGAGCCCACATAGCCAAAGCAAGACTAAGCAAAAAGAACAAATCTGGAGGCATCACATTACCTGATTTCAAACTATACTATAAGGCCATAGTCACAAAAACAGTATGGTACTGGTATAAAAATAAGCATATAGACGAATGGAACAGAATAGAGAACCCAGAAATAAACCCAAATACATACAGCCAACTGATGTTTGACAAAGCAAACAAAAACATAAAGTAGGAAAAGGACACCCTTTTCAACAAAATGGTGCTGGGATAATTGGCAAGCCACATGTAGGAGAATGAAACTGGATCCTCATCCCTCACCTGATACAAAAATCAACTCAAGAGGGATGAAGGATTTACATCTAAGACCTGAACCTATAAAAATTCTAGAAGATAGGCTGGGCACAGTGGCTCACACCTGTAATCCCAGCACTTTGGGAGGCCAAGGTGGACAGATCACCTGAGATCAGGAGTTCAAGACCAGCCTGAGCTAGAGGGAGAAACCCCATCTCTATTAAAAATACAAAAAATTAGCCAGGCATGGTGGTGCATGCCTGTAATCCCAGCAACTCAGGAGGCCAAGGCAGAAGAATCGCTTGAACCCAAGAGGTGAAGTTTGTGGTGAGCCGAGATCGCGCCACTGCACTCCAGCCTGGGCAACAACAGCAAAACTCCACTTAAAAAAAAAAAAAAAACTCTAGAAGATAACATTGGAGAAACCCTTCTAGACACTGGCGTAGGCAAGGATTTCATGACTAAAAACCCAAAAACAAATGCAATAAAAACAAAGATAAATAGCTGGGACTTAATTAAACTAAAGATCTTTTGCATGGCGAAAGGAACAGTCAGCAGAGTAAACAGACATCCCACAGAGTGGGAGAAAACCTTAACAATCTATACATCCGACAAAGGACTAATATCTAGAATTTACAACGAACTCAATTCAGCAAGAAAAAAAAAAATCCCATCCAAAAGTGGGCTAAGGACACAAATAGACAAGTCTCAAAAGAAGATATACAAATGGCCAACAAACATGAAAAAATGTTCAACATCACTAATGATCAGGGGAATGCAAATCAAAATCTCTGATCTGCAAAGCCCTTGATCTTAACCACTAATTACAAAACAGCCTGATGATCCATCTCCATAGGGGGGCAGGCACCTACATTTCCTGACAGCCATGTTTCTTCTTGCTAGATGTCTTCCTTACTATCCACAGTTTACTACCTGATCTTCTAGGTTTATCAAGAGAGGAACCTAGGATGACATGTTCTCCTCTCCCCATCAGAATCTTTCAAACCAAAGCAGCACTTTGGGGAAAAGCATTGTTAATTGATTGCTGGATCATATGGTAGTTCTACTTTTAATTTTGTGAGGATCTACAAACATTTTTAAAATGAAAAAACTAGACAAATAATTTAATCCCAAGGTCACAAAGCACAGAAGTCACAAACCTGTGACAGCGCACCTTCCATCATACCATACAGCCTTCCTACCTCAAGGCATGATGAAAATATGCCCTAGAATATAATAAAATTATACAGTATGTATAAATAAATATACACTACAAATACAACAGAAATAATACTTGGAACTGGACGTGAGTTGTTTAAATGTATCATATTACCTATTACGTCGAAATTCATCACTCCTTCCTTCGGAAGTGTCACTGAGTCCCATAGAGTATTCTTGGGAAAATAAATAAGTGAAATTCATGAGCGCAAAACATATACTTACATAAAAATGATCTCTAAAGGCTTAGTTCTAACCAAGAATCGAACATCATTACCTCAGCATTGTCTATATAAAAAGTGACACTCTGACTTCCCAGGTTGAAGTCGATCCAAAATTTCTCTAATTTTTCATCTGCTGGTTTTCTCATCTGTAAGAGATCATTTCGGCATGAATTATACACATAAAAATCATGCTATAGGGTAAGATAAACATTATTCCCTTGAAAACAGAATTTGTGCTTTTCCTGGAACAGCATTCTCCTAGCATTATAGAGCCTCTCTTTATTGACTGACTCTTTTGTGCAAAACAGAAGGATCTCAGTTTTATAGAACTCAGCCATTTCTCCTCACCCCTCCAAAAATCCCACTATCCTTGGCATATTTGACATTTAAATATGTCACATGATTCTATCTACACAATTTTTTTCTAATGAAAATCACAGAGAAAACAGTTCTATGTTGAATCAGTAATAATCCCCACTGCATATGGATGGAAACTTCCAGAGAAGGAGATACTGTAACCAAACATGAGTGATTTGCCATCTATCTTCCATTAGAGTAGAGCTAAAACTTGAAGACTTCAAATTTCCTTCATTTTAATTATTCTAAAATAAATAGATGCTTATAGTTAAAACAGGGGAAGAAAGATTCTAACAGTATGGTGTTTATAGAAACAGTAAACATCTTCTCTGCCCCTCAGCTTTTCGTAAGTACCTTTCCATAGGCACCATTAACAATGCCTTTGTTTCCTCCCAGATGTTTTCTAGACATACATCAACAAGTATAGGCCAGGCACAGTGGCTCTCGCCTGTAATCCCAGCACTTTGGGAGGCTGAGGCGGGCGGATCACAAGGTCAGGAGATTGAGACCATCCTGGCTAACACAGTGAAACCCCGTCTCTACAAAAAATACAAAAAATTAGCTGGGCATGGTGGCGGGCGCCTGTAGTCCCAGCTACTCAGGAGGCTGAGGCAGGAGAATAGTGTGAACCTGGGAGGCGGAGCTTGCAGTGATCTGAGATCACATGACAGCACTCCAGCCTGGGCGACAGATGAGACTCCATCTCAAAAAACAACAATAACAAAAAGAAGTATATAGAAAGATTTTATTACCCAACAATAGATAAAACACTAGACTTACTATTCTACAATCCAATTTTCCAATACATTGTATTTCTTGGACATCTTTCCTTTCTATAGTACATGTCTACCTTTTAATAGCTACAGAGGTGAATGAGGGCTTTCACCCACAATACATGTTCCTGGAAGCCAGTGTAAGGGTCAGGATAAGGGCCCTGATGGAAGGGAATGGAAATTTGGATGTCGTAGAAAGAAGAAAAACCAAACAGAGCAGAATCGTCAGACAACCGGAGGGAAAATAAACAGAATGAGCCTACCAGACTCAGTTCTAGAGAGAAGGAATGTGTAGTGTAGCCATGAGTTGAAAGTTTAGCTCAGAGAGGCCAAGAAGGGGACTCTGAACCCAAAACAAAGAAATGATGAATGAGGACATTCTGAATACAGGGTCCAGGACACTCAAACAAAGTCAAGGTTCTAAGACCTCTAAATATTTTAGCCTGAAACTGAGATGCTGTAGGTTGCGGCCCTTCTATATGAAGGACCTTGTTCCTCTAGAAACCAAATGGGGGGTGGGGAAGAAACTGGTCAACCTTGGACTATAAAGTGCAAGGTAGAATGAGACAGAGAGAAAGGACAGTGGCCCCAGTGGTTGAGAATAAGAGGGTGGGGCATAAGATGGAAGGAGAGAAGCAAGGAAATCATTCTTTTTACCCCAGTCTAGGCATGAATTATGTTACTCATGAATAGGGTAAAATGAGGCAAGCTTCCTGTAATTGTCCTCATGTACATAGTACAGACCCTAAAATTCCTTTTTCCAGTAGTAATAGTAGAGCCCTTAAACTTACTGGTAATGCATTCTGGTTAGGGTATGGTATGATCAGTTGGAGAATTTAGGTCATTGGGAGAAGAAGTTGGCATCCTTTTTTAAAAAGCCCTTTTGAGTCATGAGAGCAAAACTTTGACCTAACCATATAAACCTAACTCCTGGTTTCACTGCACACCACCCTCAGACCTGCAAGAGAGATGAACATACCTCATGCTCATCAGCAAAAGCAGCAACACATGGAAATGAATACACCCTGCAAAACACCTCACAATTAAAAAATAAAATATGAATGAACCTTAAACACATCTACAGACGTTCCGCAACAAGCACTTATAACTAGAGTATGCATTAAGTCTCCTCGTACAGAGTATGATAGGGGGTTTAAGTCTGCAAATGGAGACCTACTATGGGTAGATTTCAAATCTCCATCTGGCAGTCAGTGAACCAGGTTTACTAGTACTGTATCTCAACCCAGTTACTCAGCCAGATTCCCAAACAAAAGGAGTGAATTTAGCCAATATTGCCTGACCAAGGACTTAATTGTTCATGATACAACTAACTCCAGCAACTTCAAGTCAGAAAATTGTTTTTAATAAAATTTATGAACTCTTTAAAGAATGTATTATTTTAAAATACCCCAAGTCACACATATAATAAAACTGATAGAGATAATTTTTAAACACACTCCAACAAGCCACTAGGCAGAAAGGGTCTGATCTTCTCAGGTTTCTACTCAATGGACAACTGAATACGCTCTGTAAAGATGTACCCAATATTCTCTCCCAAAATGAAACAGATCCTAAACTGTTCTTTTAAAACATTAGATATTTTCAGAATACAACTAGTCAATAATGCTCAGAGACACAACTTACCTTCTTTGGTCACCGAGTCTGTCGTTTAGGTGATTGAGAAAACGTCTACTGTCCTTCAAAGCAAATGATATAAACTCTTTTATTAAAAAAAAATCAAGATATCTTGGTCAATACTACCTTAGCATATAGAGGCCAGTGTTTGCTTCTAAATGACCAGGATGCAGTAACATCGATGAGGCTTTATAAGGATTTGTTATTATATGTTAACAATACTTCATGCCACAAAGAGGAGGCTCTGGGATCATGTTTCTAGAAGGAATCTTTGCTCCCTGCAGCCATTAGATTTTCAGCTGAGGAATACTTAGGTCTCCAAAAGTTAAATGCCTGGTTATGTTTCACTGGGTCAGAAGTGTAAGCAAGAGAAATACATCTTACTGATGACCTAGGTTACAATATTTGACCAACCCATTGGGCATCCACCTCCCTAACACCTGCACAGCACAAACCAACCACAAACCTATAAAATTTATCAACTTTGGGTTGATCTGGGTGTATCATCTATGGCCAGTTTTCCTTTTTGGGAGTTCTCTATCTCACTTTCTTCTCCTAGCATATGTTCTAAGAACAAAGACTATTATTAGAGTTTACCTAACCAACAGCTCTCAGGAAGAAATTTGTTGCCCCACAACATTCTAAAAACAAAGAGATACAGATCCAAGATTTTGTTCCCTTTTGTTAGCAAGGATTGGCTATTGTAGTCAACACTCCTTATGCTCCTGATCTACCATTCAGCAGTAATTAGACATCAGCAGTGTAAGCCTTTCATGTAAAAAAGCAATTCGGTCTGGGTGCGGTGGCTCTCATCTGTAATCCCAGCACTTTGGGAGGCTGAGGCAGGCAGATCATCTAACGTTGGGAGTTGGAGACCAGCCTGACCAACATGGAGAAACCCCGTCTCTACTAAAAATACAAAATTAGCCGGGAGTGGCGGCACATGCCTGTAATCCCAACTACTCGGGAGGCTGAGGCATGAGAATCGCTTGAACCCAGGAGGCGGAGGTGTGGTGAGCCGAGATCGCGCCTTTGCACTCCAGCCTGGGCAACAAGAGCAACACTCTGCCTCAAACAAACAAACAAACAAACAAACAAAAACACATACACAATTCAATTGAGAAACTGATAGTTCTGGGGAAGGAAATGATTTTGGAAACAAGATAATTACATTTCTCTATTTTCATCAAATTTTCCTGCAAATGAGAAATGACAAAAAGCAGAAAGGAAATTAACACATGAGTGCCTACAATAGCCCTGGACCTTTCAGTTTCTCTCATTGAATTCTCAAGACTTTGAGGTGGACTTTAGTCCCATTTTACAGATGAGGTCACTCAGGCTTCACAAGTCAACTACCTTGCCAAAATGCATACATCCCATAAATTGGAGAGGTGGGTCTCAAACTCTAGGTTCAACCCAGTTTGGGATAGACCCAATGCTCATGGTCTTTCCACTGAGATTACACTGAATCCTGGCTAAATAATTACTATATGCAGTATATAACAGTAGGTTCAGAGTCTGAGGAAATATAAAGGTCCATGTTTAATAAAAATCCTGATTACATGGGAATTTTGACCAGAAAGGTTTTGTCAACCCGAGTACTGTTATTAAGAATTTTACCTTTTCCTACAGGAGTCTAACCCTCATTTTAAAAACTTTTTAGAAGAAGAGGGAAAATGTTTTAGCTATTTTAAGATGAAGGTGAACACACAACACAGTCATAAGCTATTTTTGTGTGGCTTTTGTGAACACAATCGCAGGAAGCCCAGGTTGCAGAGAAGACTCTAAAAAGTATTGTTTCTCCAAACTGTACAGGTCGGATGGCTCAGAAAGCAGCCACCCCATAATACTCCTATGCCAGGCCATGTCCATTTCAGCCTCCTGCCATCACAGCAGCTGCCTTCTGCAAGGCAAAAATGCTCTGATTTCTTCTTCAATTCTCCCTACCATTCAAGGGTTCAAGGTTCATTGAAAATTGCTCACCCTTCCAAGACAATTTTTTTTAACTGAATCCATCAAATTCACCTAGTTCTGTATCCTATAAAGAAGTCCTGGACAGACACGGTGGCTCACACCTGTAACTCCAGCACTCTGGGAGGCCAAGGTGGGCAGATCACCTGAGGTCAGGATTTCAAGATAAGACTGGCCAACATGGCTAAACCTGGTCTCTACTAAAAATAAAAAATTAGCCAGGCGTGGTGGCAGGCACCTGTAATCCCAGCTACTTGGGAAGCTGAGGCAGGAGAATCACTTGAACCCAGGAGGCAGAGGTTGCAGTGAGCTGAGATTGCACCACTATACTCCAGCCTGGGCAATAGCATGAGATTCTGTCTCAAAAAAAAAAAGAAAGAAAGAAAGAAAAAGAAAAGAAAAAGTCCTATCTGTATCCCTATATCTAGCTCACAATATTCTGTTCATATTGCCTTCAAATTGTTTCTCCTAAGTGGGAAACAAGTTTAAGAATGGCAGTGTAATCACACTTAAGCAAAAAAAAAAAAAAAAAAAAAAAAAAATCCTCCCGTAAGCCCAACACATAGGCAAGTTCTCAGAGGATGCTTAATAAATATTGGCTAAACAGAAATTCGCATGACCAGGAATCTCACCGTCTCAAATTCTCGATCCTGAATTTCTTTGAAACCTTCGGCAATGACTTCATCATCAAACCATGTATGGACAAGTTCCTCCCTTGAATTTCTAATCGTCAGTCTACACAGCGCTTCAGAAATAGCAACCTGCTGGTCATAATCTAGAGATTAAAAACATGGTAGACACAGATAATTCTGGGCACAAAGCAAAAGAAAAAACGAGTTCCAGAGCTAGCACTTGCTCTAAGAAACTCCATCTGAGAAGCCTAGCATTATGTCTTAGAGTTACCACGGCAAGATGCATCCTGGAGTAATCAGAATCATTTAAATTCTTTTTTTTTTTTTTTTGAGATAGTCTCACTTTGTCACCCTGGAGTGCAGTGGTGGCTGGAGTACGGTGACCCGATCTCGACTCACTGAAATCTTCGCCTCCTGGGTTCAAGTGATTCTCCTGCCTCAGCCTCCCAAGAAGCTGGGATTACAGGCATGTGTCACCATGCCTTGCTAATCTTTATATTTTTAGTAGAGATAAGGTTTTGCCATATTGGCCAGGCTGGTCTTGAACTTCTGGGTTCAAGCGATCTGCCCACCTCGGCCTCCCAAAGTGCCGGGATTGTAGGCATGAGCCACCACGCCTTGCCAAAATCATATAAATTCAGTATTTAAGAAATAAAATAAAAATCTAAATAAGAGGTTGGTATATAACGATTTTTAAATAAATAATATTTATGAGTATTATATTTTAGATACATTAAAATACTCATCCAAAGCAAATCATCAAACAGCCTTAAAAATGTTTCTACTGGCTAGGCACGGTGGCTCATGCCTGTAATACCAGCACTTTGGGAGGCCAAGGCAGGCAGATCACCTGAGGTCAGGAGTTCGAGACTAGCCTGGCCAACATGGTGAAAACCCATCTCTACTAAAAATACAAAAATTAGCTGGGCATGGTGGTACATGCCTGTAATCCCAGCTATTCAGGAAGCTGAGGCAGGAGAATCGCTTGAACCCAGGAGGCGGAGGTTGCAGTGAGCTGAGATCACGCCATTGTACTCCAGCCTGGGCAATAAGAGCAAAACTCCATTTAAAAACAAACAAAAAAAACCCAAAAAGTTTCTACTACAAAATAAAATCCCAAAATAACTTGTAGTATTTCACAGCAAATAAACTAAAACTACATGTAGTAACATGTTTAAATTACAAACAATTCTAAGGGTAAAAAGGGAGTTGTAGCCCAAGGAATGGCATTTATAGGATGCTTTTAAAATCTACAAAATGATAATGCATGTTGTTTAGGGATCTACAGAGTAAAAACAGAAAAATATGCTTGGGAACGAAAACCAAATCTGAGTCAAGGAGAAGGAAATGGGATGAGGAACATGGACACAGGGGACTTTATCCATGACACCTTTTTTTTTTTCTTTAAAAACAGACTTGAAGCTAAAGTGGTAAAATGCTAAATTTTGACGAAGCTGGCTGGTAGTAAACGAGTATTCACGAATTATTCTTTACAGTTTTCAGCATGCTAAAATCTCTCAAAATAAATTTAAAATAAAACCCTAATTCCTATCTTCAATTTAACCATAATTTATTCCCCATGATCCCAAGATGCTCATAAAACCCCCGGTGTCCAATATTTAATATTCTAATACTGAAAATTCTAAAATTTCTTACCACCCACAGTCAAGAGTGTCCTTGCAAGGTCTTTCCTGAAACATTTAGATAAATCACATTTAACTGAAGTGAACATCAAGAGGTAAAACTTTACTATACTGGCATTAAACTTTAAAACCAAAATATGTTTCTGAAACTATTTCAAATTCAGCATCAGAATTTCCTTAATGTCAATAATACATATTTATGGAAAAACCTTCTCAAGTTTATGTATTAATGACCTAGATGTTATTTTTTAAGAAGCTAGAACTACTATACACACTCTGAGGTTCTATTTTCCCTCTTGTAAAGTGAATTCCATTTGATGATCTCTAAGAGTTCATCAAATTAATTCTGGAGTTTTATAATCACCGCACCAACCTGTGAGGGCATATGTCCTTTTACACAGTTTGATACCTGCAGGAAATGATACAGACAGTGATTCTTTCCTATGAGCTGCTTGATCTGATTTTAAAAACTAATTTAGGCCGAGTACGGTGGCTCATGCCTGTAATCCCAGAACTTTGGGAGGCCTAGACGCACAGATCACCTGAGGTTGGGAGTTCAAGACCAGCCTGACCAACATGGAGAAACTCCATCTGTACTAAAAACACAAAACTAGCCGGATATGGTGGCACATGCCTGTATTCCCAGCTACTCGGGAGGCTGAGGCAGGAGAATCGCTTGAACCCAGGAGGCGGAGGTTGCAGTGAGCTGAGAGCGTGCCATTGCACTCCAGCCTGGGCAATAAGAGTGAAACTCCACCTCAAAAAACAAAACAAAACAAAACAAAAAACAAATTAATTTAGAGACGTAATAGGATTAAGCTATTACATTATTGTAACTAATGCAGACTCTCGAATTGTACATTATTCACTCAGAATTTCAAATAAATGCTAACAAGTGTGAGTCGATCTTTTTTTTTTTTTGAGACTGAGTCTGGCTTTGTCACCCAGGCTGGAGTGCAACGGCACGATCTTGACTCACTGCAACCTCTGCCTCCCAGGGTCAAGCAATTCTGCCTCAGCCTTCCAAGTAGCTGGCATTACAGGTGCCCGCCACACCCAGCTAATGTTTTCTATTTTTAATAGAGACGGGGCTTCACCATGTTGGTCAGGCTGGTCTCGAACTTCTGACCTCAAGTGATCCACCCACCTCAGCCTCCCAAAGTGCAAATAGAAACCAGGAAACAGTACCACTGAGCAAAATTAATTCTGCTTAATTTTATATTGCAGGTTTTACCTTTGAAGTCCAGAACATTCCAGACTTTCTAGAACACACAGACAATAAGGTAGTGTGTTCAAAGATTAGTTTGAAAACTTAGGAGAAAATATGAGATCAGCTGCTCTCCAAATCTAAATACACCACTAAGAGTAGTGATTTCACTAATGTATTAAATAAAAATGTGTTTAGGAAAAATTCAATGTAAAAACTATATCCTGCAAAGACTAAATGGACAAACACGATGACAGTGAGTTTCATGCTCACAAATCACCTATTTCAGGCCCTACACTGTGGCCACACACCACGTAAATAATGTGCCACAATGACATCCTCCATGCTGGCTGGCTGGTGGTTAGCGCAGTCACAGGTGCCGGTTCCAATTTCAAAACAGGGTGCTGGTTTTGTTGTTTCTATGGTCACACATTACAACCTTACCTCCAAATCTCACATCCCAAGAACTATGCAACAGTGGCTTTGGGTCACCAAAAAACAAAAAATCCATCACATGAAAAGCAATCAAAATTCCATCTCACATTAGTGTAGCTACCTTGGGGCACGTCCTCTTTAGCAGATAATGTGCTAATCACTTTACATGGATTGCTTGATTTAACCTTTACAATAATTCTATCAAGTAGGTATTACTTTGACTCCATTTTACAGGCAAACAAACTGAGATATGATGAAGTCAGGGCTGTGCTCATAGACAACAGGCAAAAGTGGCAAAACTCAGATTTGAAACCAAGCAGGCTCTATGGTCTATACTCTTAACATTCTCCCCTGAGTCACGAATTTAGTTCACATTTACAATGAAAAAATAGAGCCTGACAAAGCATTTTGCCTCAATGTTGATGCAAAAAGAAAAAAAAAATACTTCATAATTATTAAAAAGGAAAAATCTAGCAATTTTTTTTTTTTTTTTTTTTTTTTTTTTT